>NC_137868.1:29113359-29210859 GCF_963924005.1 Protomyctophum bolini | reverse complement strand
TGATATAGTCTGCATCTCCAATCTGTTCCTTCTCAATCTCTGTCCCCTGGCCCTATAGTAAAATCCTCAGTGTTAATCTATCCAATACAGTAACACTGAGATTGTACAAATGTAACAAAATGGACCATTTGGTTACTTTTACCAATCTTCTGCTTTCCATATATCCTCCAATCATCCTGTTCCCTCTAGTCTGCCCTCCTCCACGCTGGGCAAGACCTACGCTGTTTCTGGGTGGAAGTTGCGGAATTTCGGTGGAAGTACCGTTCAAGGAAATTACGTTGACGAATTCTCTTTACATTCTCCGTGTGTGAAACAAGTGTTGTGATTGGTCGAAAGAATATCGCATCCGGGGGAAATACATCTGACGGATGTTCCGGCCGACACTTCCGCCGGTACCGTCTCTGCCTTAGGTTGTGCAGGCTTTTCTCTTCGCAGCCTGCATGGACCGAGGCTAGCCCTCCTCTCCTCCTCTCCCCTTTTCTCCCCTACTACAGTATGTCCTCTTTTCACTCCCTCGTCCCTCCCCTCTTTCCTTCTTTCTTTCTTTCTTTCCGCTCCTCCACTCCTCCACTCCTCCACTCCTCTCCCCTCCACTGCTCTGCTCCCCTCACCCTGCAGGTCATTGGCTGTGTGTAAATAAGATTAGCAGGTTGTATTTTCCCAGGTCTCTGTGCTGAAACAGTAAGCGTTGCTATGTATATAATTAGAGAGAGAGAGATTAGAGCAAAGCTACTGCCAATGGACACAGCCAGGTTACACACACTTGCACTGTGTGTGTGTGTGTGTGTGTGTGTGTGTGTGTGTGTGTGTGTGTGTGTGTGTGTGTGCGTGCGTGCGTGTGTACAGGACCAAGAGTGATATTTGAAGTGCAGCTTAGCCAGGCCGATTGCAACCAAAGTGCCAGTGCTGGTTGCAACTGTAAAACCGTATAGTAAATATTAATTTAAATATCAACATGAAAGCAGAGTCATCTACCAGTGGTAAACATGAGCAAAGTTACTGATATATTTTTATTATGAATATTGAACATCATAATTTGGTAATCTGTTCTGAATTGTATCAAATGTTTGGCTTAAATAATAATAGGCCTAGGTTTGAATTTGGTTGGTGTACTATTGCCCTCAACTGGGTGTTGATCTCACTATAACTCTATAAACATGCATGTTTCAACCTGTTTGGGATTATCACTGACACAATATGTGAGATTTAAAAAATATATATAAAGAAAAGATCTGCTTGTATTAAACAACGTTAGACTCACCAACATTGCAGCTCTAAGGCTCTAATGGTTTTCCCCCCAGACCCCCTGGGCAAGACCTTAGCGCACAGCCGCGGACAGAAGAAGCTGCGTTTTACGTCAGTTTTTAGACAGCTGATGGATGGAAAATAAGCTCCACCTCCGCCGCTGACTGCCGCGACGGACAGATTCCCGTAAAAGCTTGCCCCAGCGTCAAGCCGCGATAGCTCGCCCTATGATCAAACCTTCACACAATTATGTGGCAGTGTCACAGTTGGACTACTAATATGCCATATTGTAGTAGTAAATCAATGTCATATTCTGAAGAAAACCTGGAGACTTGACATTCAGTAATTGGGTCTTATGATCAAAATAAGAAAATCTAAAATGTGTCAGGGACAAGGACAAGTCTTTGCCACGGACACATTTGTCCGTGTACGGACATACTGATGACCCCTGATGTATGTCACGGCCCCTTGGCCTGGCCTGCAGGGCCTATGCTGTGTATATGGTGTACTGCCCTGTGTGTGTTTCTCCCACAGATCATGTGGGCGTCGGCCCACATGATCAGTGCTCCTGAAACCCTATAAAAGAGGGCTTGCCAGCCATTCTCTGTGTCCCTCTCCAGATGACAGCACCCTTCTGCTTGTTTCTCTTTACTGTTTGATTTGCACACTACAACACACAGTGTTGTACATATCTATCTGGTAGTTTTAGAACTTCCTGGAGTCAATATACTAGTCAGAACTACCTGGAGTCAATATACAACAGACACATGACTTCAATGCTATTGTGCTATTATGTGTTTACCTTTGCATCACTGATCAGGCTTTTAGATTACTACAGTATAAAAGGTGTGGAGGTTTTCAAAAACAGAGAGATGTCGTCTTCTGCCTCTCCTTTATTTTCCCTCTGTTTTCCGTCACTCCATGTTGTCTGGAAGCTGCTGAATAATAGAAGACGTGTGGGTATTTTATCCAGCCATGTTTCATGCACAGTTTCACACAAGTTCACGCTCAGAGGGCTTTTCTAACTGACTGGAGAAGAAGAGGCAACCCATCTTCATAGTGGTTTGGCTCGCTCTCTCCTAATAGACGCCCCGCGAATCCTCACCCTGCACCCTCGCAATTAGTTTTCATTGAATGCTATTGATTTTCTTCCCCTTTCAATTACATACACTAAAGTCAACCACATGGATGTTTGTAGTCATTAGGAGCTATTCTTTGTGTCTTCTCCAATACTAATTATGTCTGGCTGCTGGCGTTTCTTCACCTCTATGGAAAAGAAATTCAAGTGGAAAAGACGGGGACGGGAGGGGGGTAGAGGGAGAGAGAGAACTAGAATCACTACATGCATCAGTGGAGATCCAGAGTCCCTGTGTGTGTGTGTGTGTGTGTGTGTGTGTGTGTGTGTGTGTGTGTGTGTGTGTGTGTGTGTGTGTGTGTGTGTGTGTGTGTGTGTGTGTGTGTTTGCTGGCACACTGGCCTATCCTGCCACCATGAAACCTATGGAGAATACATCTGATAAAAAAAATATGACTGGGAACAAGAAAAAAAACAACTTTCATCCCTTGGCACGTCTCCTTCAGATAGTGTAATGTATTGTCCTTTCTCTGTGGCCTCTATCTCTCCTGCATTGTTACACCAATGTTCTACAGTAGGTCTACATGTTTGTTGTTATTAAGGCTCAATTCAACAAAATCTTAATTGAATGGTTTTGTCTAGTTGCATTTTTAATCATGCAAAATTATTTTCATACATACTGTACATTTCAAGTAAATATCTGGGATTGTGGGACAGACCTGGTACAGTGGAATGCAAGGTGAGCGGTGGCAGTTACTATCTACTCTGTAATATTGTGGGTATTGTACTATTTATTGAAATACAGGTTGTCAGGTTTTGATTAATGTAGGCCTGTATTATAATACCTGAAAATGGTTGCCTTTAGCTCGCGTCCCCAATGCTTATATCTTCTATAATATATAATTCTACTATAGACCCAAACTTTGTCATGTCAAGGCCCCCAAATTGACACTAATTAGCCAGAGACCCCCATAAGAGATTGTTACGGCTCTAGCAGTGATTCTAAACCTGTTTGACATGCATATTAGTCTACAGACCCCATTTAATGGCATTTCTATCTCTGGGACCCCATATTGTAAAATCAATGTTGATTTAACTCTGAGAGTGTACAAATGTTCCATTTCCATCTGAGTTACAGACCCATAAGGGTCCATTTGGTTGCAAACTATCATTTAGTTGAGGACCTCCTGGAACTCTTTCGGGACCCCTGGGGGTCCCCGGACCACACTTTGGGATCCACTGCTATAGACATCTGATAGTTTTTCTTCTTTGCTTCCCAGCTACATTCACTAAGGTTTACTAATTTGAGTCAAATGTCCCACTGTTCCAGATACACCTTGTGTTTGACCTACATCAGTGCTATATTTGCACATCTTCTAAACAGAAATACCATGCATATGTACAGAACAGATTTGGCCAGCTTCTCTGCAATGAATCCTCATGCCCTTTTCACTGTATGGCAGCAGTTCAATGATATCTCTGAGCAGAGGAAATTAAATTAAAACCTTAATACTATCAAACTGCTTCTACAAAATATACTTTACTCCTTTTCTTTGAAAGAAATAGTAAGTACTACTATACTACACAAATAATAATAACAAAATATATACATTATTTATATGTACACAAGGTGCAATAAAAAAATGTTGGAAGAAGGAAGGCATTCTGCACAAAATAATAGATCATACTTGTATTATGAAGTTATAGAGGTCATGTGCCTGACCTCTGTGACCAAAACACTTCATATAAGATAGCATTATATTCTGATGGTAGGCCTACTCATTGCTGTATAGTGTTTGTTAGTCTCTGTATTTGGGATTGTATTCAGGACAGATAACTCATACAGGTCCAGGCTACAGTTTAAACTATTTAAATTGATAGCACAATAAGAAATGGGCAGCCACAATTGGAACTGGAAAACTATCAAATGTAAGCTGATAAATGGGTACTCTCTCCTGATTGGCCAAAATTGGCAACCCACCTGAAAAAAAACCTGTTACTGAACACAGCCATGCACACTCTATACTTTGATTACTATCAGAATACTGCAATGCTTTAACCTTTTAACAAATAATGTTGTGTTTTATGACTGCAACTTGGATAGCACTTTTTCCTCGACCACTCAAATGTGGTTTACAGTGTATTTCGCATTCACACATCTTCACACATTGTGCATTACACATGGTACAAATCCACACACTGGCAGAGGCAGCCATGCAGGGAAGCAACCAGCTCATCAGGAGCAGGTAGAGGGTTCAGTGCTCAAGGACACTTTGACACAATGCCATGCAACTGGGGATCGAACCGGGAATGTTTCCAGCTTTCAGATGACCGCTGGGTCACTGCCACCCCATTGCCTTCCTGGAAGTTTGCAACTTTATTCTCACTATCAATTAGGGCTTTAAGCAACTAGTGTAACAATAATGCCAACAAAATGACAGGATAAGGATCAGAACTTTTATCCAAAAGATCAAGAAGTTGAAAAAGTCCACTAATTAAAATGGTACACATTTCACCAAGTTCAGAATCTCCCTCTGTTGCAGTCTCTCTCCTTCACGCTGCCATTTATCACAAAGTGCTCCTTTGATAATTACATGCCAAAATGACTTAAAACCTCCCTGCCAGGCTTAAGACTCACCTAAAGCACCTTTTCTAGCAGTTGATGTCAGGCAGTGTGTGCCATCTGATCACATATATACACAGGCAGTGTGTGCCATCTGATCACATATATACACAGGCAGTGTGTGCCATCTGATCACATAATACACAGGCAGTGTGTGCCATCTGATCACATAATACACAGGCAGTGTGTGCCATCTGATCACATATATACACAGGCAGTGTGTGCCATCTGATCACATATATACACAGGCAGTGTGTGCCATCTGATCACATATATACACAGGCAGTGTGTGCCATCTGATCACATATATACACAGGCAGTGTGTGCCATCTGATCACATATATACACAGGCAGTGTGTGCCATCTGATCACATATATACACAGGCAGTGTGTGCCATCTGATCACCTACAGTATACATGCGGCTGCGTGCAGTATAACACCTAATTACAGTCTTTCATAATCCTTATTTGACAAAACAACTTCACTGTGAAAAGTGCCATGGCAGTCTGCCATCTCTTGCTTGGTGTCTGTGTGTGTGTGTGTGTGTGTGTGTGTGTGTGTGTGTGTGTGTGTGTGTGTGTGTGTGTGTGTGTGCGCGTGCGTGCGTGCATGCTGAAGTTCAGGACGTAAGGTAGGAGACCGTCTGCCACTCATTGAAATAGATAATTAACTGGCATGCTGCGGAGTAGAGTTTGCCTTTTTCTTTTTTTAAACAGATTCACTGGGCAGGGAAGATCTTGCCTTTGTGTTTGTCAGCCGATGGAAATGAGACTTCAGGAGTGGAAGGCCCTGAAGTAAGACAGAGAGAGAGAGAGAGAGAGAGAGAGAGAGAGAGAGAGAGAGAGAGAGAGAGAGAATGTTGATGGGCCAGATGCCAAGCCAGTGTCTAGTGAGTCGAGAGACTCACACTCTCTCTGTGTGTGTGTGTGTGTGTGTGTGTGTGTTTGTGTGTGTGTGTGTGTGTGTGTGTGTGTTTGTGTGTGTGTGTGTGTGTGCGTGCGTGAGAGAGAGAGAGAGAATAGGCCAGCCGAGCCTGAACATTTGGCACTTGCAATTCATGTGTTAAATGTGTTGCATGGTTGTCAATGTGTATAAAAGTGTGTTGAGCTTGCGTAGCATGTCCCATGGATGCTCTCACTCTTTGTATACATTTAGACAGCATGTTATGGGCAGAGTACACACACACACACACACACACACACACACACACACACACACACACACACACACACACACACACACACACAGTCACACACACACACAGTCACACAAACAGTGTATGTACTTATATGATTCTATGCTATCCCTCCAATACAAATCTTAAATCTGAGTCTGTGAATTCAAACCATTCACAGCAACCATGTTTTGGTGACTGAGTTTCAATTGTGTTGTGTTGTGTGTTTGTGTTCAAAAGTACAAATTACACGTACAAAGTAATAATAATAATAATAGTATCCATAACATAAGCACGCTAGCAGACAATATACTAGAGTTATTTCTTCTTCTGGCTAGCGTGCTAGCTTGCTTATGGATTATGCATACAGACTTTGTCATCAGTAATTCAACAAAAAATACTTATAATAAGCACAAATAAATTGCATTAAACAGTGCTGCAGGGCGGGTCTTGCCGTAACCCTATAGCCGTTGTTATACAGTCGCCCACAGCTGTTGTTGTATGATAATGTGGGAGGGGTTAGGGTTATGATGTCAGTAAATGGTTATTTCAATTGGGCCTTTTGATTCAGGAAGAAACCAAAAATACACAAGGAAGACATATTTGAATATTATAACCACACCTGGGGGTCTATAGTAATGTTAACTAGACACAGAAAAAGTACGGCACTCCATTTTTAAAGATGAGTGCCGTGATTTTTTTCCACCCTAAAACATGATTATCAGGTCGTATTGTTATTATTATTTTTTTCAAAAAAGTTTACAGTATTTGTTAAAATGTTGTTTTTATGTGGGCACGCCCACCAGTTCATTAAGTATGCCTGGATCACATGGTGGGTGGTGATGGGTGGTGATCCACCTGAACTGAAGCCACACCCACAGATGTAGTTGTATGATAAAGGGGGAGGGGTTAGGGGCTGATAGTGTGATGTCACTATATTACTGTTTATTTCATTGGCCCGTTTGACTGTCAAGGGTTCAGCCTCCAGGAAGAAACCTAAATACAAAGTTAACACACCATTGCACATAAAAACGACTCCAGGGTGTCTAATGAAGTACTGTCACCTCATAGACACATGAAAAACTGGAAAAATACAAAAATTGTGGCATTCCCTCTTTAAAGGACAAGCGCCCTTTTTGAGGGCCCTCCTTCCTATGTCCAGCTTTGAGGGTTTGTGTAAACACAAACATTGAATGCCATTGACAATGAATGGCCATTTTTGAGTGTTTGTGCAAACACAAACATTGAATGCCATTGAAAATGAATGGCCAGTTTTGAGTGTTTGTGAATTGCTGGGGAGGGAGTCTGGGAGATAGGTGGGTTGAGTCTAATGATCATTACATATCCTAATATATATAAAATATTTCTAAAGAAAAAGAAGAAAATGGACAATCAAAATATGCTGTAAATATTACATTTGGGTGTGGTGTCATAATTAAACTGTCCCTGTCAAGAAAAACATGGCACTTCATGTCAGAAAGGTTGCCGACCACTGATGTATAATGATAAGAGCGCCCCTCACTTCACATGGGTGTGATTTGTTTACTTCTTTTTTTCCCGCTATTAACAGTGGTTAATATACACATTATCAATAATTCAGTAAAGAACGGCTAGTGCGGAACTCTCCTTTAAGTACACAGTAAGTATAGGCAAATGTACTAGTTACTGTCCAACACTGTCCCTAAAGACAGACAGTGAGACAGACAGACAGCAGAATATATGGCAGCTGACCAATGATCTTAACACCCTATACTTTTATACCCCCTTCATAACATTCCATTATAGCTTTGAGGGAAATATGTGGTTACACTTTATGTAATAGATAGTTTAAGTATTGAGGTTGGCATATAAGGACCTATCCAGTCAGACTCGGGGTACTCTTTGTGGTTAGACAATACCTGAATTTGTTCCTAGTACACGGTGGACTAAAATTGTGTTCCTTTGAAGCAACTTTAGCTGCGAGTCTAAAGTTGCTTGTAAAGTGTTTGAGGTTAGTTTGAGGTTACACTTTTAAGTGCTTATCGTGTAGCACTCACCTCTGTGTGCTACAGCAGTATAGCTACATCTTGGTTGTAGCTCCTGTGTGATACAAATGACTGGCTGCAGAAAACATGATGCCACAATAGAACCAAGTGTATACATCAAGTATTAGTTTACGGTGAGCTCAATGATCACAGCATATTAAATTAATTTAGGAAGAGAATAAAGCTAGATCAACATTAACATTAACAGTTACATTTCTTTCCTATATCTAAACAGGAGGCAGTGGGAGACAAGACCTCTATGTGGTAAGTAAAGCAACAGTGATCTCTATAGTTTTGGAAGGGAATTGCAGCATGAGAATTTCCCCTGAAGGCTGGAAGGAGTGAGGCTTTGTCCACGAGACCTGCAGTGTGAAATATAACATACATTATAGCCTACATTTTGATGCTCTTTAAGAAGATCTAAGGTGCACTTTGATAGACATTTCTTAATGCAGTCCATGCAGCAGGACAAGCATTTTGTACCAATAAATAGATATATATATAATAATATTGTTAACCTTATGACATTTTTTTGTTTGTTTGTTTAGGCCTATTTATTTGTTTGTTTGTTTATTTATTTGCATAGCAATGCTACTCATCTTTGCAGACTTTGAGAATAGCAGGGCTAGTGAACCAACAGTGGTGAGTTGCGTGTAGGTCAAGAACAGGTACACAGTAAAAAAGTGTAAATTGAAAGTGAAAGAATGGTCCCACTCAGCATTTAACTTTACATGGCCACGAAAAAGTACTCTAAAGCCCAAACCAAACCAAAGGGTCGTGAGTCGTGACAGTTTTAGCGTCCGTCCCACGTTGACACAAGTTATTCAACTGGTTCAATTCAATGGCCCAAACCACACCAATGAGTCACCATCTACTCGCATGGCACAGACCTCACACAGACCATATGGAGGATTGAACTTAACTGGCATATGTGGTGTGTGTGCGCGTGCGCGTGTGCGTGTGTGTGTGTGTGTGTGTGTGTGTGTGCGCACGCATGCGTGTGTGTGTGTGTGTATGTGTCCATTTGAAAGATAGTGTGTTTGTGAGAGTGTTCTTACATGCACTTGTGTGCATGTACGCGTATACATTATGTGTGTGCATGACTGAGCCTGTGTGTCTGTACTATCTCAGTCTGCTCTTGAGCTCAGGTGGGCAGATTAGAAAGGCTCTGGGACCCTCCGGGGAACTTCAATGAGTGAGGGTCAGACAGGTTTGTGTCTGTGTGCGTGTGAGTGCGAGTGTGAGTGCGTGCGTGTCAGAGAGACACACGGAGGGAGAGAGAGAGGGAGAGAGAGTTGAGGGGTGGGGCGGCAGGTCATCAGTTAGTATGTCTGTGCATCTGTCTGTGTCTGCATACAGCTTGCAGCGTGTATGTGTGTCTGTCCGCCTGACAGATTGTCTGTCCATCCCTCAGTGTCAGAAATAAAGACAGAGAGAGAGAAAGAGAGAGAGAGAGAGAGAGAGAGAGAGTCTCTGACTGTCAGTCTGTCACCACTGCCAGCAGCAGCTTGCTGGAGGGGAAACATCCAGATATTCACGCTTGACCGTCCGGCTGTCCAGACAGAGTCCGCCTCTTGTCCTGCCTCTCCCTCTGTGGACCAGCGTGTACACTGTGAGGACTTCTGCCTTCGTTGTTAGCTCCAAAATCTGTTCCTGTCGGCAAGCGACACCGCCGTGCGATGGAGCATAAATCAAGCTTTCCTCTGTGCGTGTATGCAAGTGCGTGCACGTGTGTGTGTGTGTGTGTGTGTGTGTGTGTGTGTGTCAGGTGGAGCAAGACAGTGTGTGTGTGACCGGTTGGACAGTGATTTTGGAATCTGTTTTAGCCTCAGGTGACTGTCAAGCTGTCAGAGAATCAGGTTCGTCTCGGAGCAGGATGTAACTCGCCATGTTTATATTTGCAGTTATTTTCCCCTTTGAGTGCTAACATGTTGTTGACAACACTGTGCACATCACCACACAGATCAGTAAATAAGGCACACACATTCCTCACAAACATCTGCACTGGAGATATTTCGGCAGAATTACAGTTTAGCTGGATAGAGAAAAGTAGTATAATTCTTGAGGTTTTGACCCAATGTTATGTTATGATCATGTTTAGAGTTACTGCAGCTATCGCTATCATTCTGTTTCCTGAAACGACACTCCTGTCCTCGTCTGTAATGTAATGAAACTTTGTTTTCAACAAAAAATACTATTAACCCCTGGTAATCAATGATTTGATATCATAATAATGAAAACTGCTTTTGAGAATCATCTTGATACTGTAGATAGTTGACACTAAAAGTAGATCAATCTCAGATACTAAATAGTAAATATGTATTTTTGTGGAAAAAGCTAAGACGTTTGTAGCAAAAGCTTGTAAATAAGCTAAGAGACCTTTTGGTTGTACCGTTTGTAGCAAAAGCTTGCAAATAAGTATCTAAGGACCACACAGAAAAAGCGTGATAAAAGCGCTCAAACTTTCTTTCATTTTCCTGCCATGATCTCCTTACACCCCCCTTGATCTCCTCTTCCCTTTATTTTGTTTTTTCTTGTAAAACTGTGACAATAAAGCTGATTCCGATCCTGATCAAATTATCTTGAACTGTAGCTATGTACAGTCATGGCGGTTGGCAATATTGCCTTTGTATAATAGTTTGAACAGGAAAGTTTGAGGAAATTACCAAAGTCCATGGTTATTGGTTAACATTTCCTACAACTTCATGAGATCATGTGAAATGTTCCAACACAAGCTCCTACTATAATCCAGTCGGCAACACTGAAGCCAAGAGAACAAACCACACAGCGACTGTGTAAGCATCCTATCTGAACCATCCATGTGGTTTATCACTCTAGTCTAGTCTACAGATAATAATGAGCCTCTTAGTTAATCATCATACACAAGACAATTGACTGTCTCTCCAGTGTGTCCCTCCCCGGGTGAGTGTGCTGCGGTAATCAGTGCACCTTAGGAGGCCCCCTTTTCTCATCTTATACCGTCCGTACCTGTTATTCATGTTACATTACTGAGTATGGATTTGCACTTTTGCAAATGAATTCAAAACTGAACTGGAACGAAAGGAAAGACAACCAAATAGAATTAAATACTACAAAGGGGCCGGTAAGACAAACAATCCAAAAATGTTCCCTTTTATAATGCAGGAGATTGTAATGAATGAAGCTGTGTCCGATTAGTTTGCCGTTTTGTTCAAGCTTAAGCCCATTATCAAAGAGAAATGACAATGGGAAAGATGGGACACCCTTTGCCTGAATGACAAAGTTTTCCTGCAGAGCTTTCCCTGTAAACCGCTGTGGGAAACAGCCACTGTAGACGTGCATGGTCTATTGTCTCTGAGCAGGGATGAACGGGAGCAGGCTGGTTCCTCTGTTGTTTCCCATCACTTCCCTAAAGATTGGTGATCAGTGATAGAGAAAACAGGATGCGATATCACAGTGAATGTGAGAATTTACATCTGCACTCCTCATAATACCAGATGCTGTTACAATAGAGTTACAATGGCAAGACTATTGACAGAGTGGAATTGCGTGCGTGTGTGTTATCTGATGGATTCCAAGCTCTATAGTCTCCTGTCATCGGTGAGAGAAACACCTATGGGAACACAATGAACAAAATCAGCCAACTCACACAAATGACCAAAGGGCAAAAAAAACTAAACTAAACAAAAAAGCCTGTTTCTAGTATGCAAATAAATGTGTATCCCACATGTGTATAAATAGGCACACACGTACACACACACACACACACACACACACACACACACACACACACACACACACACACACACACACACACACACACACACACACACACACACACACACACACACACACACACACACACACACACACACACACACACAGAGAATTGGGGGAGAGATTACAATATTTCCTCCCTCAAGCAGATTAGACAAGATCAAATTATTTCCTTCCTTCGATGCCAGGTTTCTGCTGTCTAATGCCGGCTTTTCAAACAACACAAGGTTTATTGTGGGCAGCACATAATACAGCAGATTTCAAATTCCTGTCAATGCCATTTGACAGAATACAGTAGCCTTCCTCATATTCAGCAGAAAAAGCCCGCACAGGCCACTTACACTCGCTGCGGCTAAGCCGTTTATGTCCCCCATTCAGCAGTTACACAGGCCAGCGAGTGTAAACACAACAGTATCTTTTTAATTGTGGTGTTTTCAAGCCTCGCTTCTCTGTCGAATTAGAGAGTGGACTGCTCTCTGTCTCTCCCCCAGTCTGGCAGATTAGGGGGAAGCCTCGCTGTAAGGAAATGCCGGTGTGGCTTGGTTTGGGTTGTCACTGAATCAGCTTAAACTTTGCTCAGTGAGCATGGCAAAGAGCGATAACAAACAGACGCTTGTTTGCTGTGCAGAGATGCTGCTGCTGGGGCGGCTGTGCGACACACGTGTGTGTGCTGTAGTATGTGTAAATGTGTACATGTGTACGTGCTTGTGTGTATAACAGACTTCTTTCTCAATTAACCCTAGTGTCCCTATTCTGGCCTGGACATAAAATAATATGCAAACAGTTGGTGTAAATTAGAAGAACATTCAATAATAATAATACATAAAAGTAAAACATATAGCAGATCTAAGCTTGTAAGTTTCCGGCAAAGAGATTTGGTGCAGTGGGTAAAAAGTAGGGACCAAATACAAACCACTTGGGGAGATATTACTCAGAAAGAGAGATAATGAGAGGGCAACAGAGAGGGAGAGAGAGTGAGAGAGAGAGAGAGAAAGAGAGAGAGAGAACCAGACTCTCATAGGGGAATGAATGCCAGCCTGACAACATTGATGTCATATTACTTGTTTGAAATGAATACCTTTCATTTAACAAAGCAATATCAAACATGAAAGCATAATCTGATGCCACAACCCACCTGTTGAGGTACTTGTGGCCGGGAAGCGGGGAACCAAATATTTTGTTCGATAAAATAACTTTAAATAAGCAATACATTATTATAGCCCTGATAAAAAGTTAGATAAGACCTATTTGTTCATCAATGCAGCACTTCTTTTCAGTCTTAATAAATGGCAAATGTCCAATGAGCTTTACATTGTGCATTACATGCTTTCACACATTGACGGCGGAGGAAACCATGCAAGACACAGATCTGCTGGGAGCAGATGTGTTCAGTGTCTTGCTCAAGGACACTTCAACACAAACTCAGGGTGCTTACAAACAGGTACAGTATGTAGCCTAACCCTGTCACAACTAGTGCTTGGAATTGTATTTTAAATGCATTAAACATAGGTTGCCTTCCCATTGTGTCAGCTGAAACTGCCAGACTTGGCAGAGCTTGTTGCAAGCATGGACAACTCTAGTCCCTTTCTGGCAAGAAAGTCCTTTTTGCCGTCGGCAACATACAGTATGAAACAAGTTATTATATAAAGTGATCCTTTCATTGGTGTGTAATAGATGAGTGCAGGGTCCTCATTCATGCATTCAGCTTTCTTTGTGTTTAGCACGCTTCTTCAAATGAGATGAGCCGTGTCGGAGCAGATGTCATATTCTGCTCTGTGGTCAGGGCGACATCATCCACAGTTGAGGTCAGTTATATTTCTGGCTCTGATAACCAGATCTCCTTCCAACCATGAGGCCTGTGTCACTGATTTCATCCACTGATTGTAAGTTCCACCGCGATAACAAACAGAAAAGGCGAGAAAAGGAGACTTACAGCTGTAGTGGGAAATTATTTTATATAGGCTCTGGACGAATACCAATGCCATTGGTATTCTAATATCAAGCTAATTGGTGTCATGTGATAAAATATGCTCTTTTTGGAGTAGTCTTGAAAACATATTTTGTCCGAATAGGTCTTAACACACACATTATTGATTTTATTAGGTGCAGCATGCAGTGTTGCTTACTGTACATCACAGTGGACCACGCTCAGCTTAGGCCTTCATTATGTATGATTTTTAGATGGCAGCAAACTCACAACATTTGTCTTGGGTTTATTTCCCCTTTAAGTGTACTAGAAAAGTGATGAAATTACTTTATGTCAATTAGCTCTATTTTGCCCCGAACATACAAGTCCATTCTCTAGTTCTACAGCCAACATATTTATGCTCCATCCTTAAAAGGAGTATGTCCTATTACCCATATTTGCATCATGGTAAACTCCTATTCCATAAATTCAGACAGGGGGACTCCCCGGCATATTGGTTCCTTGTGAGTAAACATCTCACGCCTTCTCAGAGCCGACAGTATTTTAGTCCTCTTATTAAATATGAAAATGAAAAACATATTTCTGTCCTGTCACCCCAACAATAAGAAAGTTCACTAAGCTCACTTAATGCCTAATTCAATGTGCTTTTGTAGAATTATCCGTTGGAGATTAATTGGTATGGACATTTGGGTTATTACATTTTTAACATGAGGTATGCCGACTAGACTAGAGGACAAAGGAATGAACCTTTTCTGGATTCATGAGCTTCGGGTAGGAGACAAGGAGAGGAACTGTGCTCAGCAATGACGCGAAGAGAAGAGAAGAGAAGAGAAGGGAAGGGAAGGGAAGGGAAGGGAAGGGAAGGGAAGGGAAGGGAAGGGAAGAGAAGAGAAGAGAAGAGAAGAGAAGAGAAGAGAAGAGAAGAGAAGAGTAGGATCAGAATGCTCATCGTTGTGCTGTGTTTATGCATATCATTTGTACAAATCCTTGATACATTAATTGACATGAGATTGACATGACATAACATAACATAACATAACAAACACAGTCAGAGTACCTCATTATGATACTGGTTTTATCCATATAATTTATACAGCCTGGAGTTGACAGAGAACGAGAGAATGCTATGACACAAAACATGAGTCTGATTTCAGTTATCATTCATTTTGGCGCTATCCCAGTGTGGTCGATATCACAGCTCTAATTGGCTGGATAATACTGAAGATGAAAGAAACCTGACCATGGCAAACAAGGCCCTGGCCTGTACCAGGAGGTATATGTACGGCAAACTCTTACATTTCTGTCTGGCGTATAGTAATAAATATAAAATCAGTCTGCACACTACACCACAAATAACGAGTAAGACGCGCAAACGCACTCAGCTCCATATATGGGCACAAAAGGGGCCAGGTCCACAACAAACAAATCACTGGCCCCTTTTGTGCCCATATATGGAGCTGAGTGGACCTGGCCCCTTTTGTGCCCATATATGGAGCTGAGTGATTGCTGATGCAACACACTCCATATTTGGATAGCGGGACAGACACACGGACAGACAGACACACAGACATGATCTGCTAGGTCTCATTGCGAATGCAGTGAGCACTTACTATGAGACCTAGCAGATCATGTCTGTCTGTCTGTCTGTCTGTCCGTCCGTGTGTCTGTCCCGCTATCCAAATATGGAGTGTGTTGCATCAGCAATCACTCAGCTCCATATATGGGCACAAAAGGGGCCAGGTCCACTCAGCTCCATATATGGGCACAAAAGGGGCCAGGTCCACATATACAGTAACAGCATAAAAGGAACACAGACACTCTGACACGGGTAAAACGGGTATTGCATAGCTGGGTGGGGCATGGACCTCCAACTTCCATCGTTATCGACTGTGTGCTCTACAGCCGGGCACCGATCTAGTAATTGTTGCGAATGCAGTGAGCACTTACTATGAGACCTAGCAGATCATGTCTGTCTGTCTGTCTGTCTGTCTGTCTGTCTGTCTGTCTGTCTGTCTGTCTGTCTGTCTGTCTGTCTGTCTGTCTGTGTGTGTGTGTGTGTGTGTCCCCTTTGTGCCCATATATGGAGCTGAGTGATTTGTTTGTGATTGATGCAACACACTCCATATTTGGACGTATAGCTGCTTTGGGGACTCCTTATATGGTTATGGCTAAGTTAAAAATAACTTAACTTAAAAAAATAATAACTTAAAAATAAATCTTTAAAAAACCCAAATATGTACGAGCTGCGTTCGCTTCCCGCGTTTGCGCGTCTTACTGGTAATTACAGAAGAGCTCCATGAGGCCCATCCCAAAGTCAGAGCTCTTGTTCTTAATTTGTGGGCATTAACCACATGAACCTTAATTAGTTCCTATAGGCATGTCATAATAGGTGAACATTCAGCAAGAACAGCCGATAAGCTTACAATGTGTCACACATTTTGGAAAATCAGCAGAGCAGCTTTTTTTGGTGAAGAGATTTGGTGAGGAAGGTACTGTATAATGTGGAACTCCCACCAACTCACATCAGAGCTGCTCCCAGCTTCCAAACGTTCAAAAGCACACTCAAAACCCACCGTCTCAGACTTGCTTTTCCTACATAATTTTCCCCCCACACACACTTTTAGTTTCTCTACTGTTCTATCTGTACCTTGAAACATTGTAGCCTACATTGTACAAGAAGTATGTACACACTGATGACCTAGACGACCTAGACCTTTTGGTTTAACAATGTTCACCTGGCATCTGTTTGGATCTGGTAATGTAGTGTTGAGTGGACTGCTGTAAATAACTACAGTACATTTTCTAGACCTATATTTGAACAATAACATAACGCTGGCTGTTTGTTAACTGAACTGAAAATCTGAACTGGTTATAGGATTTCTCTCTTCTTTTTTTGTCTTCCATAAAAGTTTAAGAATTAAAAAAAAACTCTTGCCTTTTTTTAAGTATTGATTGCTACCAAACAGAAAGTAATTAAATCTGCCTGCTGTTGAAAAAGGAGGTGCAGGAGGTACAGGGATTGCAACAGTATTCCTAACAAGTTGCTTGCTGTAGCCCAAAGCTGCTCTGTTATTGAACTCCCCCTGCTCACTATAGGACAAAAAAAGAAAGAATCCAAAATGTGTCAAATGAATTTATCCGACCTTGCAGATCTCTGGATCATGCAGATAGAAACACATTTGATCCTCTTTTATGATGAAACACAGTATCATTGATATTCTCATGGTCGGGAAAGATGTTTTAAAAAACATAAATTCACATAAAACGTATTTATATTCATATTTTCAAAAGGCAAAGGAAGCAACACATCTGAAGTGCATTGAGGTGAGGCCCATTAATCCCATCCACTCGACAGCAACGTTTGAAAAGGTAGAATAGTGAAATGACAAGCCCCTAAAAAAGTGAATGAGCACAGTTGAGTGGTTCTGACTACAGCTCCTTTCAACCATGCGTGTGGTTTTGAAAAGGAGGCGAATATGGTGAATTCTGTCTCTGGGTTGATGCAAAGCTGAGTGGACAGGCAGGTAATATGGGCAGGCCAGGGAGGGAGACAGGCATGGAGCAATCAGGAAAATGAATGCAAATTGAGGTGAAGGGAACCAGCCCAGGAACACTGACTGGGTTTGCTGTAGCAAAAGAGTGCCTAAAAACAGAAACGGATGGATTGAAATATAACACACCCTGGGTTAACCCATTCTGACCTGAGATCAGATTCATACGAGGTTTCCGCTGGACAACACACTGGTCTGATGAACCCATTCTGACCTGAGATCAGATTCTAAAAATGTCAGTCGTTCTTCGAATTTTTCAAAAATAGCAGACCTACAAGCTCGTATCGCGCCACTCGGTGGCGCGATATGAGCTTGTAGATCTGCTATTTTTCAATAGGTAAAGCATAACATGATGCTAACACCAAAATGGGTGCCCGGTCAGAATGGGTTAAACATAATAATAATAATTTAAAATGTTGAGTTCACTGAGTAGCAATGTATCATGTAACGTCTCAGTGCATCATTAAAGGTAGAGTAAAGTGGTATATTTTTGTTAAAATAAGTGTAAAATAGCTCTATATTCTGATAGTAGGCCTATTCATTGCTATGGAGTGTTTGTTCGGTCTTCTTTAAACAGAAAACACATTTTCAGGATGGGATACCAATTTAATCCAATCAGCCAGGAGAGAGAACAGGATACAGGATAAACAAGTGCATTTGGAGGTGAGGACACAGAAATGAGCAAACACAATGTGTAACACTATACATTTTAGATGATAAATGGGTACTCTCTCCGGATTGGCTGAACATTTGCAACCCAAATGTATTTTCTATTTATTAAAGAGCTGGAGAGACGTTGAGACCCCTGTTATTGAACTATAGCAATTAATGATTACTATCACAATATAGAGCTTTAATCTTTTAATAAAATAACGTTTTATTTCCACCAAAACATATCACTTAATACTTATAACTTATATATATATAATTAGCCTTCAAAATAATCCAGGCTTCCTACATTTCTGCAATGCATTCATGGAAATAAACTGCAGTATACTCTACTAAGATGACGCAAAACCTTTTTTTCTTCCTGTAAGTGAACAGAGCTGCAGCGAATGTACTATGATCCTAGATAAAAAAATTCATGCATTTGATGTATTTATCGTTTTTCCTTGCTTATTTAATCCGGATTAAGAGCGTGCATGTGCTAAATGAATACATTGAAATTTGTAAATTGTAAATTGTACTCTCCCTGGGATGTTTAGAGTGGGTCAGAGATAGAATGAGCCAGGAGGGGTCCCTTGATTTGAACTCTTCAGCCATTTCACTTGTTTAACAACCCATTTAAGACTGGATTGTTAAACAACTGATGGTTTTAAGTTAACACTTTTTTAGTTTAAGTTTTAACTTACATCTTCTTATTTCATCTTTTATATTGCATCTAATTGTCTTCTGATTTACAGTTTCACAGATATTCCATACCTCACCGCACCTTATTCTCTATTTTATTAATTTCTTTCTTTCATTTTCCCTCTCTTACCCTCTATACTTCGTCCAACCCAACCTCGCCTCCTCTACCTTCCTCCATCCTTCACGTATGTCTATACTTCACTTTCTCTTCATCTCTCTTCCCAACACTCCCCAGTCTCCTGGCATTCCCTACCTCTGTCTCTCCCTCCGCACCACCTCTATCACATTATTCCTTCTCTGTCTCCCTCTTTTCTTACACTCTCTCGCTCTCTTCCTTTCTTCCCTCCCTCCCTTCTCCCTGTAGTTTCCTCTCTCCCCTACATCTCTCTGCCTGTCTTCCACACGGTGTGGCTGCAGGAGAGCGGCTTGTCTGCTCAGCTGTCTCTGAATGACAAGTACCTTAAAAACCTCTGTCAGTTCAAACATGATGCCCTGTTACCTACCGGGCCAGTCAATAAATGAATGGAAATATGCATTGTGTGTGTGTGTGTGTGTGTGTGTGTGTGTGTGTGTGTGTGTGTGTGTGTGTGTGTGTGTGTGTGTGTGTGCACGTTGGTCATTCTAGTAAAAATAAATTATAGACTATACCGGGAGATCAATAGAAATGTTACCTATTCATGATTTTGTAAGCTAATGTCCACAAAATAGGACTCTCTCTCTCTCTCTCTCCTCCTCCTCTTCTCTCCATTTTCCTTCCCTACAGTAGGAAAATGAAAAGTAGCAGACATCATGTTTGAATGCTGAATAATTCATTGCCCTTATCATTTTAAGATATTTTTGTCGTTCTTCTGTTTAGTAAACTGTGGCTATATACAGCACGTCGGAAATAGACTCCAAAATATATCACGACAGACAGCCTGAGAGACAGATCCAATCTATGCATCATTTATACAGTAAACTGTACAAAATAGAGTCTTATCTCATTGCCACTTCCATTAACCTATCAGGGAACAGGTACAGGAATTTGTCCTGCCGTCTGACATTGCCAAATTAAAAAGGGAGAGATGCTCTGGTGAACTATAGCCTATGCATGCTATGTCACTACATCATGGTGAGCAGTCCAAGTAGCATGACTGTCATTAGCAATAGTGGTTAGGAGTCAAGATATGTAGCATCATCTGTTGTAGTATGTGATCTGTCACTTAATATATAGCTTCAACCTATAGGCTCTGTAACCCTGAGAGAAAGAAAGAGAACAAAACAAAAGAAAAATGCTCATTATTAGCAGGTTGTTGTTCTTGCTTACTGTAAATTGTTCTGGATTACGGGCCTCTGTTAAATGCTTAAATTGTACATTGTTGATAAAATATTATAAATATATACAGACCTTGCTGTGTGTATATATTTAATATTATTTAATCAACAATGTACAATTTAGGCATTTAGCAGATGCCCTTAATCCAATAGTTACCTTGCCATGATGGGAGTCCAATGAATGATGGGAAATTAAATGAAATTCATAGATTGTCTTGAATAAATGAAATTCGTCAATTGTTTCATTGAATGAAACACACGCACACACTCTCGTATACACGCATGCACGCGTGCATTAACATCCACACCACCACAACGTCCTAATAGCTATAGGGTAATACGGTACGGAGCTGCACTACGGTAATTCATATGTTAATTTATGTCACTAGAAAAGTGACACAAATTCAACGTTTGCCACCTGGAAAGTACTACAAAAGGGGGTTAATCAAACAGAAACTACAACATTTGGCCAACCTGGCGGGAAGGAAAGTACAGGATAGGGAAAACATTTGGCCAACCTGGCGGGAAGGAAACAAGATATTCAACAGTTGGTACTTTGAAGAGATGTGAAGAGATGAAATCTGAAACCTGAAACTAGAGAAGAGAATAAGAAACTAGACTAAAGACCTTGGTACGGGAGGCCGGGTAGCAGAGCACAATGGACGGGGGTCGCACGAGGGACCGCTGGGTACGACCCGGTTCCTGCACAACCCAGTTCCTGCACGACCCGCCTGCCCATTATGCCTGATTATCCCAGATTCAACCCATACCCCGGGGAGAACTACACTATAACTGACGTAGATCCAGCGTCGTCCAGCTCGTAGATTCAATGTTGTCAACGTCGGGCCCCAAATTCAACATGCTCGTAGATTACACGTCGCGTCGGGCCAATCAAAAACAGATTCAACACACACACGGCAAACACATGCACGCACACACAGACACAGACAACCCCCCCCCCCACACACACACCCACACACACACACACACATGTCACACACACACACACACACCCCCCACACACACCCTTAGGCCCATCACAATTACTACATAATAAGTATTTGTGATAATCGCAATACTTGGGATAATAGTCATAATCGCTCCCATGTTAGAAAGTAGTGGAAGTAGCAGATCTAGGAGCTCAAAACTGTTTTGATCTCATAGATCTGCTACTTTCACAATTCATGTATTTGTTTTTGCAATTTAAATAATTTATTAATACTTGTGACAGGCCTAATGTACCTCAATGTACCAGCTTGAGCGGTACATTTGCATGGGGATTCCAGACAACATAGCGCGCCCACTATCGTTGACCGGGCGGGGAGACCCCCCAGGCATCTCGACCCTATCCCCGGCGTTCGGAGGTCACTCCCCTGGCGTTCCCAAGGAGCATTCCAGACATCAAGGACAGCCGGCATAATTTTCCTTAATAAATAATGCCTATAAATAAATAAACAAAAAAACAACAAAAAACAAGTGTTAGAAATGACTACACCTGTACGTGCCCATCGGCCTACTTGAGAACGATGCAACTAGGGAACCTAATAATACCCGTTTTAACGGGTCCCTTTTGTGCCCTTACTGTATATGGAGGTCTCTACTGTATCTGTCTGTCTGTGCCTGAAGAGTGCAAACTGACTGGAAAAAGTGGACTGGTTAAGTAATCAATTGGCAAGTGTGGGGTTGCCATGGCAATCAATTGGCTGAGGCAGAGGCTGGAAATTGCACAGGTGAGGCCGGGGACTGATTGGGCCCACTGGCAGAGCCTGACCAGGTGTGCTATGACACGTGTTTGTGTCCGTCCGTGTTTGTGTCCGTCCGTCCGTCTGTGGACAGCTAATCTCTGGCACCGTTGGCTTGATCGCAGCCACACTCTGAGTCTGCACACACACTCCCTTAATGCCACAGTTGAGCCTCTGCCCCACGGTTTTCACGTTTTTTGGACAGTACACCTACAGATTTTGTTCAAACATCACGCAAATTGGTACACAGTCTCTCTAGAGCCATTCAACGAAACGGGTCTTTCAGATTTTTCAGACTCCATCCTGATTGGCTAAGATTGGCTTCCAAAGTTCGCAGGAGTGCTCGGTTTCAAACAAAATGCTGCAAATCATGAACACATCGTGTGATTTCTGTGAAATTGTGCACACACTCCAACTAGTTTTTGTTTTGTTTTTTAAGATTTTGACAATAACCACATACCCAAAATAGAGATGCCAGGTGGTTATCAAAGTCATGTTGGCCCTGACTTTGAAAACCTGGCTGTGACTTAAAAAGCTAATATGCATGACTATGTTGACAGACACACATCGACACAAATCTGGCTCTTGCCCTATGCCACTTGTCTATATTTCCTACTGTTCTCTGAACTATTATCTTGGCCTAATGAAGCAGAAATACTGCGGCATAACCTTGAATGAAAGAATTATCACTTTGTACTGTGTTCTCTTCAGCTAGCAGCTTGCAAAAGCAGGTCGACTGGGCCTCAATGCTTCAAGTTGCTTGAGGTTGATTATGTTGTCATTGATGGTGACTTTCCAGATAACTTTGAATCTGGGGATGGTCGGGGCTGTTGATGAGCTGTTGGCATACAGGATCCCACCCACTCCCCCCAACTCATTCACATTGTCCTCTGTGGTTGCACCACAGGTTCTGGCCTCCCCGCAGTTCTAAACATCTCCGCTTGTGGTTCCAGATTAATAAAACAGCAAATTAATGAATTTTGGATGAAAGCTGCTTGGAAGGGGGCAGGTGGCGTCTCATTAAGCCCTGTATTATTGATCAGATTGAAAACCTGATGTAGCCCTGGAACCACACCGTTATAGACCCCCTCCCCCTTTAAAGCATGCTAATTGCAGTGTAGAGGATTAATAGCTAATTGAGCATATTTTCAGACAAATCATCATCATTGCTTGACGCTAAAATGAATTCCTTTTAATATGCATGGGGCCTGTCATGCACCATTAGCGTGGTAATACTGTCTGTGGCTATGTGTAAGGAAGGTCATGAAAATGGAAACAAAATGGGGCATCACATACAGTATATGACAGGGCTCAGATCGTACATCATGCTAGGGGGAGAGAGCAGGACATTTAGAACTAGATGGTTTTGAAATAGGTGAACTAGTTGTGTATAAGAATCATGGCCATGGTTTGACTCAAGCAAAAAGTGAGACAAGTCATGGCAAACCTGCTATATAAAGACAATACTATTTTGGTATTGCCATACCATTGCATACGTTGAAGATAAGGCGTAATTAAAGTGTGCATGGATACAGTATGCATTCCGTTCAATTGTAAAAAATGGCAAAATGACATCCTTGCATGTTTCTAGATATATACTGTATGTTGGGGTTTTCATGACTCGAAACATCTTTGGAATTCTATTTGATAAGCCTACATATATTTACATCAAATTGATTATCAAAGTGTTGATTTATTTCAAATTCTTATTTCAATATACTTATTTCAATATACTTATTGAGCTATAATGAAATAAACATGAATGCATAAAGTAGGGTTCAGTCTTAGATGTCAATATTGTATTATTATTGGGCCTTGTTTGTCTAAAGTATGTGTACTATCCTTCATCTTGTTTTCCTCTTAGAGGCTATTTTGTTTTTCTGCCAAGCAGCTTGCCATGAAAGATTAAGCACATGCTAAGTGACTAATGCATTTTCTCAGTCACACATTGAACCAATGAAAAATTAACAATAGAAATAATTAATTTTGATTGGTGACAACAGTAGCAAAAACGTGCGCTACAATATTTAATGCATGACCCATGCATAATCTTTTTTCACTTACACCCAAAATAACATTGTGTCTATGTTTTATACATTCTGTAAGACGTTGAACTTATGTTCTGGCATGTAGTAATTACAATATGCTTCTGTGCACCTTAGCATCGCTTTAAAAGTTTAATGTTTTACTTTTTGTTTTTTTAGTCCTACACAGTCATCGAATATGCATTTTACCAGAGGTAAACATGTTTCTGAAACAGGGTTTCATTTTGTAACTATTAATTCTTACCTTTGTCCTTGACATGTTTTATTGTCACACTACTGCGACAACTCTCCTTTTGTTTGGCTGTGCTACAGATTGAACTGTCATTTAGCTTAATCCGATTTACTCTCTTGTTATACATCGCGTTAAGGCTGACAATACTACTACTACTACTACTGGTGTTATAATTTGTGTTTCCTAAAGTGATCAACAAATTGGGGAGATGTTACCACATTTTCACACCTTTACCGTAATTGAGTAATTAATGTGACAGACAGTAAACCACATGAACCCCAGTGCTATACATTCAGCTCAAATAGTAGATCTAGAGACAGCGAAATCAACTTTCGGTCTCGACAATTTAAGGGATCAGAGTCCTTAATATGGCCGAGATGACACGGTAAGATCAGTTTTCTTTGCTCTATAACGGTGGTTCTCAACCTTTGTTTGTTTTTCGTCACTTTTCCTAACCCACAGGTTGAGAACGACTGCTCTATAAAGACATAATGAAACAAAGACACAAAGACACACACATCCCTACTACAGTATAATTGACAAAAGCCACTATTATATGGAGTTCTGGGGGAGCTCCTTCGGAAAACACACGTCAGTGGCCAAAACACACACTCAGATCGCACTGCGACATAGATTTGTGGCATTAGGCGGCTCGAGCTTCTAGTCTATTCAATAATGAGAAGAGCAGACAGCCTTGTGCGTGGTTCGGTTGGCCAAGTCATAGACTGTGACATATGCGGAGTATGCGGAAGTGTCTCATTAGCAGGCAACAGTTCAGCTCTCTCTCTCTCTCTGTTTCTGGCAACAGCGCCCCTACTGGTACTAATATTCATACTCGTGCTCACAGTCACATAGGTTAACATCACATACCGGTAGTTAGGCGGACACGGACATTGCTGTTCCTTGGAGTGGTTGCACCACTCAAAAAACATGGTCAGTGCATGGCCAAAGACAAATCGTTGTCTACCTTCATTCAAAAAGTACGGTTTGTGTGTGTGTGTGTGTCTCACTCAGATCACACTGCGACATAGACGTGACCGAGTGGTGTTAGGCATGCTTCTAGTTTTGTATACACGCACTCACTCACGCACGCACGCACGCACGCACGCACATACTTCTGTCTCTCCTCAGCGATCATCTTGTGCCCTTACCCTCATGTGGTGGACTGCTGAATGAATGAATGAATGCATCCTGACAACAAATGGGATATAAGACAGAGAATATGTTTCTCTTCACTCCCCCATATTACTAATAGATAGACTGTTGGGTTGCATGGCATAAATACTTTAACCACGTCGCCTCCAGTCGTAAGTGCACAACCAAAACAGATTAAAATGGGAACATATGAAATATAAATTGGCATTTTTATAATGGCCCTTTGTGTTTGTGCATGCGTGTGTGTGTGTGTGTGTGTGTGTGTGTGTGTCACTCTGTGGGACCTCCTTCGTGGAGATGAAGTAAGTTGAAGCGGATATAGAGGAAGCTTCTCTTCAGGGAGTCAAGTCTAGTTGGGGCAGCAGGCAGTTGTCATCATCAGCCAGTACAGCAAAAAGACATTTCACTTCAGCTGCTAATTACACCGCACAAACACACACGCACACAGATGCACCATGGGCAGGCTGTTGTAAATTATATATATAATTATATATATATATATATATATATATATATAATTATATATATATATACACAGTATATGAAAGTAAGAAAGAAAGAAAGAAAGAGAGATGGACGGACTAACGGACGAACGGACGGATGGAGCGTCGGTGGAGACAATGGTGGCTTGCGACAGAAAGTGAGGAAGTCAGTTAGCAGAACAAATGTACAGAGCATGTAAAGCAGAACAACATGACTTCTAGGGGCTTGTACAACACTCCTGCTGTGCAACATGCCAAGCAGTGATCCACCTAACACGCCAACATGCACACAAGCATGCACACATGCAAACGCACGCATAGACTGTACTGTATGCATACACAGTACACGGATGCACACTGGTTTTAATGCATACACACTGTATGCAGCAGCACACATATGCCCACAAGTACACACACACACACTCGCGAGCACACACACACATGCACACGTGCACACTCCTGCGGTGCATCCCCAACCGCACAGATCTGTCATAGTAGAGTTTGAAGAACATCCAATGTGTCACACGCACACACTACAACTATAAACTCCTGTAGTACAACATCTCAGACCACAGATCCATCACTGTACGATGAGAGAACATCTAGTCTGTCTTGTTTTGAGCCCAAGAATACACACCGAGGCCATTATTACTACATGGATTTCACTCTCTTTCTCAATCTCACGCACGCACGCACGCACGGCGTCGCACGCACGCACGCACGCACGCACGCACGCACACACGCACACACACACACACACACACACACACACACACACACACACACACACACACACACACACACACACACACACACACACACGCATACAGTACATGACAAACCAAAGATTGACTGTTAACTTGATTACATGAATTGTACTACACATTATACTATAGTATAGGCTACAGTTACATATTTTCTTAATTATGTCTGCATGGGTTGTGTAGAAAAAACATTAATGATATGATCGGGGTAGTGGTTTTCAGTACATGACAGTGTATGTTTTCTAATCAGCACTGAAATATTGTACTACATGCAATACAGAGACGCATGCACAGACACATATACAGTATTTGTTGTACTGTTACCCCTATAGCCCTTACATTGTACTTGTAGTGCCCAATTTTAACCACACACGCACAAGTGCTTTTTCTCCAAACTCCAAACCGCACTGCAGAGACAGTCTTTTCACATGATTTTAGCTTCACCTATCATCTCAACCTCGCTCTGTCTCTCCATTTTCTTTTTTCTCTCCCTATCTCTGTGTCTGTCACACACAGACAGACAACCACAGAGATACAAAAAAGGATGACTCTTGTGTCTGCCACAATGCGGAACTTCCGTATTTTTAAACTGAGGTTTTAATAATGAGAGCACAGGAAGGTTACCACACCTGCTCTCCCTGTTGGTATCTGTTATTATTTTTGCCTAGAGCATTTTTTGTTGTTTCTCCCCAATTTAGTCATTGCCAATTCCCCATGTGTACTGTCGCTGCCAACCCCCACTGTGCATGCATGCTTCCCACTTACAATCACTACCAATAGAGTGTGAGAGTATGTCTTTTTATTGGACTTTTTTTTTTACTGTGGTTTGGATATATTGACAGAATAGTGTCGCAAACAAAATAACAAATGCTGATATGTCTTGCTCAACAAGATATACTTAACATCACAGACCCAGGAAATTATTACACACACAAAAGACAGATTATTCAGAGAGAGAGAGAGAGAGAGAGAGAGAGAGAGAGAGAGAGAGAGAGAGAGAGATGTGGACTGAGAGAGAGAGAGAGAGAGAGAGAGAGAGAGAGAGAGAGTGGACTGTGGAGGGCAGACAGAGATAGAGAGGTGAGGAGGAGATCAGCATTATCTTCCCACACAGGGACTTTTGAAGGATCACTTGACATTTTGTCGGCCAGGATGAACCCACTCACGTGGCCAATATAGGTCAGAGAATGTTACATTAACAATGCGCCCATGTAGAGATTACACTTGATCACTGAAATTCTCTGAGGGTATCTCATTTGTTCCAGTTCTACAGGAAGTGAATACAAAACAATAATTGGATACTGTAAAAAAGAAAAGAACATTATAACAACACAATAACAACATAAGGCAATGTTATCATTACCCTCTACAACTGAGACTAACGGTTATCTGGAGCTTGCTTAAAGTCATGGCATAGATAGGAAGGATAGGAAGATAGGAAGGAGCCAAGGAGGCCTTCAGCGGGTGGAAAGAGTGAGAATTACCACAGCTGAAACTAACCCTAAAGCTCAAAGATTTCAGATGTCTGGGTTTGTAGCAGAGATAAGGTCACATGAGAGAGAGAGAGAGAGAGAGAGAGAGAGAGAGAGAGAGAGAGAGAGAGAGAGAAGAGAGAGAGAGAAGAGAGAGAGAGAGAGAGAGAGAGAGAGAGAGAGAGAGAGAGAGAGAGAGAGAGAGAGAGCACCAGACAGAAATAGCAATACAGAAAGAAAAATGAAAGTGAGAACACAGAGAGGGGAGGGGGTGTGGTGGAGAGAGAATATAGAACACAGCTGAAGAGAGACACTTGAGTGTCTTGACTGCAGGTGTGCGTGAGAGAGGGAGCAAGTAAAAGAAGGAGAGGAGAGGAAAAGAGAGGCCATCCCGGTCAGAGAGGTAACAGTGCAGATAACGTTGGTGGCATTCGATTGAGCGATAATCTTCTTATCCTCTGCTGTGTGATAAGTGGACATTGGATCTGTCTGGAGTGACTCGCCGCTGCTCACTGTCACATATGCGCACAAGAGCACGAACGCGTGCGCACAAACTCAAACAAGGTGCATGCCCACGCATTGCAGCTGTGCAGGCACACAGGCAAACACACAGTGTGAATATTTCCACAAAATAATCCTCAGCATTCATTTATCCTTGTGTAACTTAAAGAGTGTACAAATATATCCAAATGGAACATTTTACAGGTCCATTTGGTTCCATTTGCACGTGGTGTTAAATGGACAGTGAGTATTTTAGTGCAGGCTATAGCCACACCATGCAGCCACATGCTCAAATTATGTCCACGCACGCACGCACGCACGCACGCACACGCGCACACACACACACACACACACACACACACACACACACACACACACACACACACACACACACACACACACACACACACACACACACACACACACACACACACACACACACTGTCTGAGTGTCTGGTCCAGCACCCTGGGGAAGGATAGCATTACATTTAAACACTTCACCGACCAGCTGCCTGTCCTAATGTATCTGAGTCCCTTCCGCTGCCTCCTACATCTGCTATGAGAGATAGAAAGATAGATACTTCACTAATGGACCAAAAGAGAAATGGGTGGAGATGGCTCTGAGGACAGATGACGTGTGCCGAAGAGATTAGTCTGGTGATTAAAAAAATGACTTTATTAATGTTTCTGTCTAGTTTTTGTATTTGTGTCTTCTGTTTGAATTAGATTATACATACTTCTGTATATACTCTTAACAACAAACCACATTTGAAGCAATATATTCTAATTTATATCCTGTCTGCATGAAGTGATGATTGTTTGAATTCCACAGGTTGGTCGTGTTGCAGGCCTATCACTTTGGTTTAGTTCACTTTAAGCATTTAACCATAACTTCCATTTACGACCTATGCTCTTTTCAGTGGTTCATGATAGATTTCGCTCTTCACCGCCAGATGAATAGCTCTGGCGGTGGTCAATGGCGTTTAATGTTTCGATGATACGTCATCATGCATCATCTCATACTAGCCAATCAGAATGCCTATTGACTGTGATTGGTTATAGCTGATTTGCTCTTTTAAACATGATGTAAATTTTCCCTTCAATGTCAATGGCGTTTAAATGTTTTGATGTTTAATTGACGTCATATTTAGCGGAATTCTGGCGTAATTTCTCCGTTCATCGTCAATGGCAAAACTTGAGACGGGCAGGGACAAAATGTAGTGGATATTTGACCTGAATTCTCCTACTGTGGTCAATGGCAAATCTTGAGACGTGTGGAGACAAAAGCAATTAGTTTGTTTGTTTTTTTCTGTAATGTAAAGTGTCCTTGGGTTTCTTGAAAGGCGCTATATGAATTCAAGTTAATATTATTATCTCCTAGACCGGTGCCTGGCAGTAGAGCACCGAGTCGGTAACAATGAAAGTTGGAGATCCGCATGCAATACCCATTGTACCGTGTCAGAGTAAACATCCACCCATCTGTCTGTGTCCCTTTTATGCCCATATATTATGGAGATTTCTGTATGTGTCCCTTTATTCCTACATATGGATCTGTGTTAGGCATGCGGCATGCCCAAATATGAAGTGTTGCGATGTCAGAACAGGCCAGCTCCATATATGGAGATATAGGCGTGATCAGGTCCAGAGGCCGGGCAGAGGCTTTTGTGCTCGTTCTGGACAACCGGCTATCCGACAGACTCGACAGTCGTCACCGGGGACTGCACTCCCTGTGGGGGTGTGGAATGCGTGTGTCGAATTTGAAGTCAATGGGGCGAACAGTTTTGGAGTTACGTGGATTACAGATGTACACATATACGTACTGTACGTACAGAGACTTGGTGCATTTATAGATAGACTATAAATGCACCACATCTCTGTATGTCTGTAATCCACGTAACTCGAGAACCGTTCGCCCCACAAGTTCAAATTTGACACACACGTTCCACTCCACCACAGGGAGTGCAGTGCCCGGTGTCGAGTCCGTCGGATCCACGGTTGTGCAGAACCAGCACAAAAGCCTTTGCCCAGGGTCCGGACAGGGCCCAAATCCAGATCACCCTACATCTCCATATATGGAGCTGGCCTGTTCTGACATCCTAATGGTGTTCTGACCTGTCTGGCATCACCCCAAAATCTCCATATATGGAGCATTAACGATTAACCCTGTACACTCAAGACACGCTCCATATATGGCCAGTACAGAATCAATTCCATATGTTGATCTGACCTCATCAAACCCCTAGATCTCCATATATGGAGCTGGCCTGTTCTGACATTGCTGGCCTGTTCTGACATCACAATGATATGTTCATCACAATCCTGCCAGTTGATTACTTTTGCATTCCACCTTTCACAGTCACTTTGCACTCTAACTCAGTTACAGACCACCTGACATCACAATTATGCGTGACCCCGCCCTTTATTAGCCAATTGATCACACCTGATCAACCCCCAACAGGCACTGATCACCCCTAGATCTCCATATATGGAGCTGGCCTGTTCTGACATCACAATGAGTTCTGATCACACCGGATCACCCCCCAACGGTTATTTATTACTCAAATGTTTGTGGCAGTGGCAGATAATGAATTAATAAATACCTGTCCGTTAATGTGTTAAATATGTTCACTGAAAACAACTGATCTACAAGCTTAAAACATGTAACTTAGCCTATGCTACAACGTGTTGCAAAGCTTAAAACATGTAACTTAGCCTATGCTACAACGTGTTGCAAAGCTTAAAACATGTAACTTAGCCTATGCTACAACGTGTTGCAAAGCTTAAAACATGTAACTTAGCCTATGCTACAACGTGTTGCAAAGCTTAAAACATGTAACTTAGCCTATGCTACAACGTGTTGCAAAGCTTGCAGATCTGCGAAAGTTCTCCCCATAATTAGGATGATAACATCAAATTAACATTGAGCTCACATTAACATTGAGGATGTTGGATCCAACAACAATCAGACAGATGCCATAATATTAAAAACTGAAATAATGCTTTAGGGTTATTGGGCCCAATTTTAACACTTGTCTGCAAGGAGAAATAGATAATTTAATTTAATTGATGGTGTAATCCACTTTCAAAAACCTGATAAACAGTGATAAAAAGAGAGACAGACATAGAGAGAGCGACAAAGAGAGAGACAGAGACAGAGACAGACAGAGCTAGAGTAAAAGAGAAAATTAAATCATTAGTCAAATGTTATTAATGACACGCCCATATGCATTTGTGGGATAATTAAACATTCACAGGTGAATGTAACCGATAGCCGCCTTGCATTCCCCTGGCAAATCGAATGAGCGTTGATAACATCAATGGCATTCCTCTCTTTTTTTACCGTGCTCATTCATTTTCCTGGTTTTTTGTGTGTTTCCCACTGCATAGAGGTGTCCTCTTGGTTATCAAACTATCGCCAAAATTTGTTCACCCATCCATCGAGGTGGAGAGAGGGAGGCAGGGAGGCAGAGAGAGAGAGAGCGGGAACAGCCTAATTACTTAGGCCCGCACTACTGTCAGGTCATTAATAAAACCTAGTTATCTTCCAGTGACGCCCAGCCAGGAGCCTCCGCTAGCCCTATCTACCTCTTATCTATCATACAAAATTTGGAAATTTTCCTCTAAAAAATAATTCAAGATTTTGGTCCTGGCCTGATATAAAAATGAAAGAAAGAAAGAAAACATACTGGCTGTGCAGGAGACATTCATAGTATAATGGAAGCGTTTGTGTGTGTGTGTGTGTGTGTGTGTCTGTGTGTGTGTGTGCGTGCGTGCGTGCGTTCCAACTGGAGAAATGCACTAGAATTACACTGGCCTCGGCTTCATAAACATTGATGGATCTGGGCAACCTGCGAATGCAGATAAGGACCCTGGAAAAATCACTGGGGCAGTCTTTTACTTCTCGGCCAATGTATATTTAAAAAGGGGTATATAAGCTATAGGTTACATATGCATTACTTATTCCTTAGCCCACATACATCAATGACAAACAGGGAAAAATGAATAGTCAATAATAACACGGCAGGGTTGTCCCGCACAGTCTGGCCGTGCATACATTACACCTTCCTCTATCAAATAGAAATAGTAAAGTGATATTGAGTTCATTTCCTGTAGCGTAACCTCTTTGGCCTGCTTGCTACCGACTATGGTAGATAGAGAGTATGTGTATATCAGGTTAGAAACATGCAGTGACAATGTTTTTTACCTGCTCTCATCTGTCTCCCTACAAGCCTGGAACTAAGTTAACATTTATTTATCCACAGTCAGCCATGGAGAAATTAATAAACTGTTTGCTGGACTTGTGAGTCATGGTGTGCCGAGGTGTATTGTTATTAAGAGATGAAGAGATTTTTATTGGAATTATGTTGCATTCAGGAGTTTGTCCGTTGCAGAATGTTTATGCTGTTGAATGTCCTATACTGTAGCTTGGAATCCATTCATCTCCTGTTTTTCCTAGAATTGTGAATATCAGACTTTGACAGTTGACCAACGCACATTTAATGTATGCAATATGCATGCCCTATATAACTCTGTTCTCTCTCCTTCTCTTCCACAATCACACACTGAAAAATCACTCGAGTCACTCAGTCCGTTGTTGTGGAACACTGCAATGTAGCGTCAGAACAATAACAGCATCGTAAAGGACGGCAAAGTGTTATACTTTTCTATTTGTTCTCAGAGTACATGTGCAAGAGACAGGGAATATGAGAGAGAGAGAGAGAGAGAGAGAGAGAGAGAGAGAGAGAGAGAGAGAGAGAGAGAGAGAGAGGGAAAGCTGTTTCCTAAGCTTTCAGAAACAACTCACAAATACCCATCCATTATCATCATCCCCTCCACTCTCTGTTGAGAGATCATTTCCAAGTGCTTTGAAACAGTAGCACCCTCAGCTGTGTCCCTGTCTGTGATCACACAAGACTTGTATTCAACTGGCAACAGAGTACCGGTAACTATAGCGGGAATATAAAAGGTGCAGTTCACTCACAACATCTCATCAGAGGCATTCCTGGGTCGCAAGTTCAAACAGACCTTCAGTAGAACACAGGAACAGGTGTCCTGTCCCATGTTCAACGGATGGGGGAAACAAAAGAGAAAAGCTTGGGAGGATTGTATCAATAGTTACATTCAATAGTAGAAAATGTGTATATGTTTAATTTTTCTGTCCAATATGAAACAAAATGGTACTTCGAAATTAAACATTTTCTATATTCTGTATAGAAAATGTATATTCTCTCTCTCTCACTCTATATATATATATAATGGCTCAGACAGTAAATATAGTTAACAAAAGCACAGCGGATGTATCAAATCTGATTACATTAAACGGCTTTCACAGTCCCGCCCCCGCCACAATATGATTCAGGGTTAGCCATGCCCATCTCCTCTGCTCTACATTTAGGACTCATGAATAGGTAATGACATCACACATCACCTCGGAGGACTGACAGTCAGGCCCACAGCTTTCATCTGCTCCAGCTCATGTCCAATGTTAATGTTTTCCTTCCCTCCTGATCATGTGACAGACAAGCAGCTGACCCGTATCTGCCATAAGCAGCAGCAATACCGGTACTTGCTGGAAGGTGGTGAAATGGAAATTAAGCTTGCTATTTAGATTTAAGTCATTATTTTGATTGTGTCAACTCACAGGGTCTGAATAGCAAATATCTTGTAGATGCCATATAGTTTCTTAACCACTTAAAGGGGAAAACCACTCACTTTCAACATTGAACTATGCCATTAATATACCTTAGAGTTGTTGTGTGGAAATAAGAAAAAGCCCCCCCCCCCCCTTCTATTTAGTCTAGATTCTAGACTAAGTCCGAGTTCTAGACTCTAGAACTCGGGGTCATGTGATCAGTGACATAACGAAGATGTATACTCTGGCTTGCAGAGTACTTCATTCACCTGAGTCCCCCAGCAGTCTATCGTTGGCCTCCTTCTTTTTTCCCTCTATATCAAATCATAAGAAAATATCCCACAAGCGTACAACACGTCACAATGCAGCGATTGTGAGATTGTAGATCAACTATGTTCGCCGAATATTCACCTACTGTGACATACCCAAGTGACATGAATGGTTCATGTGTCTCAACAGCTATACTTTACTAAATTGAAGGAGGGTAAAATGGGAAGAAAGTTGAGAAAGTTGAGCAAGATTTGAAGGTTATCAACAGATAGGGCATATACAATAAGCTTAACTGTATGCATAAACTTAACTGCATTGCCCTTCAACCAAATGGTAGTGGTGCAATTGTGTTTTAATGTGATGCAGTGCAATTAGTAGTTAAATAAATCCTAATAAAATAAAATGTCTGTCCCACACACACACACACACACACACACACACACGCACACACACACACACACACACACACACTTCAAAGCAACATCAAAGGACCACAGCAGTGCTTTCGCTGGGTTTTAAAGTAGAATCAGACAACTTAAGTCGATCCAGATTATGTAATCAATATGTTACCCTGTCAATTCAATACAAGGCCCTTCAGCTGGTATGTCTCCTGTTCCTATAACATCACTATAGAGGCTTAAAGAAACACCCAGACTTCTCAGTACTTTCTTTTCTTTCTAAAAATGTGTTCTATCGTGCATAACAAATTAATTAATTAAATACATCTTGATTTTCAAGCATAACCCACACACCAGAAAGGCCAAAATTGCACCACATTGTTATTGGAGATAACGTGGAGTGGAATAGTATAGCCTTGAGGGTACTTTGTACTGTTCTGAATGTTCCCAAAGATGGACACTTCATTAGCAGTCTTATTCAAGTATAAAACAGTGAATTGTGATTACCAATTTGGGTCGAATTCTTCACAGTTTGTGGTGGCTGTCATTTTGAGGTATGGCTTGAAAGGAAAACCACTGGTGATGGATTTACACTGAGGACGAGAGTAGGGCTTGGTAGGAAGTAAGTTATAATACTTCACCCATCCGTTACGTCTTTCCTCCCCTCTCTCTTCTTTCATCTATTTTGTCCTCTCTTTTTCATCCTTGAAGTGGCTCGCTGATGCCATGAGTCTCTCCCCCCAGTGCTTGCATATTCATTTCATGTTAAATTGATGGATTAAGTTATCCCTGGCTCAAAATCAATCCTGGCTGCTATTCGTTCACGTTGAACAACAATGAGAGAGAGAGAGAGAGAGAGAGAGAGAGAGAGGGGGGGGGGGGGGATGCACGGAGACACTGATAAGGCTTAGTCCCATTATATGTCATTTTAAACAAAGAGGCAAAGCGGCCAGTGGAGGCTCTCTATCAGCTATTAAACAGAGACGTAGCATGCAGCCCAAGATTGATGATTAGCATTTTCTCCTGGTAGAATAAAGAAGCCGGCTTGGGCTTGTGATAACCACAGAGTAAAAAGTAGTGCATCCTTTTTTTCTCTCCTTCTTTGTGTCTCTCCTTTCTTTTCTTTCATTCCATCTCTGTTCTCTCAGGCCACACTAATTATTTCCTTCTCTTCATCGTTCTGCGCTCATCCTCTTTCTCCTTCTCTATCTATCTCACCCCCTTCTCCCCCCCCTCTCCCATCTCTCCTCTCCTTTACAAGGCAAATAAATGCACAGTCCGGGTTGCTGTCCCTTTGTCTCGCGTCCTTGTGTAATCTGTTAAGAGTGGACAACATGGAAATCCCTTATGTCACAGCCAGAGACGTGTAAGTCCTGGCCAGATACAAGGCAGAATGACAGAGCATGAAAGAAGGGTAAGAGGGGGATTTAAGTAAGAGTTTGATAGGAGCTTGTAGAGTCATTGTTTTCTTTGCTGCTAGACCAATGTCAACCATTGTGCCACGACAGCTTGAACACTAGTACAGCTTGGTTTTATATATTGGGGGGGGGGGAGTGTTTTTCTGACAAGAATTTGGAAATTGATGTTTTACATGTATAATGTTTAGCACTATAAGTTCTCAAATGTTTTTGTGCCAAAGACCCCCAAATTGATCTGTATTTGGCCGTGGACCCCCATCTGAAAAGGTTTTCTGTCAGGGATCCCCAGAAGAGAAGTTTTGAGTTAACACAATGACTCAAAAAAGTTCAAACACAGAAAAAATAAGTTGTTAAAATTATTGTGACACTGTATTGGGACCCTGGACCTCACTTTGAGAACCAGATGAACAGGATTAATCTCTGTATATATTGTTTTATTGTTTATTGACCATATTCCCATATGGCACGTCAAACAAAAGTAGAGTTTACTGTAAGTAAATATCCATGATGAACATGATGTAATTGCCCAAATGACTTGTGTTTGTAAAGTGTTATACAGTAGCATTTAGCACAGTAGAGTTGTGCAGTCATTTGCAGAGAATGTGTGAAATGCTGGATATTAATGTTTGTTTCTAGTCCACTATGTGCACGGGCATGACACATTATGATAAAACTGTGCATAAAACATTAGTGACATTTGAACAACCTACTGTGTAAGTACAGTATGTGCTATATGTATTTCTTTGTTTTCTAATAGGATGGTGATATCATCCATCCATCTTCAACTGCTTATCCGTAGTCGGGTCGCGGGGGCAACAGCTCCACCAGAGTGCTCCAGACTTCCCTCTCCAGAGCAACATTAGTGACTTCCTCCTGGGGGATCCCGAGATGTTCCAAGGCCAGTGAGTCGATGTGTTTCCTCCAACTGCGCCTTGGTCTTCCCCGGGGTCTCCTCCCAGTGGAACGTGCCTCGAGGACCTCCCTAGGGAGACGCCCGCGAGGCATCCTAACCAGATGCCCGAACCACCTAAGCTGGCTCCTTTCCAGGCGAAGAAGCGGTGACTCTACTCCGAATCTCTCTCGTGTGACTGAACTTCTCACCCTATCTCTAAGGGAGATGCCAGCCACCTGTTGAAGAAAACTCATTTTGGCCGCTTGTATTCTTTCGCCCATGACCTACACTTCATGACCATACTGTAGTGTAGGTGATATCATGACCATGGTGATATCAGTGTTCATTTAATTCTGAAAGTGTTTCAGAGTTTCCATTTTACTTTCAGAAGTTAAATAACATTGTAACATTCAAGAGTTGTATTTTCGGATTTCTGTGTTCAAGGTTTTGCTTTACTGTTACATCTTGTGTATAGGACAGGTACATAAGAATAAAACGTTATTCTGTTCAGATTCCTTGCAGACAATGCAGCAGCATACGTAATATTAGGCCTACTAATAATATGCATATAATTAGCACTGCTCTGGTCCAACCCAACCTCTGGTCAGTATGGGGACAGTGCTTACAATACAGTATACTCTCTTAGGTCGTCCTCAGACGAGCCCTCCATCGTTGCTTACAGTCATCCCGGTTCTCCATACATCTGGACAGTTATTTTGGTGCTTTGCGCTCCTGCGTCTTTCTTGAGTACATCCACAATTATGTTAAATGCCCAGGACGTATCCACACGTCTTCATAATTACACCCGTAGGAGGCCCAGGATGTGTGGACACATGTTTAGGTCATTTTTTATTATATAAAACACGATCACTAAAATCAATCTTTTGACAGCGGCCGTTGCTAAGCAACGTTAGCCTTGCTTGTCCGTCCCGGAACTGGTTTGCTGCGCACACAGCCATTGACTTCCTGGTTTACGGCCCAACAATCTTCCTTATTTACTCTGAATATGGCGCTGTCCATGGTTTTGATCAGAACGATGATGTTCTGTCCTATGATGATCACGGATATGGTCTAAAAGTGTGAAAAACATATTTTTCATTTCACTATGCCTTTAATGTTGGACGTCCTCGTGACCGGTGCCCGTGTGTTGGTTTCCACGGCACTAACTTGCTGACTGGCAGCTTTTGGTGTCTTTGGCAGTCCTGCTAGTCTCATTCTCCTGGTTGTTATTTTCTGGCTCATGCATGGCATTCCATCATACTCTTGCTGATGTTAAGTACTGCACGCAACATTCTGGTGTAGCACCCATCTAGAGACTTCTGCAGTGGTTCTCAAAGTGGGGTCGGGGGACCCGCAGTGGTACGCCTTGGCACAACAAGGTTTGAGAACCACTGGTATGCTGTATCATGCACTCCCACAGGTAAACACTGATATACACCTATACACTCTATGCAGACATTCATGCATATGCTCACCAATAGTGAGTCCCTTCACAACATCAACACAGACACACCCATACGTATGGGCATGCACAAACTTTGCACGCACGCACATACACGCGCGCACGCACACACGCACGCACGTGTGCATGCACGCACGCACGCACGCACGCACATATACGTCATGCATAGAGAGACTGACACATGCACAAACAGATATGTGCATGGGTACACACAGAGATACATGTACAGTACACGTACACATAATGGAGTTATGCACTGCACACTCATGTACAGTACAGTAGGACTATACACTCAGATGCAGCACACGTACACACACGCACACGCACACGCACACACACACACACACACACACACACACACACACACACACACACACACACACACACACACACACACACACACACACACACACACACACACTTTATAAATGTTTCGCACTGCCTACACTGCATGGGAAGTACATCACTAGAGCTCCTCCATCTGGTCACTGGCAGTATTACAACAACCTAATAAGTCAGGTTAATATTGTCTATGTTAAATAACCTTTTAAGTAAGTAAGTAAGAAAGTAAGTAAGTAAGTAAGTAAATAACATGATATTCAGTCATGATAAGAGATACAATCATCATATGTGTTTACTTGAGCACTATTCATTGTCATGTAGATATGATAATCTACTATTCCTTAACATATTAACAGCCATGTATCTTTTCTTTCCGCCTAGCTGAGTCTTATGCTGTTATGCCATTTCTCTTTTTATGCCAGTGTGTGTTTTTTTGTAAAATAAATCAACTCATCATCACAAAGCTCCTCACATCAGATTCTGAAGAAATGTTATCAGATCTTAGCCACATAAAGAGAACTAGAAAGACATCTGTCAGTGCAATGCAATTAGGCCTATGCAATTTCCACATGTCAGATAGTTCAGCACAATATTTGTTCAGTTGAGTTGATCTCTCCAGTAAACCCCAGTTTCTTCCTGATGAGGCCAATAATGGAGGGACGATTAAGTCGATTAAGATGATTAAGTATAATCAAGTTGCCTCTTATGTATGCCGATAGACAGCACCACATCACAATTGGTGTGAAAAGTGAAACTGTTTCATGTAAATCTGTAAATCAACAGTTGGAGATATCCGTCTGGCAGACAAACAATACAAAACATTACTATCAAATCCCATATTAAAAAAAAATCACATAATAGACCTAAAGATGAAAGAATCACGAAAAATATCAATTTAAAGCAAGACGTGTGGCTTCTGTGATGTTATAGGACGGTATAGGCAGACCTTTGCTAATAACTATCCCACGTGAGATCTGAGATTCTGATTCACAAAATGTGAAAGAATATTACACAAAAGTAAAATTCTCAAAATGTGAAATGTTTGTGGTTTGACTTTCTTGGCCTACTTGCAGGGTACTTCGGTGCAGATCAAACAATGTTGTATGTTATTATTTTTACAGCGTTGATTTCGTCCACTAATACTATGACACTTTTTTTTGGTCAACTACCTTCTTTCACTGACGAAAGCAAAATGGAAACCAAATGAAAACTAAGCTATGATGATGAAAACTAAGACTAAATATATTGTCAATTTCGTCAACAAATAAAAAATAGACTAAAATGTTAGGAAGTGGCTAGTGGACAATAGATCCAGTATAAGTCATTTTACACTTGGTTGCATGCTGAATATATAGTAGTATATAATAGTAGATCTACAAGCTCACAACGTGTCTCAGCGCGACGCATTGTGAGCTTGTAGATCGGATTTTCATAATTACGACGTCAAAATACATTAAACTAGACTAGCACTAAGACATTCCAAAAGTTGCAAAGGTATTAGCATAAAGGCTGCAGGAGCCACTGGGTATAGAGCATTTATGTCAAAGTAGGTCGAGGTTGTAATGTCTTTCCATAAATACTTGTCTAAGAATGCAGGAGTCTGAGTGCAAGCACTTGAACAACACATAAGGAGTTTGTTCTTCAGAGACACCCTAGACAAGGAGAGGAAATGAGAGAAGAGAGAGAGAGTGTGAGAGTCCCATTGCTTTGATACCTTTGTCATCACCACAGATGCTCAATTAGTCTAAACAGCATCTGCCTTACAGAACAGGATGGATGGCGAGAGGAAGAGAGAGAGTGAGAAAGATGAGAGAGAGAGAGAGAGAGAGAGAGAGAACAGAACAGGCAGTGATGAAGAGAGAAATGAGAGAGTGAAAGAGATCCATTTGTTGCCTTGTTGACAGACACGGAGACAGGGAAGGGCACTTCCAAAAAACTTCCCAAGAACATTAGAGGGCAGAAATGTGGCGCGAGCCATCCATCCATCAGACCACAAATCCCCCCCATAACCCTTCCTGTCGCCCCTTCCCACTTGTTTCTATCAAAGGGGACTCATTTTGTTTTTGTGTCCGCCTTTTTGATCTGGCTTGTCAAAGCATTTATTGTTGCCCCCGCACTCCCTTACTCTCTATCATTCTCTGTCCGGCTTGGTCTTGTTGACATTGGCCTCATCTGTTGACAAAGTATTCACATTGACTCTTTAATGTGTGGCGTAATTGGGCCAAAGCTGCCTTTTGACAGGATGATTATGTTGCTGGTGTCTGTTAATTGAGGTGCTTGTCAGTGACAGAGTTCAGCACTGACAATGACGGAGGGAGTGAAGGAGAAAAGTAATGTAACTAGTACGGAAGGAAGGAAAGATGAAACGAAGGAAGGCGAGAACGAATGAAGTGCTGGAGTTACATGGCAATATGGAGCTGACGAGGCATCGCAACTCAGGTTATTGAAGTGACACACACACACACACACACACACACACACACACACACACACACACACACACACACACACACACACACACACACACACACACACACACACACACACACACACACACACACACACACACACACACACACACACACACACACACACACACACACACACACACACACACACACACAGGCCTTGTCAGCCTGCAATGACAGGCATAAGATCTGGTCATCCCAGCTTAGTAGGATGTTAAAAGTAAAGAAATATTTAGGACGATCGTTGAGCCGGTTCTACTCTATGGCTCTGAGACATGGACACTTTCAAAGAAACTAGAGAGACAGTTGGATGGCACTTACACCCGCCTTCTAATGAGAAGAACACAGTTTGCCGGCCACATGCTACAGGGGAGGTGGACGCTTTTCAGACAGGGCATTAGTCCGACATTCATCCGCATGTCGGACTAGTGTCTGCTCTCGTGCTTGCAGTTATGGTTGGGTGAGGTTAGGAGATGAGGTGGGTTGTCATTTGTCGGACCAATGACTTGTCTGAACTATGTACTGCACCCCTGCTACAGAGCTGACAATGAGGTTATATCTTCCCTTCTTCTCTGGAGTCCTGCCTCAAAGCAGACCAGAGGTAGAAAACTGTAGTTCCCTGATGTCATCGCTAGGGACACATGCATCAGTAAGCAGGAAAAGTCTGGCGTGGCATTGTGAAATCCATGATCTCGACCGTGGTCGAAACATTATGATGATATAATATATATACACAGGTGTATATATACCCTGCCAGCACGCCGACATGGGTCCCATATGGTTTAGAGATGGGCTGCCTATGTGGGAGCCAGGTGAGATAACTATATGGGACCCATATGGAAATGTCAGCGGGCACCAGATGGTTCTCACCTGGGTTGCCCATGTGGGCTTTAAGTGGGTTCTACCTGGGTCATAGGTGGGCCCTACCTTGGCAATTTTATGTGGGACCCAAGTGGGTCCTAACTGGGCTAGCCCGTGTGGGCTTTAAGTGGGTTTCTAGATAGCTTTCTTACTGTGAGAGGGAGGATGACTGATTTAAGCAGTCACACCTGGCCTTGGTCAAACTATAACTGGACTTGTGCATGGACTTGATCAAGGCACAACAGGTTAAATCAGTCATCAGTCAGGTCCTCTGTCCGGACAGTAGAGAGCCATCTGCTCTCCTGTGTAAAGTATTATTATGATGCTTTAAAATTGTTATGCCCTGGCTTAAGAGGAATAAAACAGCCTTCTTGAGGCAACAACTGCCTGTGTCGTATCCCTCCTTGCTCTGGGTAGTGACCCGCTTTGTCACACTTACCTTTATTTGTAGTTGTAGTTTATAGTCCCCACCAAAGAGGTCCAGGTGTTATTTTGTGCAAAAGCGCATTATTGGCTATTTCCCCTACCATAAGCCCTCAATGAATTGCATTCAATTGCATTCAATTGAATGGGGCTATGGGGTGTTCGCTTATTTCCATCGCTCAAATATCTATATTTTTTGTATATATCCTCTCTTCATAATGTAAATAGTATCCTGAGTGGCACACTTTACTACTTATTTAGATGGAAATAAGCGAATTAGCTCAAAAACCCAACCCCCATTGAGGGCTTATATTAGGGGAAATAGCCAATAATGCACTTTTGCACAAAATAACACCTGGACCTCTTTGTTGGGGACATAACTACATATAAAGGTAAGAAAGCCTTCTAGCATGGAATTATCCTTTAATGGGTTAAGAAACTCACCTTCTCACACACATTACGTCTGATGTGAACCGCTGGAGTGGTTTGCCTTTTAGTGTGTATCGTTTAAGCCAAATCATATACATAATGCATTATTCCTGCTGAATTATGAAGCAGAACACCTGGTACACTGTGTGATGTTGGCTGTGTTCTTTTACACTTCACAGTGGAGAGACACTGGCCTGGCATGAAGATGTGATGTTGCCAAGAAGCGCATGGAGTATAAGGTCTGGTTTTGCTCAGAGTTTGCTCAATACATTCTAGTATTGAATAGGAATGAGTTATCTGAGTTATCTACAATGACCCGCACGGGTCGAAATGTTGTGACCTTAAATACATTTTCTACTATTTTTGTTCAGCACCTGTGATTATTATTTTCTTTTTTTTTTAGATGTGCGTACTTCCCTCTTGGACTTTATGTGCACGCTCGCACACCTGCCTTATCAGGGTTTTAGCACTGAGACAGATCGGTGGTTTCTGTCAACCAACACTTGCCCCGACGATATCATGCCAGAGTGTTTGTGTGCGTGCGTGCGTGCATGCATGCGTGCATGTATAAACACATTGGCACACATGCACACATACACGCGTGTGTGCAAAAATACCAGTAAGACGCCTGAGGCCACGCTGAAACAACAGAGCTTCTTAATACGGCACAGTTGAGAAGCAGGAGTTAAACTATTAATCTGGTGTCAGTGAGGTCAGATGTAGAGTTGCTGGCCGGCTCAAGATAGATAGATAGATAGATCTTTATTGTCATTGCTTGACAACGAAATTCAGTTTAGAGCTTCACCAAATATGCAGATCTAGTACTTCTCCGTGAGACTCTGGTGGTGGCGACACTGGCCTCCGCGTGGAGGTTGCGCTGCTGGGGCAGATTGCCGCTTGGGTGACGGCAGACTGCTGGGCGAGTGCTGTCGCTTTGGCATGGGATCAACTTTAACCAAAAAATGCACAATGCCAGGGTTCATGGCCATATACTGTATAGCGTGTCTGGAGTGTAGAGGGTTTGATGATGTCAGACTGACATATGCGTGATCATATATATCGAGAGGGTGGCACTGGTATATAATGGTATGTGATGTGTGTGTTACTGTGCTTGGGAAGACATGTGTGACTGTGTTTGTGGGTTTTTGTTTACTACTGTATGTGCATTCATGCGTATGTACTATGTGTGTGTGTGCACTGCATGAGCATGCATCAACATTGTGCCAGGCAAGCATGTGTGAGAGTGCGATGATAGTGTTCTACAGATAATCTGTTCCCTCTTCCTGCTTGCTGTCATCCAGTCACATTCCAAAGGCTTGACCTCCCGATTTATCCTCAAATACAAATGCTCTCTCTCTCTCTCTCTCTCTCTCTCTCTCTCTCATTCTTCCTTCTTCTCTCCATTCTCCAACTTGCAATGCATCACACACTGCTGCAGCATATTGACTTATTTTTAATATGCTTTCAAGTGAGAATGCATTAATGAATTGATGTTGCCTTGCAAGTGTGTACATGTGGACAGAGGGAAGGAGGAGTGTGCACTGTGCAGGTCACTTCAATATACTTGGGTACTTGGGTCATAAGCACGCTATACTTCTGTGTTCTGGGGAAGCTCAGCTGAAGATGAACTTTTGGTATACTGTAAGTGCAGCATTGCTACAGTAGAAATGGAAATGTCCATATCATGTTTCTATTTCTAAGACAGGTCAAGAGAAGGACAGAGAAGAAGGATCAATAGAAAGATGAAAGTCACCTGAGAACAGAGGGAAGGGTGGAGAGAGAGGATGACGTGGTCAGTTAGAAGGAAGGGAGGGGAAAGAAGTGGGAAGGGGGTTGAGGGCACAGTGAGCAGGTGAAGGTTATGTGGAGAAGATCAAAGCCTGTTGAAAATCCTAATGCTTCTCAGAGAGCTCTCTCTCTCTCTCTCCCTCTCTCTCTCTCTATCTCTCACACACTCACTCGATGCTCAGTCCACAATGTCAGATGCATTTCTTTGTCAAAGTTAATCTCTGAAATGAATGTAACAGCTGCTTTATTCATTACCATAAAACGCATGGCATTCAGGTGAAAAAACATCAATCTTTTGCTAAGTTCGTGAAAGAGCTGACGTAGATGGAAGGTCTCTGATCATACTGTAGTGTAGCCCCCATCAAACTTGATTCTTCAAAAGAGGCCCACTCAACATAACTTATTGAATTCTTTACAGACAACGCACCCACCCATAATCTCCCTGCCACTCCCCATGTGTGTAGCATCTGCGTTTTGCCCCGTTTAAAATTACAGTGGTACAGGTGTCCAGCCTGGCCAGCGGAGCTGACAGACAGGCATGTGAGAGGACAGCCAAGCACTTGTGTTCGCCACAAAGATCTCTCTTGTTTTACAACTGGCTGTGCTGCCGAACATGTGGTTTTGGTTACTAAACCTGCTTCTCTGTCGGGAGCTGCTGTCCTCTCTCCCTGAGCAAGACGGTGGGATGGTGGAAGGAAGGTGCTTTCCATGAAGAGAAACAAAGTGGCTTCCTCTTTCAAAGAGCCACGGATGTTCATGGCTTGTGGGGTGTTGTGTTCACTGTGAGATACCACAGCACCTGGAAGAGGGAGATGGGGAGGTTGAGAGGATGAGAGAGAAGAAAGAACAGAATCCACTTAGATTGGATGCCAGCAACAGGATAGAGACCTCTCTCAGATGTCAAATGTTCTATTGTTTGTAACTGCAGTGCCATGTCATTTTTCAGGACAAACAGCTGCCCAGCATATCATGAACATATGTAAAATTCTGATTTAGCGGAGTTCTCAACTGGATCAGGGCCCACTTGATAATCTCAAAGGTGACTGCCGTGTTAAGAGGTCATACGGGTGAACCGCATATTTCGTAAATAGTTATTTTAAATGATCAATCAATCGCTTGTGTCCCGGCTTTAATCAGTGGAACTAATGTAGTATACTTAAATTTATTGGTATCCAAATGATTATTATAACATTATTTTCCAAAACCTTGTCTTTTGTCAATTATTTGGGGGGCCCGCCGCCCACTTGCAATATGTTGAGAATCGCTGCTTACTGCTTTAGCGGAAAGATATTTCGCAAAGCTCAGTTTTGTGAGCTGATACAGCCTGTATGCTTTGTGTTATTGACCTTTTCCCTTGGCAGCACAACTTTGTTTATGTATGAAGCCAGCTGTATGCTGTAACAATAAATTCATATCTTGGTGTTGCCTGCAAAGAGAGAAAATGAAACAAAAGTATAACAGCCAGCCTTTTGTTGAATTGCTTGGTTGGGAGGAGGTAAGCAAAGGTCCTTCGGTGATTGACATATCCAGAGAGTCCCCCCGTCAATCTAGCACACAATCCATTTCCTCCAGTCAATGTGTTCTCTTTGTGTGTTGAATATGTTTTGGAACACGCTGGCCATTGATTGACATGGGCGCAGGGGCTGGTAAAACATTACTGTGGTGTGCGTCTGTCAGTCTACCTCAGATGTTTGGCCCGAGGGGTAGAGTGGTATAATACAACAACACACCATTCTGGACAGTCTCACTCTTGTTCTCATTCCCCCTCTTTTACGCCTTTCTATTGTCCTTTCAATATCTTATTGCCTTATTTTGACCTCTCAGCTATCTCTTGCCTTTAGCCCTTTCTTTACATACCTGTCTCAGTGTATGTGAATGTTTCTCTCTCTCATCTCCAGGCAAGAGAAATGCAGGAACACACCAACATCTCCGCAATCCAGAGACAACCTGACAAGATTAGAAGTAATTTTATTGACAAATTTGTTGCCCATAGTGTAGACCGGTTCCTGTTCTCTCGTGCAGTTGTAAGCATGTTAGATAATGGCCTCCAGATGCCAGCTCAGTGCTGGAATACACCACAGCCTATTATGTTGTTACCTTTCTACAGTATAGAGCCAGCTTGTTTAAAGAAAGATCCCTTTTAAAAGTATATCATGGAATGTGCAAGGAAACAACACAAAACATTAACAAAACATGAAGGCATTCAGCTTTGACATTGGATATTGAAAAAATATTCTTTTCATAGACCATAGTACTTGCAAATGTGTAGCACACTGTACTAAGTATGTATTCAGCCAATGTTCTTAGGGACAATGAATATGCATGCTTTCTAGATTCTATATTAGATCTAGAATTGTGTTGATTATATATACTCAACAAAATTCAAATATGTATTAATGTTATAACGAAATTTTGCTCATACATTACATAAATCACAATAATATCCTATAGCCTAGTCTCATACGACAGTGTGAATACCGTAGGTTTATTGTACATCGCTACAGTTATGGTAATAGAAATGGTTTGTAAATGGGGGCTTCATTACAAATTATACGGCAGCAGTAGTGACATATTTATACTATTATTGAAACTTCCTTTTTTCCCATAAAACTAAACAGTTGGGAGGCACACAGTATATATTCACCACCTTGCACCTTTCCATTTCTAAGCAGAAAGACCCTCCTCCATATATATATATATATATATATATATATATATATATATATATATATATATATATATATATATATCCTGTATACATCCATCCTGTGTGTGTGTGTGTGTTTCTGTTGCTGTATATATAAAATGTCTTGATAGTTGTGTTTTTCCAAAATGTCATAAGGATTGATTCAACACCAGCATTACAATTTTAATCAGTGGTGTAGAACCAGGTGTTCAAACGCATGCGGAACCCCTCCAGGCCATAAAGAAATTGGACAAGGCACCGGGAAATTGTGTCTCCTCCCGAAACAAGTGTTTTGTGATTGTTTACCCCATGTCTTTAAATTGCATTTCTTCCTTTTTAATTTCAGCACCTCGGCCAGGAGATTGAGAGAGGGAGAGGGACAAAGGGAGAGAGAGAGAGAGAGGAGGAGGAGGAGGAAGTGGTTGGCAAAGCTTGTCGTCTGTTTTTCCTGTCCCTCCTCCCTCTCTGGTATTAACCCTGTCTGATGTGATTCCTGCCAAATGCAAATGTCATGACCTGATATGGTCAGCCCATAGGGCACATTCACTACATGCTCCAACACCAAATTAAAATATGAAGCTGATCGGTGTGTGTGTGTGTGTGTGTGTGTGTGTGTGTAGGTGCCTATACGGCATGTGTAAGTTATGCATGTGCATACAGTGTGTGTGTGTGTGCGCGCACGCCCAGGCATGTGTGCCTGGCTGATCTTGACATGCTTGCAATTATAAAGACGGTAAGTGTGAACACGGTTGCTGTGCGGACGAAGAGAAATCAAGTGTGAGAAACAAAGTACAGCCTCCAAACTACAGTGGCTGGGCTGGTATTACACACTCCACTGCATATATGAACATGTGATCCAATCAATAGGCTCATGAAACGAAGACTCTGAAAACTGCTGTGTTCGCACAACGCCATTAATAACAAATGCAGGAAATCACAATGGTGTAAATTGAACAGTTCATTTTGTTCTCTCCACATTCCATTACAATTATGGTTCTCCTGCAAAGTAAAATAAATAACTAAAAGTCTAAGCCAGTCCACAGGACAATGCGGCAGTACATTTTGCAACAAAATGTGACTACAGGGAGCGTATCTGATTTAATTATATATGTACTACCTATATAATATACAGTATATAATATGCCAATATTCACTGGTGTCTATCGTTGCTGTCGGGTGGAAACTTCGTTCCTTTTTCAATGTTATTAAAACATCACACCCGTGTGAAGTGAGCGGTGGCTTAAATTTGGAGTCAACTGGAGTCACAGTTGTTGATTTACTAGACTTTTCGACTTCTGGGTGTAACGGGGGAAGGAAAAAAAGTAGAATATCTAGGCTACAAGCTCACAATGCGTCGCATTGTAATGCATTGTGCACGCTTAGATTTGCTATTTTAAATTGGCCTACATTGAAAATGAGGGCTTGCCCTCAACTGTATTTCCAAGTATTAATAAAGGTGATGATGATGAATAATAATCAAAATCTACAAAGTAACTAGTAACTAAAGTTTTCAAACATATATAGTGGAGTAAAAGTAACCTATAATATTTCTACAGAAAATTGCAAATACTCCAGTAAAGTTAAAGTACCTATTATTTTACTTAAGTACAGAATAAATGTACTGTGTTACTTTACATCACTGCAGTGGACCGGAGGAAGTTATGAAGTGGGAAATCGGTTGGATCAGCAGATCTCCCAAAAATATAAAGCCACAAATCGGCATATAATCATGGACTTCCCTAATATCATCAATTTGACAATATCATAGACTGTTCCCGAGTGAGTTTAGTGAGATAAATATAACCCTTTCTTAATTTTAGAAAATGACTATATAAATGAATAAAATAGCCTAAGGCACACCATGAAAGTAGTTAAGGTGTGGTATAATCCTCAGTTAGAATTCAGGGCAGGGCTGTGATATAGGAGTATTTTAATAGTATATGAAAGAGAGAAAAACACATGGACACAGCTGTTTTACAGATATACCACAGCTTAAACTTACAACTTAAAAGTGTCAGCTGGAGTAAACAAGAGAGAAATGTGTGCGAGTGTGTTTGTTTGTGTTATCCCATTGTTGTCTTGAAGGTTACTTCAAATCAGGACCGGTTCGATGCCTCTCGGCGACCAATGCGAGATTAGTATAGAGGTCGCCCATGAATATTTCATTTATTTTTATTTTATTTTATTATATTGAGGGCTACACAGCCCCCCTAGCGACCTGGCGCCCTAGGCGAGGAACTGTTCCATCTGCCCCTCGGGCCGGCCCTGCTTAAAATGGAACAATATTGACAAGATCCTGCTTTTTGTATTTTAGATGTGTACACAAACAGCATTCTAGCCGCTTCAACATTTTTAAACACTACAGGGCAGAATGTGAACAGGTAGCCCATACAAATGTGGTAATGGAACTCAAATAACACTAGATGAGGTTATTTAAAATGCAACAATATTGACAAGATGGTGCTATTTTTGTATGTAAGATATTGCATGTGCTACCAAACAGCACCCCACTGTAGTGTTCCTTTTTAAACACTAGATGGTAGAATGTGAACAGGTATGAAAATGTGGTACTTGAGTTCAAATAACACTAGATGGCAATAGAGGACACCTTCAATACAAAGTAGGCAGAGCTCTAAAAATGTCTAATCAAAACCAATCAAACCAGTGAGGAAAATTCAAAACCAATCAAACCAGTGAGGAAAATACAGCTCTAAAGATGTCCCCTGCCTAATGACTTGAGATACAAGTTTACTCAGTTTGACTTAAAACACAAGATTCATCTGTTATCAAATCATTATTTGCCATTTTCCCAACTACAGTTTGAGGTTTTAAATTGTAATGTAAAAAATAAATGTGTACTTCAACTTGCCCAATTGATCCACAGTTTTATCTCATACATGAGGATAAATAAACCAAGCATGCAGTCATAATATTTAGTGTTACCACTAACCATAAATATAAGATTAGAATTTCAGTGAGCCATCTGTGTCCTTATCTCACCATTCTTATATAATTATATTTGGCCTAATTTGACACGCACACGCACACACACACACACACACACACACACACACACACACACACACACACACAATCACTTACTTTCTTATGGTAGTCCATCGTATCTGATGATGACTTCTAGGCCTACTTCTTTTGGCGAGTTTTGAGGTGACTGTGAAGTCCAATGCGAGCCTCATGGTCTATTGCAGTGAGGGCATTATAAAGTCAGTGTTAGTACAGTACACACTTATTTTTTTCTCACACCCTCTACAGTCAGCCTTGAAGATGAGCACTGCCAAGCATATAGAATATCGATCAGCAGCACACAGATTCATACTCCCAACCAACCAACCCACAAATGGAGCTGAGCTATAAAACAGTGATTTAACTATTTCCAATAGGCTGTATATGCAAAAAAGACCAGACCATGCAGCTCAGTGGCCTTGTGGTAAAAGTGCCGGGGTTCCTCATCCGGGTCATACCAAAGTCTATAGAAATGGGACCCAATGCCTCCCTGGTTGGCACTCAGCATCAAGGGTTGGATTGGATTTGGGGGCCAGTCTCAATACTGTACTAGTCATGTCCAGGGGGTGTAGGGTAGACTACATTAATCTGCCTCACACTACAGAGACAGGAGATAGGCTACTGCCCTATATGTGCCACATGGCTCACCAAGGCTTACTTAGGCCTAGCCTACTTAAATACAAAAAAGAGGCTAAAACTAAAAGTGAAGTGGATTGATGGGAAAGCAAAACCTAATGCTTTAGGTTCCTGCTTTAGGTGTCCATTTGACAGTTGTAAGTTTAAGCTGTGGTATATCTGTAAAACAGCTGTGTCCATGTACTTTTCTCAAGTTTTCTGGTAGCATGTCAGTTAATATTGGCCTAACTATACTTCTTACAGTAGTGGATCCAACCATTAAAAACATCTATCCAGCCATCCATTCATTAATTCAATCCACTTGTTCTATCTATTTGTTTTGTTCCCAATTAAGCCTAATAATGCAACAGCTGTGTTTTTACATTATGCCAGCCATATACAACACACAAGTACAACTGTCAACACAACAACAAGCACTCACGCGATAACGTGTAGCAAGTAGCAAGTAGCAACAGTCAGTCAAGTCGTGCGTGGATAACCGTCCTAGATAGACTGTAAAAGGTGGATACTGGACGGACGCGCGTTCGGCGCATGCGCTCAGACAGGAGGAGGGGGAGGATAGCTCCGTTAGCTAGCATCATCATCATCATCAGCCAGCGGACAAGTGGCAACTGTACTGTACTGCGCACTACAGGAACGCGACTCAGAATATATCCCTGCTAATCCTCAAGCAGAGTCCTGTATGGGTCCACGGGAAGGGAAGATAACAAGTTAATAACCTGCACTGCTACCCGGAATTAGCCAGCGTGCAAGACGGAGAAAGAAGCTGCGCAGCGGGCTGAGATTTTGTTATTTTCTTCCCCTCTGTTGCTCTCTCCTCCTCCTCGGCAGCGCTGTTGCATCCTCGACGACTCTGTGTGATTGTGAAAAGGATGCTGTTGCACCGGAGAAGACGGTGCGAAGGAGATGGCAAGACGATGGACCATGTTCCCCCCTTCAGAAACCCCTTTGTGCACGTCTTGAGATTCACCCCTGTTGAAAAGGCAAAGGTAAATGGACCTCAACTCGTTCCATCATATTACCGAACAGCGCGTCGGTTTGGAGGCTGTTTGTTGTGTTCTTACAGGTGAAATGATCCCGTTTCTAATTAGCTTTGACATTTTTTCTTGATTGCATGCCAGTCAGCTGAGCTATTGTTAGCTAGCCAGCTAGCTAAAGAGCCTCATAAGTAACATGTTGCTCTCCTCTCTCACAGTCGACTTGCAACCTTTACTGTATTACTGTACTGTATTACTGATGTACTGTATGTATGGCAGCCTGATGGCTGCATCTTGGCCTGTGTTATTGCTTACTATCCAAGCTAGTGTGTGTGTGTGTGTGTGTGTGTGTGTGTGTGTGTACGTGTGTATGTATATATATATATATATATATATATATATATATATATATATATATATATATATATATCATTTTTGTGTGTGTAAAACACACGCACTCCTGTGGTGCATCCCCAACCACACAGATCTGTCATAGAGTTTGAAGAACATCCAATGTGACAAAGATATATTTTTGAAAATAGCAGATCAAAAGCTTAAAACACAGTGCGACCCCTCAAGACCTCCTGACCCCTCTTTGAGAACCACTGCGACCAATAATTTCTCTTCACGTTGTCACCATGTCCAACTGTTCGAGCTGGCATGCATATTATTGACCTCACACAAAACAAACCAGTTATTTGATTGTGATTTGACTGCCTATCAGCCACTGCTTGCATGCATGTGATCATGTCCATGTATATGATTGGATTGATTATGGCATGGCAGGATTCATCAATTTACTTCCATGTGATATGCATGTATGCATACTCCTTGCGGAACCAGAGTTCAGACGGGTGTTATAAACACAATGATGTAATTGTGGAGCAAATTGATTGATATCAATAAGCTGTGTGTGAGTGTGTGTGAGTGAGTGAGTGAGTGAAACACCCGAGAAAAGCCAAAAGGATATCCCTGTAAATCAGGGGAAAGATATTAGACTTTTAGGTCATCAGGCTGTTGTAACTTGTAAGGCACCTCCTCCCACGGAGAAACCCGATCTGGGTCACGACTCAAGGCACCATTGTATCACCTGGGAATCAAACCCCAGTCTCCCACGTGGAAAGCCAACAACTTAACCACGAATCCAAAGGGATATCATCATCATCATATTTCATTCCACAGATCATGGATTTCACAATGCCACGCCAGACTTCCCGGTCCTTCATTGCCATTAGTCAGGGAATATTATCAGTATTACCAGTCAAATCTGGGAATACATTTCTTACCAAGAATTTTCTTCACCAATGTGTTTGTAAAGGTGACTACTAACATATCCCACATTGGTTTATATTCAACCACCCTAGGGGAACTTTTGACAGCTGCTGAAAGTTGGGGTACCATCAACAACCATTATAAGGCAAAATGTTCTAAATTTCATCATGCTCCCATGCGGCTGACATTGCTGCTTGCTGAGCTCGAGACTCAAATCGTGCGGCCTCTCGAGCGAGCTGCGTCCCACAGTGCTGCCTGCCTGCTGGCTAGCTAGCTGCCTGCTTTGTGTTTTTCGCTGTGATCCGATCAGATATATCATAGCCATAGCCTAGTCACTTCTTTTGGGCTTGTTTTCTGGTAGCTAATTTCTCTTGCAACACTGGTGTGTGTTTAGTGTGAAAGAGATGATGTTGTGATGATAAACACCCATAATAAAACTTTGACTTTGATGCATACAAATCCTAGCCCATTTTTGTTTTACATTATTTACAGTAACATCACATTATGTTTTCTAGTCGAACGCCACAGCTACACTCCCTGTGCAGAACTGTAGAAATGTATGCTTCATTTTGGCTTTTAAGACCGTGTCAAACCAAACCAAAGTTGAATATTCTTCACTGAATTCAGTTAAATCCCACTACACTGTTTTTCTATTAAGTATAGATGTCTAAGTGACATCTGTGCACTCAAGCTTTGGGTCTAAATGTTTTTTCTTTTAGCAATTGCATAATCGGAAAGGAAATATATTCCGGAATCACGCCCTATATCAGTGGTTGTGTGTCGTGTGTCGGCACCCTGGCCACGAGTGACTAAGTTATAAATGATTTAATAAATCTGCATTTTTTTCTTTTTCTTTTATGCAAATTTAAACTAGGCTGGTTAGCATTATCTTATAAACACTTTCAGACTAGAGGTGGGTGGACATTTTCTTACCCCGATTATCTCCCACAATGTTATTTAGACCAGTTTTGACACATACAGTAAAAGTCCTCGCCCATCTTTCCATTATTTACACTACCGTAACATCACATCATGGTTTCTAGATGAAAGCTACCTCCTAAGCAGACATACAAATGTATGCTTTGTTTTTCTATTTAAAAGTGAAGGAATATTCTACTCTGAATAGCCTTAACTCCTACAATGCAATTGTATAAACAACAATTCTAGAACAATGCGAACTTGCGATCGCATAGATTAACGCAGCCAAAACCTGCAGATTATGCAGGGGCCAAATAAAAATCTGCATATTTTGCAACATTCAACATCAATCACATTTAAAACCACGGCCGGCATATTTCATCTCAAAATCAAGGATTTAGCCCACATAATCAAGGATTTTTGCCCGCCTTTCATGCTTTGGGTTTGAATGCATTTTTTGGAAATGGCACAATAAAGAGGTTCGCAGCCACAACCACTTTCAGCATAGAAGGAAACGCATTCCAGAATTGTGCTCTACCTGTATATTGCCTTGCTCTGCACATAACTATTTTGGGATAGTTCTCAAAGGAGCACCTGGATATGTGGCTTGGTATGCACGGCGGCGTGGGGTGGGGGTGGGCGTCTCTACTCTACCACGTTATGCTGCATTCACACGGGCAGATGCAAAAGATGCACAGGCAGTGTATTTGTAGCTGTTAAGCCAGGTCAGGTTGTGGCCTCCTGGTGGCGCTATAATAGGCCAATGTGAAAAGGGTGCCATTTCTTCATATGCCTTCGATGGCAATTGGATGATTTGAACACCTGTTATGTGCCAGTTATGTGCCACCTTTATACATGTGTTGTTTTTAAAGTGGCTATATTTGGTGAAAATAAACATTGTAAAGCATTGTTGAATGCTAGGATGATCATATTGTGTCAGGCAAGTGCTTAGCCTAAGTGCTTTCTTGGCACACTATTTACTTGACCCCCTACTCCGTTGGGTGATGAGGGTTCATGACTTTTATCCAGATTTAGCACAACTCAACAGTGTCAGCATTTTTTACTGTACTTTGTTTAAAAAAAAAAGCTATTGACCATTTTTACTGCTCTTTTGCAGATAGCGTTTATGACTGTCACACTATTCCCCATTCGTCTCCTCATGGCGGCATTCATGATGCTGTTGGCTTGGCCCTTCGCATTCCTGGCCTCAGTGGGGCGCTCCGAGACTGTCATCGAACCCCAGTGTCTTTGGAGGAGGTGAGTGCAAAACCCTGCAATTTTTATGATGTGGTATACATGGGATGTGATATAAAAGGATGACATTTGACACGTGCAGTAGCCAGTACTACTAGAGACCTGCAGATGGCAGATTTAGCCGCAATTGCTGCAGGTAACCGCAGTTGGCGGATGGTGTGATTAATATAAATAGGATGATATAATTAATGCGGTTGGATAACGGGTGAATTGAGTTATGCCCTTGGCTGGTAATCCAGTCTGGCAGTGTGCCGCGGGTACGACTCCCGATCCCGATGGCCTGCATGTCACCCCCCCTTCTCTCTCCCCATTTCCGGTCAGCCTACTGTCTGTCCCTCCATAAATAAATAAAATAAATAAAGGCGCAAGCCACAAAAACATTTAAAACTGTACTCATCTTGTGGCGGTAACTCTGTTGCCCACTGGTAGTGTGCACAAGAAATGTGTTGCTCATTGGTCCAGTAGTTTGTGAGATTAGATCTGGACACACAGAACGACCCTCTAACAGACGGCTAGACTCCAGCAGAGTCATGCCTTTATAATTAAATAATTAATAAACTGTTTCTGAGAATCAATCGTCGTATAACATCACCTCTTTCCCCAGTTCAAAATCCCTCTAGAGGTTCTGTAGTTCAGTTGTAAGGCATTCACTGCTTGATCCTTCATTCCGCTGTCAGACTTGTTGAAGGCGTAATGATATGTTCAAGAAAATCCAACAACGGGTATAATCCTCTCATTGAATGCTCATCAAAAAAGGCTAGAATTACCATCTGAGAGGTTAATAAGCAAGTGGGTGACTAAATCGTTTTAAAGGAAAGGAGACTTTGGTCGTGATGTATGATCTTAAAGTAATTTGGAGCTAGATCATCATCTTATAACAAGCGGAAGAATGTAGACGGAATTGGTGATTAGTGAGAACTTTAAAATTATTTTTATGCTGGTAATGTTGACTTGCCTTTGCCTTCCTAGCTACTGTAGTTGTTAGGTAGCAAGCAGTGTGGCTACTGTATAATACAGGGGCAATTATTTGTCCCAAGGGGCCAAATGAGAAACAGAAAATATTTTGGAGGGCCGGGCCAAAAGGCTGAACTTAATTATGCATAATATCAATTTTATTTCTATATAAAAATCAGTAAATGGCATTGTTTTGCAAAGCAATGGTAAACAAAATGTGAAACATTTGACTGAAATTATAGGCAGAGTGACTATTTTAGTTTCTATTTTAGTTTTCGGCAGCATCTTAAAACATCAACACTTTATTGCCGAGGCGGGTTAGAGTGGGTTAAATAAAGCAATGAAGCATAATGGGATTTAACTTGTCCTCCTGTGAGGAAGTTTGGTATCAAAGCATGTGCCTGCGCCTACCGTGTTGTGGAGCTACATGCTTCATGGCTATTTGCATTCACTGACGTTGTCAACAATAAATCAAAAAAGCCGACATTTTCGCATATGAGGGGGGTGAAGGAAGGAAGACAGGTTCTCAATCACACGCAATTCATGTGCACGGTTGACGTGCAGATTGTGTGCACTGTGAGAATGCATGGGCTTTAAATAAAAGCGATGCGGTTTTAGTCAACCCATAAGGTAATTAGAAAGTATGTTTTATTTTCTGATTATCAAGTAATCTTTCGCTGGCCGGTCAGAGTCAGCCGGCGGGCCGTATTTGGCCCCGCGGGCCGTACAATGCCCAGGTCTGGTATAATAGCTGGAGGAAGGACTGAAATTCCTTGCCCACTCATTTCAATGAAAGTTGCTCATGCAGCGCATGCTCCTCTCTTCTGAGTTTGAAGACCGCATACAGTAGGTCCAAAAGCATGCACATCCTACCTCACAAACGACCTCCTTGCACGAGCCCATTGTTCATTCATGTTTTGGGCCCGAAACCGTCAATGCAAATAGTTTTGCTGTCCTGAGCAGGAACACATACAGTCAAAAGCAAGTATTTGGACACACTTAACGTGTATCTGCATCTCTCTGTCTCTCTCTCTGTCACTCACTCTTTCTCTCTCTCCAGCATGTGTATGTCAATATGGCGCTGTGAAAAATACACATGCATGTGTATACGTAAGACAGTGTTGGTGATGCACCTTAGTGATTCGCTTGAAAATATTCTGATTTACATGCTTATTTGACAACTTGGATACAAGTTATACTGTAGTTGCATGCATTCAGCTGATGGAGCTGTATATCCTATAACCCTAGGCACGTGCAGAGGGGGGGCCAGGGGGGCTAAAAAAGTTATTGTTTTTTCAGTCCATATACAGTAAGGGCATGTGGGGGGCTAATGGGGGGCCAATAAGGGCTTATGTGGGGGGCCAATTCCACTACTTTTAACGGCCGTGGTCAAACCAAAGTGCTTCACATTACAGAGCATAATAACATACACCGAGGCAGAAAGAGAAAGAGAGGATAAAATATAGATAAAAGCAAAGAGGAAGGAAAAGGATTAACTCAAAGTGTCAGAGAGCAACATGTAAAATTGAGCATGAACACATAAGTATTTGGACACAACATCTGCATCTCTCTCCGTCTCTCTGTCTCTCTGGGCCAATAAGGGCCATTGGCAGTTTTAGTTTCAGATTAATGAGAACGTATTGCTTATATTACTGTACAATAACATGAAATGGCACAAGTGATGGACCCCACAAAAAGACCATCCCCAAAAATCGTGGCACGCCTACACATGTGCCCTTTTCTGGGTTTTGAGCCCCTGCCCCCTCAGTGCCCTCTTCACGGCTCTGCTATACCCCCGACATAACGTTAAGAGGACATCTCGTTAACGCTATGGTACGTTTAACTTCCTGTGCACGCATGAAAGGCTGCACTGTCTGGCACTGCCTGTCGACTGCTGCAAAAATAAAAAGGACACTTCCACTACTCACCAATACAAAGACGGTTTTGTGGAGTTGAAAGCCTACTTTCCCTAGTGGATGCACTATGAGCCCCCACCACACATTTTGGCCAGAAAATAAAATATTTTTACCGGAAGAGAAAATATGTTACTCCAATGCACCCTCTAAAGATCCCATCCCATTGCCCCGATTTTTCCTTCCAGTTGCTTCCAATGCATTGCTCATGTTCAACAAGCTAGGGCTTTACATCTACTGTATTTTAGTAATGGTGGTTCTTACACAGTAGCTTTGTAAGTAAAGAATGTTATGCAAGTGCATTACACATGACCAGTGACATTTCTCTGATAATGGTTTAAAGACAAGACTGTTAAAGAAAAGACTGTTTTTTCACAGGTGTCTAATAAGGTTGGGCGATATAGCAACATCGCCCATCGTCTGGCCCAAAATCGCCAATATATTCGTGCAATGTGATTACAGTTTTTTCTACTCGTGGGTCGCGAGTAGAAAGAAATACAGATCCACAAGATCTGAACGCGTGGCGTCAGCTTTGTGATGAGACACGAGACAGCAGTGTGCATTCTGGTGTGACTGTAAATTATTAAACTCCATGGATCCGGAGCTGTCCGGACTCCGGAGCGTAAACAACATGTAGGCTACAGTACATTAGCCTCCCTCGGCTCGCGATTGGACTCGTAAAATCACGATTGACGTATCGTATCGTCACCCAACACTATAGTGTCTAACTTTTGTACCGTGATTTATTGTGAAACAGCTTTGGCTGGGAGGAATTCCATGTGAACATTAAAAAGTGGCTGGGTCATAACAAACATTACAGAATTGGATGCTAGCCACTAGCCTAAGCCTACTGATTGATTGATTGATAATTGTATTCAGTTTGTAGAATGGGTACAGTTCAAATGAAAGTACAGGTCAATACAAAAACTGCTACTTGCCTTGCCTCCCTTAACCTGCCTTCACTTCGACAAGAGACAATTTGACACGTATCATTGGGCATGCAGGGAGGCCAGGGAGTTGAACCACTGACCTTCCCAGATGGCCATCCTGCCTGACTCATTTTATGAAATAAATGTTTCAGTATACTGTATGCCTTAGTAACACATTGATCTTGTGAAATAGTTTTATTGTTATTGCATTTCTAAACATCGCTATATCCATTAAGAAATGAGCCTACTGCTTGTGTTGCCCTCTCTTCCACACACATCATCTGTAGACAGTACACACACACACACACACACACACACACACACACACACACACACACACACACACACACACACACACACACAAAGAGAGAACAGTCAATAGTCAATTTGTTAGTGGAGAGAGAGACACAAACACAGAGATGCCGTTGTTCACTTCAAGCCCACGTCCGATTAATATAACGGCAACATATATATTTTTTTACATATGATGCGCATGCGTCCATGCTATAAAATGAAGCTGAACCCTGGTCTAAATACATTTTAGATGGACCCAAGCTGTAGAGTTGACCTTGGCTTGCTGTCACTCTCATACTCCTTCATACTCGCACGTGTATTATTTGCTCTCACTGACTTTACAGCATGCAAGTCAGTGCAAGACAAGTGGCGAAGTAGAAACATGGAAAGCAGATAGTGTGTTTTGGACAAACGGGCTAGCAATGTGGTGTTGATTTGTGTCAAATGGAGTCTGTATGGCTGAAGATAGATGAACACATGACGGTGGGAGAGGAGTTGTGCAGGTGAATGCCATGCATACTTGCCTTTTGTCTCTAATCTAACATTAGTATTGTGGTCTCTTTAGTTCTTGTTCACTCTTTCTTTTTCTCTCCATCTGTCCCTCCATTCTTTTTGTTTCAACCTCTACCATGCCTGTTGCATCCATAGACCTAGTGCTAAGGACTTATTGTCTCCACCAGGCCGAAGGCGTGTGTATGTGCCTCCGTCCGTGTGTGTGTGTGTGCCTCCGTCCGTGTGTGTGTGTGTGCCTCCGTCCGTGTGTGTGTGTGTGTGTGTGCGCCTCCATCCGTGTGTGTGTGTGTGTGCCTCCATCCGTGTGTGTGTGTGCCTCCGTCCGTGTGTGTGTGTGCCTCCGTCCGTGTGTGTGTATGTGTGTGCCTCTGTCTGTGTGTGTGTGTGTGTGCCTCCGTCTGTGTGTGTGTGTGTGCCTCCGTCCGTGTGTGTGTGTGTGTGTGCGCCTCCGTCCGTCCGTCCGTGTCTCCGTCCGTCTGTGTACAGCTAATCTCCAACACCGTTAACCGGTCGATGCCAAATTTTGCACAAACACTCCCCGGATGCCAATTGGCTTTCAAAGTGTGCAGGATTGGCCCGTTTTGAACAAAAAGCCTTAAATCATGAACACGGCGTGCAATTTATGTGAAATCTTTCACAGACTTTCCTACTAGGCTGAGGAATATATCCCACCCTTTTCACATTGGCTTGTTATAGCGCCACCAACAGGTGGACTTTTGAAAAACACATTTTTGGAACAAAATGCCTCAAATCATGACCACAGCGTGCAATTTACCTGACATTTTTCACAGACTTTCCTACTAGGCTGAGGAATATATCCCACCCTTTTCACATTGGCCTGTTATAGGGCCACCATGGACGCCACAACCTGACCTGCCCTGGTGGAGACCTGTGCCCAGAGGGGCGCTTTATCTAGTTTGATTTTTTGCATATCTTTTCTAGATCCACATTGTGTGTGTGTGCGTGTGCGTGTGTGGTGGAAATGACCTGATACACTGGCTTGTTATGTTACGCCTAATGCACATACAGTATTGTACACTTGCCTGTCAGAATTCTTACGTAAACACCTGCTAGAAATTAATAGAGATGATTGCAATTATAATTATTTCCAAACATTTTCAAAGGAATTGCTGAAATACAGTAGCACATCTACAAACTCCCAAAGCATCAATGTGATGTGTTGTGAGCTTGTAGATCGGCTTTTGGCTATGTCCACTATTACATTACTGAGGCATATAAAGGTATTACATTTGTCAATTAAATCGTTAACACACAATTATTTGTCTGAAAATACTCGTCATGATCATGACAGCGCCAGCTGTGCGATGAGTTTTGGTTTGAAATGAATATTAGTGACCTATGTATTGTAGACTTAAATATAAGAAGTCTCACTCATTCTGTCTCCATCTCTGTGACTGCTTCATCCCTAGATTCGTGGATGTGGCTCTAAAAACCATCATGCGGGTCATGTGGTTTGCTGGAGGCTTCCATTGGATTACGGTGAAAGGTCGTAAGGCTTTGCCTACAGAAGCACCCATCCTGACTTTGGCGCCCCACTCATCTTACTTTGATGCCATCCCAGTCACCATGACGATGGCCTCCATTGTAATGAAGGCCGAAAGCAAGGATATACCGATTTGGGGAAGTAAGTATTAAGTAACGGCATATACGTCTGTAGTTATTGATTTAGAAGTACAATATATTGCTATTGTGCATGTCTACACCACTGGTAAAAAGAAAAAAGAGGGAGGGTGAATGCTTATGGTTGCAATTTAATGTCTAATACAATACAAAATTGTAGTTCTACACCGAAAGAAACCATAGAATTATTGTCACCATATAAATCCTAAGATACTTGTAAGTGCTATTTGTAACATTTCCATCATGTCCAATTTCCTGACATTCACCATTATATTATACAGGAAGGATCCTATGCAGAAGTATGTCCAAACAGTATTCCCGTAGTTGTTAATGACAACTTTAGTCTTTTTCAACCAAGGCTCATGTTTTAGGTTGTTATTAGAGAAAGTGAAAGATGAGTGTAGATTTTTTTTCATTTTCTGCTTTCTTTCGTTTTAGGGATTTTAGCTGTTTTTGACAGGGGGCGGGGGCATTTGAGCATGGGGCTAAATATGTATTTATTTTTACAAAATATTATGGCGATTTCTTTTTTTATTATTTACTATAGTCCTAACCCCAGGAAATTACATCTTGCCACAAAAGATCATAGGATCTACTGAATGTGAAGGTAGCCTACTGGGGGGAAGCCACACTGTGGGCTGTATTTTGCGTGTCTTAAGTACCAGGTCTTATTCCCTAACTTGAGTAAACTAAAGACCTGGAGGTGTGTTCAATGCCATTTGGCTATTCTGAGTGTCCAAAGAGCATTGATCACGCCTCCAGGTCTTTAGTTTACTCAAGTTAGGGAATAAGACCTGGTACTTAAGACACGCAAAATACAGCCCTGTGTGTCATAGGCTCAATGTCAGTTTGACACATTCGGTAGATCCTGTGATCTTTTGTGGCCAGATGTAATTTATTGGGGTCTAGTAGGACTATAGTAAATAATAAAAAAATGTATCGCCATAAAATCTTGTAAAGAAATACATATTTAGCCCCTTGTTCGAATGCCCCCGCCCCCCTGTCAAAAACAGCTAAAATTCCTAAAACGAAAGAAAGCAGAAAATGAAGAAAGATTAACCCTCGTCTTTTACTTTCTCTAACAACCTAAAACATGAACCTTGGTTGAAACAAACTAAAGTTGTCCTTAAAACACTGCTCCTAAAAAAACAAAAGGATAGTACCAGGGAACCTTCTCTCTTGGTTTCTTGTCTGTCTGTCTTTGTCTGGTTTCTGGTAAGAACAGTGTGTGCTCCCCTATGCCTGTGCCCACACTAATTACTGCACTTGTGCTCTATAGACAAGCTGTGCAGTGTCTTATGGGACTCTTAATCCCTCGCCTGTTCACTCCTGTTGGATTTTTGACTATGCCCATTTGCCCACAATGATTTAATTTCCGACCAGCTCACCTGCCCGCAACAAAATAATTAAGCCATTATTGTCCAGTCCCAAGACTGAGAGATCCAAACATATTACAAAATGAACAACCCCAGAATGATGGAGTAAGCGAGCGCAAGAGAGGGGCTGCTTTGTGAGGAGTTACACAGCGTGAGGCGAGCACACACACACATAGAGAGTGTTTGTGTTTATATTTGCTGTGATTTAAAATATATATTCAGCTCCATCTCAATGAATTAGAATATTGTCTAAAAGTTCATTTTAAAAGTATTTAAAACCTTTTTTTGTTTTTATCAAAAAATCTAAGTATCTCAAAATATTATTATATTATATACTTTACGACTTTTACGTTTTACCACTAAAACCATACCATAATTGGTCTGGGCTACATTTGAACAAATTATTTCATCAATGGGGCGTGGCATGGAGGTCACTGTTATGGAAGCCCAGGTTTGCTTTGACAATGGCCATCAATGCATTTGTATTGTTGAGTCTCATGTCTCACACCTTCCTCTTGACAATACACCCTAGATTCTCTGCGGTTCAGGTCAGGCCAGTTGGCTGGTCATTTAAGCACAGTAATACCATGGTCAGTACACCAGTTACTAGTAGTTTTGGCACTGTGGGCAGGTGCCAAATCGAGCTGGAAAGGAAAATCTCCATGAAGCTGGTCAACATACCGAAGCACAACTCTTAAAAAAAAAATGGCTGTGTTGAAACCATTGTTAAGTTTTCACTGTCAGTGGATCAACACCAGCAGATAACATGGCCTAAATCATCACTGTGTTTTGTCAAGTCCAGAGTCTCAACACAACCATCTATTATGGTATTTTACAGCACTGTGTGCCACCGTACATTGACGAGCTTTATGTTGATGCTGATCTTCCTTTTCTAGCAGCATTTGGCACCTGCCCACAGAGCCAAAACTACTAGTAACTGGTGTACTGACCATGGTATTACTGTGCTTAACTGACCAGCCAACTGGCCTGACCTGAACCCCACAGATAATCTAGGTTGTATTGTCAAGAGGAAGGTGTGAGACACAAGACTGAACTATACAAATTAATTTACGGCTGTTATCAAAGCAAACCTGGGCTTCCATCACACCTCATCAGTGCCACAGGCTGATCACCTCTATGCCATGCCCCATTGATGAAATCATTTGTTAATAATTTGTTCAAAAGGAGCATGTTTTCACAGCATGTGGCCCATACATGCAAATTCTCTCCTCATTCTGGTACACCATCCTTGCTGTCTGCTAACGAAACGCTGTAAATCAATACTTGGGGCGTTAAGGTCAGCTGCTGGCCTCTAATTGCATCATGTCTGACAGAATCCATGTTCTTGTGGGCATTCGGTCCTCATACTATCTTCTTGATTCCTTCCAAGAGATACTTTTGCTATATTGCATGAATTTGATTAACCCCACATGGTAATTTGGAGCTGTGGTGTCAGCAGACTATTGTCTCCTCCTTTATAGCAAAATCCTGATTGTTAATTTAACTATAAATGAGCTATAAGTATCCATATTTACACTTTTGACGTAAACCATCACTTGCCATATACCAGGCCTTTTGCAACTTGCATTCATTTTGGAGTGTTTCTGTTTTTGCCATCCATCCAATGCATACTCCTTCAGACGACCAACATTATTTTAGAAAGGGAGGTGATATAACTTTAAAATTGACGTTATTCCGAGCCTTGGAAGGGCTGTCGCAGATCTTTTTCTCGTAACACGTGCACCTCCAGATGTCCTGACTCACAGAACTATAGTTCGGGAAGCCTTTCCGAACCAGGAGATTATGTATTGTGCTTTTCAGAAACTACTATATATTAATAGTCTCATGCGGAACCCATGCATTGCACACATGACATTTGTACCCTTGTAAAATGCTGTACTGTAAGTGCCATAATGCTGAATGGCCTCACCACTGTACCGTGTGCTTCAACATAATCATGCTTGATTATTAATACTTTGCCCACCAAATAACGTAAGTTGCGTTGATTGTTAATTGATTAGTCTGCAAGCGCCAATAAACGTAAGTTGCGTTAATTCAGTTGTATAAATGTTTTGATCTGCTCTAGTCAAAAGGCTACTCACATTAGCTTCGGATGGCTATCTGTTGTTAGCCATAAGACTGGACCATCTTGATTTGCACGTGCACACATGAAGTTTAGGTTGAGAGGAGTGCTTGTACTGATGGTCTTTCTACTCCCATTCTTTACATGCTTGGTACAGCTAGCAATAAGTACACAGATGCTGACAGGACAATATTGGTGTGCAAGGGATTTATACATTTCTTTGGTAATGGGTGCTATTTTGGAAGGAAGTAGAGGTGTATATGCCGTATATACCGTATTGTCTCGAATATAACACGACTCTGATTATAAGACGACCCCCATTCTTCAAGACTCATTTGTGTAAAAAGAACATTGAATGTCAAATAGTCTAGTACCTGATTATAATACGACCCCGTTTCTTAGGATATTTCCTTTGGAAAAAACATAGTCTTATATTCAGGCCAATAGGGTAGTTTGTATGTATTCCTCTGTCAGAGTGACAGTAGATCCTTCCTTTTAACTACTGTATCTATTCCAGCCAGTTGCCTGCCATGCCACCAACCCAGTAATGTGTGCTAGTTAAGGGTGTAACGATACATTTTAACAATACGATACGATACGTATCACTATACATGGTTGACGATACGATACATGGACGATATTGGTTCATTATGGTGATCCGGTACGATACGATTCAATGATTTGAAATCGATACAGTAACTATTTAAAATACATTGACATTATTTTAAATGAAGTAATCAAACCCCTCTTTTTAATTTTTCTTCTAAAAATTGCTAAATACCACGCACAAAAATGTAGTATTGATACAATCGATTAATTGTAGGCATGCAACGATATATCGTATATAGATATATTAATCCCGACGATATGAATCGATTTTCAATTTTTCCAAGGTGGGGTAGTGAATTATGGTGTGTGATGAAATGTGAGCTTTAGTCATATTCCATCATATTCAAGTGCTTTTGGAGAGAAATGAGTCACTTTCAGTAGTATAGCACTGTAGAGGTGAGATGTGTGTGTGTGTGTGTGTGTGTGTGTGTGTGTGTCTGTGTGTCTGTGTGTGTGTGTGTGTGTGTGTCTGACTGTGCCCAGGTGATGATGGTCTTGATGCTCATCAAGGAAAGCAATTATGTTTCTGCACTGTCAAAAGTAATGCTACTTCTTTTGCAATGTAGTTAAATAAAAAATGTGAAAAAAGCTCGGGGGGATGATAAATTAGATAAAATTAAAAAAATGGTAATTTTTCTGGAAAATATTTTTTGTTTAAAATATCGTGAAAAATCATATCGTGAACCTCATATCGTGATACGAATCGTATCGTGAGTTGAGTGAATCGTTACATGCCTAATTAATTGCATAGCAAAATGATTCAATACCGATTATTTCCATTGCAAAACGATACGATACATACTCAATGTTTCGATATACTTCTTCTTGAAATTAAAATTGATTTTTCGATGCAGTTACTATATCGTTACACCCCTAGTGCTCGTGTTCCTGGCAGCAGTGTATGCGACTATGAGTGGCCAAAGTCTGTTAAAATCTGTGACCATGGATCTTTTTTTTCTTTCCTCTCCCCACCTCCTGCCTAGTCTAGTCAGGCTTCAACTACTGTATTACAGAAGAGCCAAATAACACTTCTGCCAATTTCCAACCTACTGGCTAAAACAAGCAGCATACACAATTATAAATTTCATTGGACACCTATCGCTTGCTGGCACATCATCTTTATTGTCAGCTGCATGCAAAGAATCAGCCTAATCTTTTGCAGCAGAATGTTGGACATTAAGAATGAACTGGTCTAAATGTAACATTTCACGAATAATAGATTCTTTCTTTCACCTTTATTTATTCAGGAAAGTCAATTGAGAACCAGCTCTCTTTTACAATGACGCCCTGATTACACTGTACATGGCATACAATTCGAACACAAATACATTACAAGAAATAATTACATTACAAGAGCAACCAGAAGATAGTTGTGAGTAGCGCAACAAAAACATCAGCTACAGCCCTGCACAGACTGTAGAACAAATTGTAGTGGGCTAACTGCATTTTTAAAGATTATAACCCCCATCCCCATGGTTTATGTTCAGGTACATACTGACAACAACAACAGCAAGACGGCAGCTGGGCAGGCAGGGCATCCACACCATGTCACTGGTCACAGACTTGTTATAGACTGTAATAGACACACCACAACTGTACTGGTTCTGTGTAAAGGTGCTGTGAAAAATTCATGGAGTTAATTGAATAAAATCTTCATGAATTCATGTGCATTTCATTAATCTAATACATCTGTATTGCATTTTAATTTAATTGTGTTAACTGTGTTAGCAGTGTTTTGCCTTGAAATCTGTGGAAAACACAACACATCTGTGTAATTTTGTCCCCCCCCTCCTCAGCGCGAAAGTGGAGGGGATATCCCCCCCAACTCGTGAAAATGTCCATGCGCGCTATGCGCGCGCAAAAGCCCCCTGTGTGTGTGTGTGTGTGTGTGTGTGTGTGTGTGTGTGTGTGAAAATATGATCTGAAGCAAAGATTTGAGTTAAAAACGTGCACTGTGACAGAATATATATATTCATAATCATTAGAAAGCACTTTATTAGTCTATATATATATATATGTTTCCCTCCTGTGTTTATATTTTCTCTTGTTGTCTTTTCTCTGTCCTCCAGCCCTGATCAAGTACATCAGGCCGGTGTTTGTGTCACGCTCAGACCAGGATTCCAGGAAGAAAACCGTGGAGGAGATCAAACGGAGAGCACACTCTGGAGGCCAATGGCCTCAGGTACGTAGGTGGGGGTAGATGAAGTGATCACACGCACACATGCATGCATGCATGGATGCACACACACACACACACACACACACACACACCATATGTACAGTACTAGTGTAGATGCACAGAATAACCTGGGAGGAGATTCAGGCAGATATAAAGAAAACATTGAGTTCGAGCTCTTTATATTTTAAATAAATAATAAGTAGTGAATGCACCGTTGGCCTGAAGTACCCGTAAGCTTTAAAGATGGAGTGCCGTGATTTTTTTTTTGTAATTGTATAAGTATTAGGACCTACATATTAACAGCCAACAAGAATCCACACTGTGACACTACACTCTGTATCAAAGCCCGACCAATGTGATTATAAAATAAACAACCTACTCCTTGAGAACAGCAAGAGCAACTACAGCAGAGCAGGTAGGCTATAAGGCTAGCTGGATTGTTGTGGTTTCCTTGATTAATCCTGAGGACCCGACGTGAACATTTACTTGCTTCCAATCTAACGAAAAACAGTCTGCTCTGCTGTGAACTGGTAATGTGTGAAATTACTGTTTGAAAATCTGCCACACAGTTAGGCACAGAGCAGCAAACTGGCTGCGCCGTTCAGTTCACACGTGTGTATGTGGCACTTGTGGCAGGCAGCTCCGCCCACAGAGGTTGTCTTATTTAAATATATATATATAGAGGGGGAGGTGCGTGTGTGTGTGCAATAGTAATACGTCACACTATCAGTGTTTATATCATTGGCCCGTTTGACTGTCAAGGGTTCAGCCTCCAGGAAGAAACTCTAAATACAACGTTATTACACTATTGCACATAAAAACGACTCCAGGGTGTCGAATGAAGTACTGTCACCTCATAGACACATGAAAAACTGGAAAAGATTGTGGCACTCCATCTTTAAATTGAGCTTCATCCAGATAGAGCTCCAGGACAGGGTTTGCAGTAGTCTGGTGTGGGCGCGTGCCATCCTCCACCAGTGGTAGTCTGGTGTGGGCGTGTGCCATCCTTCACCAGTGGTAGTCTGGTGTGGGCGTGTACCATCCTCCACCAGTGGTAGTCTGGTGTGGGCGCGTACCATCCTTCACCAGTGGTAGTCTGGTGTGGGCGTGTACCATCCTTCACCAGTGGTAGTCTGGTGTGGGCGCGTACCATCCTTCACCAGTGGTAGTCTGGTGTGGGCGTGTACCATCCTTCACCAGTGGTAGTCTGGTGTGGGCGCGTACCATCCTTCACCAGTGGTAGTCTGGTGTGGGCGTGTACCATCCTTCACCAGTGGTAGTCTGGTGTGGGCGTGTGCCATCCTCCACCAGTGGTAGTCTGGTGTGGGCGTGTACCTTCCTTCACCAGTGGTAGTCTGGTGTGGGCGTGTACCATCCTTCACCAGTGGTAGTCTGGTGTGGGCGTGTACCATCCTTCACCAGTGGTAGTCTGGTGTGGGCGTGTACCATCCTTCACCAGTGGTAGTCTGGTGTGGGCGTGTACCATCCTTCACCAGTGGTAGTCTGGTGTGGGCGTGTGCCATCCTTCACCAGTGGTAGTCTGGTGTGGGCGCGTGCCATCCTTCACCAGTGGTAGTCTGGTGTGGGCGTGTGCCATCCTTCACCAGTGGTAGTCTGGTGTGGGCGCGTACCATCCTTCACCAGTGGTAGTCTGGTGTGGGCGCGTGCCATCCTCCACCAGTGGTGGAAAAAGTACTTGCATGTTTTACTGAATAGGCCGATAGTGTGAATACCCTAACACGTGATCCATAACGTGATCCATAATGTAGAATTTCCTGTCTTTCCTACAGATAATGATATTCCCAGAAGGAACATGCACCAATAGATCCTGTTTAATCACTTTCAAACCAGGTGGGGATGCTTCTTTTTAATCTTTCTACCCACACACACACACACACACGCACGCGCACGCGCGCACACACACACACACACACACACACACACACGCCAATCTTGCCCATAGGATAATAATGAATCTGGATAGAGCTTCTGATTTGTTGTCAATTCAGTATGCTAAAGCTCCTGTGTTGCAAGCCACCATTCTCAAGTCAGTCATGACTCATGATGTCATGATGTTTAATCGATGCAGCTAACGTATCAATTCAGATCGTAATTGTATTGCAAAACAAGCTTTTATTCTGCCGAATGACCTTGTTTTGAAATTAATGTCTTGCAGCAGGTGTGGCTTGTCAATTTTGAACCTGCTTCAACTTCCTGAGTCACGTTCATATGAATATAACTCTTACTGTTCTATTTCGCCATTATAGACAAGATAACGTCTATTATTGCTAAGCAACATGCTTTTTAGTGATTTACACTTTAGTGACCAGCTCAGTGTTCTTGTGGTTAAAGTGGCCATCCTGAGACTGGGAGGGTGCGGTTCAATACCCAGCCGAATCATACAAAAGACTGTACAAATGACCCATTGTTACCCAATGACATCAAGGGTTGCATTGGGGTAAGTCCCAGTGACGCAAGCATCATGTCCAGAGGGTGTACTTGTACATCACGCTGCAGAAACAGAAGATGGGGCCACATATTTTCTATAACATTGATTGATACTCACATATGAGATTACATGCTAAATAGGAATAAAAATTATGAATTAATTAATTACAAAAGAAAACAATCATTTTGACCGGTAATAAAATGTCTGGGCAGCTTTTTTTTCTACCAGCCAACCTTGCCAGTTAAGACAAAAACATAAATATTGGATTCTGCTCTCAAACACACTCATACGCATGGATGCTTCCTTTTTTACTCTCCTTGTCAAAGTTTCTATACATTCTATAGACATAAAAGCAGTCACCGAATTGGAAACTAATTGACCATGAAGTACAGCGTTCATGCAGGACGACAGTCATTGTATTTTAAGTCAGAGACGGGCTGAGATGACCTGACTTCCTGTGGGTGTATTTATAGTTTAATATGTCAAGGGAAGATTACAGTGGGAGAATTCTAGAACTACTGTACTTCCAATTTACTTTTATAGGGACGTCTGTGTTATAACTGAACACTGTCTTATACAGTCAAGGCAATGAAAGAGTGATCTCAATGAGTCCAATTTCTCTGTTACCCAAATAACTAAGGAAATAATCCTTAATAGTCTTGCTCCTGCCATACTAAAAGTTATTTTTAAATCAAACTTTTTTTGTTTTTGTTTTAAGTATGTATATACTGTAGGGCTGTCTCCAGAGGTGACTGGATAATACCAGAAAGAATGTTTTAGTCAATCTGCCTTTTCATTTTGAGCATCACATTGTTGGAACATTTGGTTACACTTTCTACCAATGCATTATCACCATGCTTTTCATGGTGTATTAGTGTATTATTATTATCAGTGTGGTAATACATTAAAACAATTTCATAATGCATTGTAATCACTGATATAATGCATTGTAGTGTGATTATAAGTCACTGTATTTGGTCATTGGGAGCTTTAAGTAAAGTGAACAAATAAAGCAATACCATAATAATATTGCATCTGTGGCCTTCATAGACATTTCCAATATGGTGGTCAAGTTTACTTTCAAAATGCAATCAATTATAGATGACCTGCAGATGTGTAATCTTAAAATTTAATTGGTGTTCCATTAGTTTTTCTCTTTCAAAAGTGCAGTCAGTACATTTTGCTTTAACAAAAAAACTAGGGATGCATGATATAATCAATAGCATCAGATTGGTCTCAAAATACCGTTCTCCAGATTATTTAATCGGTTTTCACCAGAAAATAAAAATCATCAATGATGTAAAATCGTAAGTAAAAATCGCACCCGTGTGAAGTGAGTGGTTCAACTCTGTGTGGGGGTCCCCGGAAATTCCAGACCCACAGGAACGCACCCAGGGTGACGGCCCGGTTCCGGCGAGCCACCCTGCGTCCGAAACGTTAGAGAAATGACAGAGTTACCATCCGGGGGTCCCCGGAACATCCAGACCCCTATAACACACAATGTTAATTAATCTATAACACACAATGTTATGACAAAGTGATATATTACTTTAATTGGCATGTTTTTCTTATAGGAGCATTCATCCCAGGAGTGCCAGTGCAACCAGTGGTGTTTCGATATCCAAATAAAATGGTAAGAATTCAATGTAGTGGATTAACTGAAACATGACATGCATATTAGCTGGCCTTGCTTAGGATACAATGAAAATATAAAATTCTGCCATAAATTTACTATAGGTACACATACCGTGTGTGTGTGTGTGTGTGTGTGTGTGTGTGTGTGTGTGTGTGTGTGTGTGTGTGTGTGTGTGTGTGTGTGTGTGTGTGTGTGTGTGTGTGTGTGTGTGTGAGTGTGAGTCTTAGTGTGAGTGTGTGCGGTGCATGTCCTTTCATACATAATTTGTGTGTACAAACTGTAGTGAACATGCATGTTTATTGTGTGTGCGAGTGTTCCTCACCCCAAAATCATCTGCCAGGTATAGGTCATGGTGGATTTTGTGTACAATTGTGATTATGGCTCTCTACTGGGTCTGGAGCTGCTATATTTCTGCCTGGAACTGTCAGAAATGTTTTGCTGAATATTTCAAACAGCACACACTTGGCAAACAGATGCCATATTTGCCTTGGTCTTCCTTCATTATAACCCAGATCTCAGAAAACTAAATTTAAAATAATTTGCATTCCATTCCACATGCAGTCATTTGCTCCAGTGATTACTTTTCATTTATTCTGTCTCTAGGACACAATCACATGGACGTGGCAGGGGCCTGGAGCGTGAGTACATCATTTTCCATTAAATAAGCCTTATGCCTGTTATGTTTTGTTCATTGTGATGACTGTTTTCTTAAAGTGGTCCCCGGATCACATTTCAAGTATTGGCAATATATGCCTGTTCAGTCTGTTGAATCTTCCTCAGTACATTTTGTTTTTGTTTGTTTGGCCAGTTAAATTGTTCTTCGCATCTGCAGTATGTGCAGGTATTAAGCCTCTAGTAATAGCACATTAACACTTACTGCGCCATTGCCATTAATGTACGACAATTAAAGCAAATTAATCAATGCTACCCTCAACGCCATTGCTGTAGATAAATGGCAATTGAGCTTTTATATTTTTTATATATTTTTTAGATCTGTTTTGGCTGTCAAGAATGATTAGTTCAATCGTCATATGCGTTGAGAATTAATCATGCTTTACTGGAAACATGGAATTAGAGCAATCCTGATAAACCATAAATGCTTCAGTATTATTATTATGGCTTATGGTTTTTGACCATGTACAGTATGTGACAAATTGCGTGACATTAGCAAGTCTGTGGATTACTTGTAGGGTAGAGGCATGAGCCTCTAACCAAATTCTGGGACATTTTGAATGTAACTGGTAAGTTGTGGTACACTACCAGATACTTTGTTCGGTATTACATACAGTAGCGTACAGCCCTACACTCCCTACAGCAGCATCTGAATTAAAACTAAAGTAATGGCTGTGTTGCTGTAGTCTTTCATTGAATAGCAGAACATGTTTATCATTGTATTGTTTATCCTTCTCAGTCAAACCCAAGCACACTACTTTATTTGAAGCAAGTCATGATTTAGATTTTGAGGTGTTTTGTCTCTTGAATAATTCTGTCATTCCTCACGTGCCTCCTCATACTGTAGATGTAAGAGTTGTCATATGAACTCAAAGTACAACGTTAAGAGATCGAATGGCCTGGGAAGTGATTAGTTGTGGCTGTGGCAGAAAGGCTGTGGTTATTATCCTCTTCACAGTATCCTCTGACTGAGTTTGACCCTTTTTGACTCGTTTATAGTCTCCAGGGTGCTGTTAGTTGCCTTCCCATTATAGCAGCAAAACTGCATACAGTCTGGCTTGACTGACTGAACACACACACACACACACACACACACACACACACACACACACACACACACACACACACTTGTAACTCTTGAACAGTTTTGTCTGCCTTCTCGGATGACTCTTGTCTCTCGTTTCATGTTTCAAGAACACACTACCTGACTTGCATTGAGAACTGCTGACTGTAGTGCTTCATATGAATGGGGGGGGGTCTATTGCGTAAGCTCTGTATACTTCGTTACTGGTATACTTTTGCTACTTGATTTGCTATCTTGTCTAATTTGCCAGGTTTGAGATCTTGTGGCTGACACTGTGCCAGCTCCACAATGAGTTTGAGATAGAGGTGAGTGCCAGAGTGGGTTTGTGTGTACATGTGTGTGAACATTTGTAAGTAAAGCCCTAATCTTTTTAACCTGTCAAACCCTACTGATTTGACCACCATCCTCAAGGGCTCTATACTAGGCCCCCTCCTTTATTTCCCTTCTATACAAAATATCTTCGCTAACTGTTGGATGCCTTTGTTATCATGACATTGTTCTCCTGTTCACCTGTTGCATTTCTGAAGTTCCTTCCCATCTACACACCCTCTGAGGAAGAGAAAATTAATCCTGCTCTCTTTGCCAACAATGTCAGGCGCATCATGGCCAAGTAAGTGGTACCTTAAAGTGACACTAACATTAAATTGTTCATAATAAGCAAATTATGTCTAACAGGGCTGTTACAGAAGTCTTCCATACAATGTTCTTTAATGACTTGTGATGATTTAGGGCTAGATTTTGAAGGTGCGTTTTACCTATTACAGTAATATGAGCTGGGGGCGTGAGGTATGTCATATTGCAATTTTAAGCATGTTAAGAAGCGCTTTCGACACCCCGTGGAGTGCGCAAAACGGCCTTGAATTAGTCATGGGAGTGTTTAAGGCGTGTTTGAGAGTTACCCAATCAACATGTCCGTACTATTTTCTTTACCAGTCAGCTGATGTCACATACGGAATGCGCACTTTGGGGATCGTTATTATTACATTTCTTCAGGCTGGCACCATAGAAGACATGACATATGACTTTGTCACATTTGGGTTAATTATTCCTATTGCACTGCATGCTGTCACCTTTATGCCTCAAAATAAGTTGTTTCTATTGAGAAACACCAGTAAAATTATATTTTAATTTAAATTATAATTATATTATATTTGAAATGAGTAATGAGTTGAATGCGTGGTGCGTATGCCCGTGATGGTATGGTCTTCGCTCGTAGCATTTTATTGAAGAAGACTTGGATCGAGTGTGATACAGCGTATGAAAGCAAACCTCTCAAGGATTATGGAGATGTTTTTATTTATTTTTAAGGTTGAGAAATGAAATAATTATGGTCGTTTCTAATCTCAACCTTTCAAAAAGAATGGATGCGTCTTTTGCTGGCTGTTGCCATGTCTCATAGAAACAAGTAAATAGGTCTATAAAAATAATCCCAAAATAAGCGCATATAACAGGGGTCTGTAACCTATTTTAAATGAAGTGCCATGTTTTTATTTTCTAGATAGTGAGTCTGCTATATCCAGATTAATTTTAATGACACCACATTAAAATAAAAAACATATTTTGATTGTCCACAAATATAAAGTCCTTCCATCTTTTTAAATATTTTCTTGCACATTGTTATAATGATCATTATATATCCGCCTGCAGTCAGAGTTCATAGTTTTAATGAATGAATGTGATTCATTGTGAGCTGGTAGATCTGCTATTTTCAAAAGTAACATTTTAATTACATTTTTGTATTAGCCGTCCTTAAGTTGGGCAAATGCATTAATCTGGGGATCCTTGACATGTGAATGTGCTGTGTGAGGATCACTGGTTTAAACAACATTAGGAGAAACCTTTAGAAACAAGAAAAGCAACCACAACTACCAATATTTACAAGCAACTTTACAGAAAAAGAAGCCGCTTATAATAAACAGACTTGTCAACACTCCAGCAGCGTCCCAGAGCCGCTCAAGTGTAAAATCAAACAGTGCTTTAAATTCTTTTTGCGTTTATGAGGTGCCTAGACCCACGTCTAATCGTTATGCGCAGGTCAAGGGGCTTAATAGCAAATTGCGCAAAGCGAAAATAATTAACATATGGACACTCCCACAATGCTAAAATATTCAGCAACGTCGTATTCCATATGTGTGTGCGTTCAACACGGGACGATAAGGCTTTCATAATACGATTGTGCGCAGAGCGAGGCCAATTTATGTATTACCACATGGTAAAACGCACCTTCAAAATCCAGCCCATAAACTCTTAAAGTGCAAACACAAAAAAACAGTTTTTGCTACATATTTTATCCAAAACTCACACAAATCATCATTCAGATTTTTCATATTTCATTCCCATTGTTCATGATTGCTTTCCAATGTTTGCGTGAGGGGCCCAAAAATTGCAAACATCATGAATGCAGTGTTCGATCGACACATTTTTGTCCCATATTTTACCAAACACTGACGTTCAGGTGTCAGTGTTTGTTGCAGAAATGTGATTCAATGAGCATCAAACAATTTTTATACCCAATACTGTTTTCCTGTAATTGCCATAAAAATACACTATCATAGAAGGTCCTGGGTTGGATTCCCGTTCGGGACGCTGTGGGTGCTGGCGGCGTGTTTCCTCCTCCTCATCAGTGCCCATACCCGAGGCGGGGTTAGCGAAAGTGGAGTTTGCATGTTCTCCCCGTGTCCCCTAGGGCCTAGGGTAGGTAGGTACCCTTACAAAAAACATGCAGTAATCCTGGTCTTTAAACTGCCTCCCCCTGGCCAGCCTGGGCGCCTGATGGAGGGGAAAGGAACTGGTTGGAATAACATGTTCCTTCCATGCGCTACGTCCAACTAGGGAAACCCCCCCTGTCAGGTTTAAAGGAGCAACTTGGACACTCAGTCATGAAGGAAGCATGAGTTCAAGTCTGTTGCTCTCCCCATGTCGGGGGCTAGGTTGGTGGAGGGTGTGTAGAGCCCAGGATCACATTAGATAATTGACACAGGGGTGAAAAATGGGTTACAATATCGTGGGATAAATAAATTAAAAAAAATACACTATCACGAACGCAACATCCAATCAATTACAAATACTAGCCCTTACCTGTTGTGAGATATTTTCCCCCGTGGCCGCGGGGCTACTGCGCCCGGGCGCATTTTTTATTCACTAATAAATTCATTATTAATCATGAATGTGTCAAATCGAAAAAAGGGCTCCTTTAATACCTCCATATTCATATGGTCAATGCCTGTGTGAAAAGGAGTGATTGGTGCAGGCAATGATGAGATAAGGCGGTGTTTCTGACAGACAGACAGACAGACATTGTTAGAATTATAGTATGATTGGTCTCTATAGATTACACCCTCAAAATTGTGTTTTCTTCTGCCCATAGGGGGTGGCAGAAATACCAAAACTTCAACTGTATGTCGTAGAAACGCCCCCTGTACTTGAGCTCATGCTATACTAACAATTATAACTTAAAAGCTACTAGTTGCAATAAAAATAATTGCAGTTTCTCAAGTCTTCTCGGTTTTGCAGGTGAAACAATTACTGAAATACTTAAATTTGATTGTGTACCAGTTTACTATGGGAAAGTGCCATGAATAGCCATTGCGTCAAATTATTTTATAACTGAAATAACTGCTAATGTTTGTTCAATGAGACTCCAGCTATTATTTTATCCCTTTCCCAACAGAAATGAAAAAGCTTGGCAGCATCAAATGATCTATAGCACGTTCGCTTTCATTTCATAAATAATTTAATCTGAGCTCTTCTCTCTCAGGCTACTGGTATCATAATGCAACCACTTTGACTTCATTACTGTAGTTGAGCCAAACGAACAGCATGATGCTGCTCCAATCAATCGTGCAATACCCCTGCGGCCCACCGGTGGGCCCCGGCCCACAGGTTGAGAACCACTGTCTTAAAGCATGTACTGTATGGTGTGCACTGCACATACAGTACTACTACTACTGTAGTAGTCATTGTCTACTCTGTGCTGTCTTCCAGAGCTCTGGGGGTCCCCATCACTGACTGCTCATTTGAGGACTGCCAGCTGGCCATGGCAGAGGGCCCACTCAGACTTCCAGTGGACACCTGTCTCTTAGAGTTTGCCAAGCTTGTAAGAAGGCTGGGGTGAGTCCCTTGAACCTCCTTAAGCATTATTCCCACACTAATGTAAGATACATACATACATTGTTTTTATTTTAAATCATTTTGGGACACCCCAAAAGAATTTGGCCACCCCCCCTGAGGGGTTGCGACCCACGGGTTGAGAACCCCTGTTTTAGCGAATGCCACAGTACTGAATTATACAATGATGAGTTGAAACCATGTCACGTAACAAAGTGCAGTGTAGTATGATATACAGTATATCCAGGGACTTTGAGTACTTAATTATTAATTATTTGCTGCACAATGATGCACAGCATCAGTCATCTCTCTCTCTCTCTCTTTCTCTCTCTCTCTCGCTATCTCTCTCACTCAAGGCCTCAAAAAGCCTCCTTACTAATCTCTCTCAAAACAATTTCATTTCAAAGGGGCTTTATTAGCATGGGAAACATGTTAAAGGGATTGTGACATTAATTTTTTTTTTTGTGATCTCAATTACACCCAAAAAACCTGAACTTTTAACATTCAGTAGATTTTCTGGGGTTTTCGGGTTTTCTGAGCTCAATTACACACACACACATAAGCCCGACACACACCGGCTGCGTCCCCCACGCGGCGCCGCGCGGCGCACACAGCCGCCTCCATTATTTTCAATGAACCTAACGCACACCGGCTCCGTCCGCCGCGCGGAGCCGCGCCGCGCGGAGCCGCGCCGCCCGGCGCGCCGATAGAACACGGTTCTATTTTCCAGGCGGCGCCGCGCGGCAACGCGCCGCAGACGGTCGCAGCCGGTGTGTGGTGGGCTATACACAGACACGACACAAGCATGTTTGATTGGTAACATTGAAGGAAACATTACAAGTGGGATGTAATGTAACATAATAGAAACATTTGCATTACTGAGGCGGCAGTGGGAACTCTATGCAACCTGTAAACTGTAAACAAGCATAGTTTACGTCTAGGGATGATCAGCAGTGTGTCGGAGTGGGTCTACTAACTAACTACAGTACACGGTCTTCATTCTCCTCATTGCTTTTGGATGATGGAATGGCATCACAGTCTACCAAACCAGAGTACCCGCCAGGTATTAACTTCTAAATATTTTGTTCTCCTCTGTGGCAGTTTGAAACCACAAAACACAGAGAAGGTTCTGCAGGATTATGGGAACAGAGCCAGGAAGCTAGAGGGAGAGAAACTGAGCTTAGAGGACTTTGCTCAGTATTTGGATGTGCCCGTCTCAGACCTGCTGCGAGACCTGTTCTCTCTCTTTGACGAGGTCAGGACTAAGTGTTTATTATTATTATTATTATTATTATTATTATGTATTTATTATTATATTAATGTTATTAGTATTAGTTGCATTAGTACTATTAGTATTTAGTTTATTTAACTGAAAGCAATTGATTTCACAGAATACACTGTACACGAATCACTCCCATGCACTCGCAAATCAAAAACGAAAGGGGATAAATGAGACCGATCTAACCCACGGTTCCTGTTATATTAATTATGTTGGTGTGGTTCCAATACAGCCACCATAGCGTAGTGTCAAATAAAAGGAAGGTCTTAGTAAATCAAAATTACATCCACTCAATTCTACCAAAGAAAAATGGAGCAGAAAGGGAAAATAATTGACCCCATCTGCTCGATTCTCATGCCTATTTTTATTTTCCAGTATGAAGACAACTCCATGGATATCAGAGAATATGTGATTGCCTTATCTGTTGTATGCAGACCTGCAAAAACTCTGGACACGATGAGATTGGCCTTTAAGGTACGTTGTGTTCCAGGCTTCATGCTTATCTAGCCGGCACGTGGGAATAACTTTTTTCCATGCTTGCTTACAGGATCATCATATAATTTCCAACAATTAAATGTCATTCAGTCCAGACTGTCTACAACATTCAAATCATACATTCAAATCATAATGGAAGATTGATAAATTGAAGCACATCTAAAGGTGGCCTTACACTAGCCGATTTTTTTCAATCTGAAATCTGATAGCACCACACACTACAGGATAATCTGATAGCACCACACACTACAGGATAATCTGATAGCACCACACACTACAGGATAATCTGATAGCACCACACACTACAGGATAATCTGATAGCACCACACACTACAGGATAATCTGATAGCACCACACACTACAGGATAATCTGATAGCACCACACACTACAGGATAATCTGATAGCACCACACACTACAGGATAATCTGATAGCACCACACACTACAGGATAATCTGATAGCACCACACACTACAGGATAATCTGATAGCACCACACACTACAGGATAATCTGATAGCACCACACACTACAGGATAATCTGATAGCACCACACACTACAGGATAATCTGATAGCACCACACACTACAGGATAATCTGATAGCACCACACACTACAGGATAATCTGATAGCACCACACACTACAGGATAATCTGATAGCACCACACACTACAGGATAATCTGATAGCACCACACACTACAGGATAATCTGATAGCACCACACACTACAGGATAATCTGATAGCACCACACACTACAGGATAATCTGATAGCACCACACACTACAGGATAATCTGATAGCACCACACACTACAGGATAATCTGATAGCACCACACACTACAGGATAATCTGATAGCACCACACACTACAGGATAATCTGATAGCACCACACACTACAGGATAATCTGATAGCACCACACACTACAGGATAATCTGATAGCACCACACACTACAGGATAATCTGATAGCACCACACACTACAGGATAATCTGATAGCACCACACACTACAGGATAATCGGAGTGGGGAAGCGCAAATATCAAACATTCTTGATGTTGATCAGGCCAATCACGATTGCGCTTTGAGTGGCCCTGATCGATTGAGTCGGGCACACCCCGAGCGTCAATAATGCCCGATTATCGGCTAGTGTAGTGCCACCTTTATTGTAAATGTTTTATGTTTATTGCCTGGCAGTGGCACACTTAGCCACATGCAACATCCCTATTCCTGGCATGTCATAATAGACGAACACATATGGCAAAAAGATGTACACATTGACAAACAATAGCATACAAGCTCGCAATGCTTATATGCACATTATGCAGATCTGCTCATTTTAGTGAAGAGTCTTTGTGAGGCAAATAATTAGGTGACCAAGAACAGATCCCTGCGGGTCAGTCAATTATGGATCTAGTGCAAATGATAAAATTAGCAACAGGTGCATACTATTCTAATAGTTGTTACTACAAGCTTAGATTGAAGTTAATTCATGGTTTATAAAGAAACTGCAGGCTTTTGCTCTTGTCATGGACACCACTCAGAGACAGATTATCCCATAAGGTTTACATGATGGTTCTTTGTTTGTATTTGTTCAATAATATTTCATTTCATTTTCTTCATTGGCAATCTAACAAAACAAAAGAATGGCACCAGCTGTTCCAAAGCAGCAACTATTTGTTTGTTTACTTATACATTCATTAATTTGGGGAATACACAAGAAGGAAATGACTTGGTTATTGCCACACACACTGTGGGCCTGTACAGAATATATGCTTGTTTATCTGACAGCAACTCTTTTGTTGTACACCTGGCGGGAAATCTCACAAATGCATATTTTCATCCATAATGTATCCAGATGTTTGAGGCAGAGGAGGATGGAGCCATCACAGAGACGGAGCTGGCCATCATCCTAAAGACAGCGTTGGGAGTGGCCAACCTCAGTGTGTCACACCTGTTTAGTGCCATTGACGTGGAAGACACGGGCAAGATCACATATGGTAATTATTATCATATATTGATGCTTCCCAGGACAATTTGCATATTCATGTATTATTCTTTACTTGTTTTAACACTTTCAATAACATATCTACAATCTCATCACCATGTGACACCGCCATATGATGAAGTATAAAATATGGCTTAAGTTACACATTCAGATACAAAATCCCCACTTAAAGCCATTGCACCACTGCATTTAAATGGGCAGTTAATTCTAAGACATAATCACTGACTGTGTTTCAGACATAAAAAAAGAGGAAAAAGCTCTGCATATCTCAATCATTAAGTCTTTATCCTTCGCACATAATTCCTTAATTATCCAAGACAGTCTTCAACAATTGAATATCACAACCTTCATTTTGCATGACCAAATCTCATTGAATGGGTTTTGTATAATTTATACAATGAGACACATGTACGGTGTACACTGAAGGAAGATTGTGTTATTTTAATTTGTCACGTTTGTCTCCATTGTAGTTGTCTCTAAGATGTTTAATCTTTAAAACTGTACCATCATTTTTCTTTTAGAGTTTCCATTATGGAAATGTATCCTCCCCACACATTTATGTGTGTTGTCACTGCTGTTGTATCCTACTGGCTCACCTGCCAGTGAGGAGCTGCTGTTGTATGTTGTATCCTACTGGCTCACCTGCCAGTGAGGAGCTGCTGTTGTATGTTGTATCCTACTGGCTCACCTTCCAGTGAGGAGCTGCTGTTGTATGTTGTATCCTACTGGCTCACCTGCCAGTGAGGAGCTGCTGTTGTATGTTGTATCCTACTGGCTCACCTGCCAGTGAGGAGCTGCTGTTGTATGTTGTATCCTACTGGCTCACCTGCCAGTGAGGAGCTGCTGTTGTATGTTGTATCCTACTGGCTCACCTTCCAGTGAGGAGCTGCTGTTGTATCCTACTGGCTCACCTGCCAGTGAGGAGCTCCCACCGGGTGGACGTTCAGCTCTCGTCCTACTCCCCCCGCCCAACACTCCATTCTGACAGGTGCCGCCCCAGCCCGTATGAGAATGTGCATTCTACAACAGGTCGTTTCGAGGAAGCAATCTGATTGGTTGAAACGGTTTCTAGCCGTGGATCAAACCAGCACTGTTCACCACCTAATCAAAACAAAGAATTCAGCCGCTCTGTTCTCCCAGAGCGCTAGCAAACTCGTGGCTAGGCTAGCTAGTTTCTTGGGACATTTGTGGTCGTAGTGACTACATCTGTCATTAAACATATATATTTTTTCAGCGATTTTCTTAGTTTTAAGGGTAACTGTTGTAGAATTGCAATATTACACTCGAGGGTGTTGTTTAACGTGATTATTGCCACTTCAGTGATGCTTGCGGAACTCTACTTCGTCTCGTTCCTGACCGCATCACTGTCGTGGCAATAATCCCATTAAACAACACCCTCTCGTGTAATATTGCTTAAGTCACAAATATCACCCTCCCTGCCCAGCTTCATTCCCCCAACACGGGCCAATTGTGTTTGTGTAGACACTCGACAAAGCCAGATGTACTGTACCCCGGCACCTGAGCGCCCCATCATTTTTCTTTTACATGAAGGAAAATTAGATTCTGCAACAAAAATAAATACAAAATAAAATAATAACTAATTAATACTTGAAGGAAAATCCTTCAAGTATTTTTCCTTAAATACTTGAAGAAAAAGAAGAAAATAAAAAGTTTCCACTAATCATAGACTAAATCTAAAGTGACTCCCATCTCGTACATCTTCTAAAATGTCTCCTAGGTCTTAATTACTGTTCCGGATTTTCCATTTGAATGGAGTTCTTGCTTGGGAAATAATAATGTTAATATAATTTGCTTGGGAAATAATAATGTTAATATAATTCACATCAATAAAAGTACTTTGATGTTCCATGTGGCCAAGCTCGGGGTGGTATATTCACTGTCAGTTCATTTTATCACACCCCAGTCACCAGTCATTCATCATCTCTCCAGTGTCTTTTATTAAGTGCGAGACAGTCAAGTCATCATTGAGAGCTGTGTCGTCAATGATAACAGTGGCCCTTCAGCAATGCCAGTTTCTCTGAGAATGATGTAATCGTCTAACGTTTTCCTCTTTGTGTCTGGCGCCCTCTTGTGGTGTTGCTGCAGAAAGTTTCAGAAGCTTTGTGGAGCAGCACCCAGACTTCGCTGAGGAGCACCTGTATACAGACAATGCAGTCCTCCATAACTGCCACCACCGTGGACACCAGGTCAAACCCAGCCTCCCTGTCACCAACAACAAAGTCACTGCCACTCCCAAAACAGCCAACGGTATCTGCCCTGACTTCAGCCCTAAAGACCATTACAGCACAATAGACAGACTTAAAAAACACACCTAATAGTTTATAGGGGGGTCCTCACCTCTCCTGGTGAGAGAGTGGAGGAATGTGTGTGTGGCTAGTAAGCTGTATTTGAGTGATTAGCCAAAACTACGAAAATGAAGACATTCACCCCCTTTTTTATTATCTTTTCCAGAACATTTTCTGGGGTTATTTTTTGTCTGATAAGAGTTTATTTTCTTTTAGATTATTTTTGTTTAAGTTGTTCTTGGTGGAAGAACGTCTAAATGCCAAACGGTGGCAGTTTCAGATACAATGCTTGAATACTTGAAGGGCAAGCACTCAAAAATTCCTGATTTTCCTGGGGTATATTTTTCAACATGGTACTTGACTGTGCATGTTTTCACAATGAGGGAAGCAAGCAGGCCCTTTATGTAAAGGAAACTAGTTTTTAGTGAAATCAGTGGGTTTTATTTTTTAACTTATTTTATTTCTTCTTTTTAATGGTAGCTGCCTTTTTGAACTGAAATGCGTTACTTAAATGCATGGGCTCATATGTGTCTGAGCAGTATAGCGGATGTCTGTAGGAGAAAGACCACAGAGGACCAGTGACAAATGTTTTAACCACTTGAAGTGTTAAACTTTAACGGTTAAACTCGAGGTGCTCACACAGTGTTTTTAGAGAGGTGGTTATAATCAATATGAGTCTGTTATAAATTATACTATATTATATACATTATATATACTGTGTGTGTGTGTGTGTGTGTGTGTGTGTGTGTGTGTGCGTGTGTGTGTGTGTGTGTGTGTGTGTGTGTGTATATATACATACTGTGTGTGTGTGTGTGTGTGTGTGTGTGTGTGTGTGTGTGTGTGTGTGTGTGTGTGTGTGTACATGTATGTATATGTATATACATATATATTCATTTAGCTCAGGGTTCAGTAACAAAAACAATTTAAACTTGTATGATGTCGTCATTTTTCACATTTCACTGGGCTGCTCCTGTGTGCATGAGTTATCATTCGACACGCAAACAATCCTCACCAAGGCTTTTCTTTCTAATAAGATATGCAGAGCTTTCCCCTCTTTTTTATGTCTGAAACTTTAATGGACATGGACCAAAAACACAGTCAGTGAATATGTCTTTTAGATTTTACTGCCCATTTCAATTCAGTGGTGCAATGGCTTTAAGTAGGGAAATGTGATTTTGTATCAGAATGTGTAACTTTTGGTATCAAACCATGCTCACTTTTGTCACTCACTCTGGTCAATGATCATTCCAAAGACCATGCTGTATTACTTTACAATCTGCATTCCGGTTGCATCACACCATCCTATTACAGTATATCTCAGTCAACTCATGGACATTTCCGCTGTTCTGGTATACTGCATTTTTATACAGAGATGGGAGTGAGCAACTTGTGAGGGATGCAATAATCATAACTTTACAAAACATTTAAACTTCATATGCATCAGCAACAAAAATCTGCAACAGAAATGCATGCAACACGTCACGTCAGACTTTTGTTCCACAGAAGCATAATAGTGGCTTTATACTCAGACATTTTTCGCTTCAAAATCTCGTTCACCATGCTAAACGTGCAGGCGTTACCAAAATTGTCTTCCTTGTTTTGTTTGCCTATATGCATGGAAGATGTTGTATTGTTTGGTCTTTAGTACAGCACAATTGGTGCTTTGGTGCTTTTATTTAAATGTTTGCACTGTCATACTCGTGTTTGAAGGCCCAACCTGGAGTTTGAAATGCCCCAGCCATGGTGCCGTTTGTATAGGTGATTGATTCATCGTTTGACTTGCTACACGTGACAGCTCAGTGTGAGCTTTAAATGTACAGTATTATAAGCCTGCAGTGGATGTTAGTATAACTTAATTTTTAGAAAGATATGATGGTTATTTTCGGTCTGCCATACACTTCAGAAAACGACGTTAAATTGCAAAAATATATATAAGGAGCTGGCGATCTAAGACTGAGTCATACAGATAGCCAAACTTCAAAATCAGACTCTCTTAGTCTGGACAGAATTGCCTTTCCAGGTCGTATTACAAATAATCTGTTGTACTTGATGTGCTGCTATATACAGTAGCCTACACATCATGTGGTTGGTCCGATTTCTTCTTTTTCTTTTCTTTTTTATTCACAAAAACAGTTTAAAATGCATATAGAATTTCAACATTCTGGAAAATCTTTTATACTATGATATAGCACTTCTTTTTATAATAATACTATACTATCACATGTTACCTGAATATTACTTACAATAATTTGCTTACATTTGAAGGAATATTTGTTTTCAACTAGTTGCTAGATATTTCTCTGGGGGTAGAGAAACTAACCCAAAAATTGTTATATTATTATTATTACCAACTATTGATGAATGACACAGTGAGCGTTTGAAAGAACACTTCTGAAAGTAAAGGGGGAATGTATACCATTGCAGGGCAGATGATGTGAAACAATTTAACTACTTTCTTAAACCCTCAAGTTTGAGTTAAAACCTTAAGTTTTAGTGACATTGAGTTGCAACTGTACCACTTTTTTTTCTGTCTACACCAAATCTCATTGCCCAAAGAAATAGCAGATCTACAATCTCAAAACGTGTTGCTCATTTGTCATTTTGAGCTTGTAGATCTACTATTTCTGGCAAATGTTCTCCCCAGAATATGGATGCTGGGGTTCAAGTTGTTAAAGGACTCATCTAGAGCTGTGCGTTGATAGTTTGACTAATTTGAGTGTTTGACATTGAATGTCCCTTATGAGTCAAAACAACTAAGGTTTTGACATGTATTATGCGTAAAGTCTGGCATGTTTGTGAGCATTGTGTACATGACTTCTCCATCACATTCATGGCCCTGTACATTTGTGTCTGCATTACAGCTTTCAGTGAAGCAATATTTTACATCTTCTCTAAGCCTTGTCAAGATTGATCTTTTTGAAGAGTTCTGATATGTATTTTGAATATTCCAAATGCAGGGCATTTTGTGAATTTTTGATGTATGTATATTAATTATTTTTATTTTCACTGCCATGACAAAAGATCTGTGATCTTCTCTCCTCTGCAGATTGTATTCATGGGTTTTTATTTCCCCCCCCCCTTTGTATAATACTGCAATTTTTCCATGCTGTATTCCTCAAGCAAGTTTTATCAAGTTATATTATTGCTATACTACTATTATGACTATTGCTGAGTTGACTGCTTAGATACAAAATTAAGATTTTGTATGGAAACCGATAGCCTTGAATCTACAATATATAATTATTTTATTTTATGATTTATTTTTTAATGATTAAAAAGAATGTATAGACAATCTTGTCACAATCAGAAGCTCCTCAAAGCCGCTCTTGTACGTAGTATTTTCACTCAGAAGTAGTTGTTTTCCAGCTTCTATTTTGTATCCTATTTGAATCCTCTACATGCATTAACTATTTTTATGTTTGAAGTATGCAGGTTGATGTGTCAAGCCTTGAGGTGATGTTGAACGCATATGACGGGCTGCACATGAAAAATCAACCCAAAACATTCCTGTAATTAGATTGTATCACCACACGTTATTTGTGTTGTAACACAAACTATGTATTCGTGCTCGCACTTTATAGAACTATTTTTCTCTTCTGACCCTCTCCCTCATGCCTGAATGCTGTAATGCATGTTAAGGTTACAGTGCTGTAGCTTAATCTTGCTAATGTGAATAATTTGAACGTTGATTTGTTATTCTTTTTCATTATTATCATTATTATTATTATTATATAATAAGAATACACAAGCTATTGAAGAGAAAATGTTAGACAGCTTCTCCTGAGCTCCCACCACACACAGTTTTAAGAAGAACATTTAGTTGGTTACAACAATGGTTAGATGTTCCCATCAAATGTGATGGGAATATTTAATGCTTTAATATGTATGGCTCAGTGGTGCGCAACTTAAAAATAGTAGTAAATCAGATGGTTAAAAAAAGAGACTCATGAAGGCCTCCATACTGTTCAGAGGAATGTCTAGGCAAAATGTGTGCATCAATGTATCCTGGTGACACTGCACCATCAATGTTCACCATTTGCTGTGTTACTGTACAATGTTTGATAACATGTCTTGTCAAGCATGTAATATGACTGTGAATTGTAAATAAGGACTGAACAAGGAAGGTTTTTATTTTATTTTTTAAGACCCATGCTGAGTTTTAAATCATTCACTCATTCATTGCCTACTATACATTATAGTGGACTATATAGTGAGTATAATCATTTTGGACACGGCTCCAGTCTGGATTTGAAAAATGGCACCTGATGTTTGAGGCATTGTACCACTAAAGGTTTCAATGTTTTGTTTTGAATAATTTTCTTTACTAAAGATTAATGTAATTTATGTGTTACTTCAAAGATAGGCAGTTTGTTATGTTTAGGCGCTGTCAGACAAATCTTGACTGGAGCTCTAAAGTGGGTCAGCTTTTGTCATTTTAAACTCTTGATCCACATTCCTCTTTTCCGTTTGAATTCAAATACCTCACACAGAGAATCGTTCAAGTTTTCTAACTGCTGTCAATCTGAAAAAAATCTCAACATGCAAGAGCTAATATTCTATTTATTCTATCGCTGCCTGCTTACAATGGTTTGTCCAGCAGAGAGCCTAAGACGAAGGACCGTGTGCTCTGACGTTTGAACAGGGTGCTGTGTCTTTCTGATGGCTGAGTACTGTAAGTGGATGGAATCACGGGCTTGCTGTTTTCTCTGTACCTTTCTGTTAATGTCCTTTTTCTATATTCCTCAACTTGAGGTTTTATTTTATTAACGTATTTTCATAAAGAGTTAATACTGCAGGCTACATTGGATGTGTCTGTTCAGGACTGCTATGATATAACTTGTCTACGTATGTGACTCTTGGATTAAAGTGTAAAACATAATGAAAGATGCATGTCTCTTGAATGTGTCTCACTTCTGTACTGACACTGCAGTGGTATCTTTTTATTTTAGTTTCTAGAATTCCACTGACCTGCTGATTCACTGATTCCTCCTCTTGAGTCTTAAATTGGAGGTCCTGGGCCTGATGCTGAAGCTTGTGTTTACGAAACCATTCAGACTTTCTTATAGGTAAGTGTATGTCTCCCTCTTGAGGTGAAATTCTGTATGTTCTTTCCATAGCTAATATCCTTGTGCCCTTTGTTTCTGTAACCTCACAAAAATAATGCCTAAACATAACCTTAACCCTAACCTCACAAAAAAGATGCCTAAACTTAACCTTAACCTCACAAAACCGACTTTATCGGCCAACAAAAAGTAGTCTGTAGGTGTGGATTGGGAGTCTAATGACTAGCAAGGCACACTACCACCAAGCTGGCTGCCAGAATGGGGTTTTCTGGCTGTATTAGAATGTAAGAAAGCCCCGCGCACACGGGAGCCCCACTACTTTCAACTACTAGTAGCCGGCGGTGTTAAACAAGCGCTTCAACTTGGTCTCCTACGGACGTCGGATACAATATTCGTGTTTTCCTGAGTGCATTTCCATCCAGCTTTGTCCAGTTACACTTTTCAAGAGATTTACCGGTAGTTCATTAGACAATTAATGATACTTGTTGTCTTGTATGTCAGATCTAAGAATGTAAGAAAATGGTCAAGGGTGAAACTATAAGTCATGGACTTCTTCTGTTGTGGTCCTTGCTGTTATGAATGTTCATATTCATGGTAAGTTGGTGGCTGTCTGCCTGATGAGTTACAACATTCACTATATGCAATACTATTTACGTTCGTAAATAGCAGGCATGTCAAAAGTAATGCTTTATGTAGGCCAGGTCTTCAACCTTAAAGCCTTAAAGAGGATTTGATTTGTTATATTCTAGTGGTAGCTTGTTCCATTGTATGGAATCAACATAAGAATGACATTTCTATAACAGCAGACAGGCCTGTTGGGCACTGGCCTACTTGGAACAATGCAAGTTGGAAATGCATGCCCATTGCCCCACCCAGTTATTATGTCTGTGTCCATTTTATTGCATTTACCATGGAATCTTGCATTTCCCGTCAGTGTGTCACACCAGGAAAGCCCCCAGGTCATCGTGACATCAGCCACCATATATGTTGCTCAGTTCATCGTGACATCATGTGACATCAGCCCCCATACATGGTGCCCGCCCAAGGTCATCGTGACATCATCAGGTATGGATATCCCTGATGTCATAGTAAATGCGACCTGCTGTCGCAGTTAAGCCCATATAAACGAGTTCTCAACATTCAAACTCTAGACAGGCTTGCCCCAAAGTTATTAGTGCAGCCGCAGCCGGTGAAAACTAGAGTTCTCAACAGGCCCGAAAACTAAGGCCCGGCCCTACCTGGACCCTCATCAAACCCTGTACACTCAAGAGAATGTCCCTGTCCCCGCTACCACTCTTAGATCTTCATATACTGTATGGAGCTTACCTGTTCTGACATTCCATATGTTGTATGTTTGTCCTACACAAACATTAAATTCCCATTGACGAATGGCCAATTTTACCTCATGGTATCTGAGCAAATAGACAGTGTCTATTTTACGTCATGATGATGTACGATAAGAGCGCCCCTCACGTCACGCGGGTGTGATTTCTTTTAATTCTTTTATGTTTTGCTTGAAAATAAATCAATCAATCAATTGCCAAAGGAAGCGTCAGTGTCTCAAACAAGCAATGACACCCTGTGGGGTTTTTTCTTTAGGTTATGACTATGAGAGACATTATGTCCATATAGGCAACAACATGTAATCAATGAAGGCAAAGATAGGGTGGGTCCAATTGAACAGACCCGAATGACCTATTGAGAGATGCATCATACATCAAATATTCCATTCAATAAGTTTAGCTTTGTGTTTTTCCCAATAGTTGATTACGTATTTTGTTTTCTCCTCCCCCTTTTAAAGTGTCCTTGCGAAAAGTGCTATATTTGAGATATTATTATTATAGATTATAGGAATCATATAGCACCTGATAGGTTATTCTTATCCCTATTAGCTTTTTTTATTATTTGATTTTTTTTACTGTTTCTCAGTGAGGCCATCTTCTAATCCACTGTGATATTAGAGCTGCACCAGTCCCAGTTGATGCTGGAGTCAGAGCAAGGATGCCTTTACCACACTTAAAGTAAGGTAAAGTAAGTAAGTAAGCCTTGCCGAGCCATGAAGCCCTTGCCGAGCCATGAGGCGCATAGGGCAGATAGGAGCCTGTTTCTGTAGCATGAGGCAGCTTTGATGTACACCCCCTGGACATGTCGCTAGTATGTCGCAGGGGTACACACTTATTAGATTATGATTATTTCCAGGAAGAATTTAGAATTATTTTGAATGTATTAGTAATGAACCAGAGAATCAGCTTTATTGTCACGTCACAGTAAAACAAAGTGGGTGGAGTTTGTTTTTGTGCATAGTTCTCATCCCCTGGTACCAGTATGTGACATTAATGAAATGATGCCATTGTGAACATTGTATTTCTATTCTAGAGCGTGCACTCTTGGGGGAGAAGGTCAGGATTATTGACAAGGTCAGAAATGGATATGGAACTTTTACCTCTGCCATCTGATTCCGGATAAGCAGATGGATGGATATAGATTCAGCATAAAACATGAGTAGTTTATAATAAAGTAAGTAATCTTATGGGTTTGTTGAAGCTCATGTACATTTAAAGTTCAATTAAAACCTAATGTTTTGTTAGTTTGCTGAATATAAAGTTTAAGTGAGTAGCTAGGGTTCATCCACTTTCAGATATCTTTTGGGAGTAAAGTGGTGGATAGACGAAGATATATCAGTCAGACAGAGATGGTCATCCTTAGTAATAAAGTATTGTACTACGTGTACTGCACATTACATCAAACTTTTTATATCATGAAAATTCTATTTTGAAATCATGTATTTAGTAGTTATTTATTTTCAATATCACCACCCCCACCATTACACTATTGTCATGCACCGCAGCTCACGCACCACCGTTTTGGAATCCCTGTATTAAGGCAACGTCTTTTATTGTTTATGTTCACCACTTCACTTACGCACCTGCTTTTAGACTTTTATTCCGGGAGTGTGAAAGCTTTGTTGATCGATCAGGATATTGAATTTGCCACTGTGTTGGAAAATACTGAATTAAAATGTAATCCAGAATTGTTTATAAGTTGTATTACCAAGGCACACCTGGACCGGTCTCTAGTCAAGTATTATATAATAAAATAGAACATAGCAGGCCCTAAATGTATGCTCTCAAAAAGGGTTCCATTTGTACGCTCTCAGAGTTATAGACCAGTTCCTAACTATCAATCATTTAGCTGGGGACCCCACTGTGAGAACCACTGCTCTTCTGCGTCTTCTTCACTCTGTTCACACCTCTGTTCACTGGGTCTCAGCTGTTGAATTTATGAAAACAAGACTCTCCATTATGCCCACATTGTCATCATTGGAGAAACCTGTCTATCTAACCAGCTCGCATCAGCTCAACGATTTCTGATATGCATGCTGAGTTTTGATGGGTTGCACTTCAAAATGTGTGTGGTGACAGCAGGGTTGGGGTTGAGATTGATCGTTATGATTGGCTTGCAAACAACAAGCTGTCATTCTGGACACGTGTATCATAAATGTCTCCGTGGGGACCGGGCTGATTGTGTTATTTGATGCCCCGGTGCCGGTTTGGTTCACTTTGAAATGGGAGAGGCCCGAGTGTTACGATTGATTCTATTAAGGCCGCTTGGACATTTCAGGTAATGAGATTTCTGCCTAATGGCAGAAATGCATGGTGTGGTGAGAGATGGAGACAGAGAGAGACGGGACTGCTGTGGCCTGATGGTGATATGTCAGAAAGTACGGTTCCAGACACCTGAACCTGCATGTAACACAGTACATGTCTCTCTCTCTCTCTCTAAAAAAACAAGTTGTTCAAAGTAGGACTTCTTGATGAGTTGCCTGCTGTATCTAGTTGATTATCACATCAGACCATTAGTTGAAAAGCTTTCATTCATATGGCCTAAACTAAAGTCTAGTTCTGGACACTAACACAAACCCTACAGAAATCCCTGGGCGGTGCTACACCAGAATGTTACGTGTGGTACTGAACATCAACCAGGACGAGCACATCATGCCCTGTACGAGTCTGTACGGGGCATTACCAAGTGTAACAGAGAAGATAGCAGTAAGGATGATGAGACTAGCTGGCCACTGCCACCGACACCAAGAACTCCCGGTACAAATAACTGTTGAATAATAACTTGAATCTGTAGTGGGAGTGGCTCAGGAGGAAGCCTTCTGTTTCCACTTGGGGAAACAGAAGGTTCCCAGTTTGATCCCGGGCTCCCTCTGCCCTGACTTAGTGTCGAGGTGTCCTTGAGAAAGACACTGAACCTCCAACTGTTCCCGTTGAGCAGGTTGGTGCCTTGCATGGTTTCCATGCCGTGTAACGTTTTTGGTTGACAGAGCATAAATTAAACATTGCAGCAGTCTGAATTTCTCCTACAAGACATTGTGGATTTATTTTGATTGTGCAGCTGTTTTACGTTACCCAACTTTCTGATACATCTTTTGTACAACTTGAACGAATATACCACATTCATCCTTACACTGTACCACTTAAACCCTCTAGTCTAGACTTTGTAAACTGGTCCGCTGTTTCTCCAGGCTCACAGTTTCTCAGATACATTGATTCAAATGAATTCAGTGTGGAATGTGATAGTCACTAATGTAAGGTTTTTGGACACGTGTGTAATCTATAATGGGAGAGACATCTACACCACACTCTTCACCAAACCCCCAGACACAAATAGTCTCTTAGACTACTCAATCTATCATTCTATCCCTCCCAGAAAGAAAAGCCTGCCTTATAGTCAGTTTCTTACACATGCATAAAGGATGATGAGATTTCATCAGACTGACTAATTGTGTGTGAGCTCAAACCGTCACTCGGGGCACTCTTTTGGTGCAATAAATCAGTTATAAACTGGAGCCCAGAAGTGTGCAAGCAGTTTTCTCAGCACCTTATTTGGTATTGGATTGTTTATTCTTGCTAGCTGTAAAAAAAATAGTAGCTCACAGTTTGATCAGTTTCTGAGGGGTGTCTTGGATCAAACATTTGCAAAGCTTTGGAGAAGAACATTCACCAAATGTAAAACAGACAAACAAAAGAAATAAACAAACTTCACAATGTAAAATGTTGTGAGCTTGTAGATCGGCTGTTATCGCTATTTTTGCACGACAGTGGTTAAACAGACAAAATTATTATATAAAAATAAATACAAATTTTGCGCTGATTTGATGATAAATGTGTGTGTGTGTGTTTGTGTGTGTGTGTGGGGGGGGGGGGGTTTAAAAAAACTGCTTCTGCTATTATAAAATTAATTGACAAAATTAACCAATCAAAAAAATAAGCAATAGTTGCAGCCCTATAACGATACCTTGATCTGGTAAGTACGAGTCACAAGAGAAAGAAACGACGCACAAATCAAGCAACAACCTGATCAAATGAGTGAGGACACAGAGAGAGAAGGAGGGGGGGTGGAGGAGGGTGACCGTAGGGGGTGGACACAGTGAAGACGACAGTTAGGGGAGTGACGGACAGGGAGAGTGGAGGGGGGTCGCATGTTGTGATTGGGTCTCAAATTTCTGGAGTGGTCCCACAGACAGATCTTCATCCCAGACCCAGACCACAGGGTACACTGCGCCTTTTCCACAGCTACTCCAACTCATCACAGATTATACTGTCCTCCACACTCACCTTCTCTCTTTCTCTGCTACCTCCTTATCGTGTTTTCCCTTCTTGCCTGCAGGCTGCCCTTCTTGCAAGTCTTGTATTTATAGAGAGGGTCTTCAAATATGGTCAGTATCATTTTGCAGTGCGCAGAAGAGACGCGGGGAGGCTGGAAATAAACTATCAAGTCAACCATCCAGGACTGGAAAAGCTTTTATTTTTTCTCTTTTTTTAAACAAGGTGAGAGTTTTAAAAATTGTGTTTAAAATGAATTGAACACACATTTCTTTTCTTCCTCGTATATTTTCATTACTTCCGTTTTGTATTGGCAAAAGTACATAATTTACTTAAATCTCGGCTTATTGTATTGGCAAAAGTACATAATTTACTTTGAGCATTTCTATGGCAACAGTTTTAGGTATGGTTTATTTTTTATAGACAATGTTCATAGTTGTATCCATGCTGAAAATGTTCCTATTTTTATCTTCTTTTTCCCCCCACACATCAAAAAGGTAGTAAAACAATGTTACATGAACTTGGTTTATAATTCATATTTTATCTTTTGGAGTTCAAATGCACTTGAGCAACAGGTGATGGCTAGCGATCGGCAAGCCGGGCACTGTGAACAAAATGACTGATTATCCCATCCCTCGCTCTCTCTATGTATCTATGCACATACTATGTACATGTACTGTATGCATGCATGTGTGTATGTACTTACAGTATATATCTGCGTTCTCCCTGTCTCTCTATGTATCCATCGTTCTCTCTCCCCTTGGTACTGTACACCTACGTTCCTACTACCGTATGTAGCATACCTCTCTGTGCCACTCTCTGGCATTTCTCTCCTTGTGGCTGTGAGCCCCTCCATGCTGAGAGGGAGAGTCCCTGTTGGCCTGATGTCTCCAGTGGTAGCCCCAGAGAAACATGACGCAAATACCATGGGTCCCAAAGAGGTGAGTAGGCAAATCAAACATTTAGCCAATCAGGGGAGCTTAAGAGAAAAAAGTGTTATGTCTGTCCATCCATCCATCTGCATCCATCCATATCTGACTTTTTAATTCTATCCAACCAAGTGATGCTGATCCTTTTAAAGAGTTGAGTTCAGCAGCTGGCCCCAACCATCTAACGATCTCTCATCTTTCAATTCAGTACACCGTGTCATTCCATTATTATTCCAGTGTAAATTGATCTTTCTAAAGGACCAGAATAGAGTTACATGTAAGTGTACTATATCTCTGCCACACTGGCCGCAGCCATTTATATATCAATCTAACAATTATGCCTGTCACCTACGTTTTGATGAGATCTCCACCATTCAGGTGGAGCTAATCCCTGATGAAATAGCCAGACAGCATTCAGTTCAGCAACAGCAACATCCTAGTGGCCTCACTGATCTATCCAGCTAGCCTCATGTAAACTAAAAGCCTTCTATTTCATCCTATTCCATGCTCCAACGTATTATCTAATCTCATGTATCTACTGTGTTCTCGGGCATAAAAAGGTTGAGCTGATCTTGGTGAAGGAACAGAATGGTGTTCAGTTCACCTCCTCCACCCTGGTGGCTCCCGCCCAGGGTGGCCCCAGTGGGGGAGAGGAGAGAGAGACCTGGGGGAAGAAGATTGACTTCTTGCTGTCTGTGATCGGCTTCGCCGTGGACCTGGCCAACGTCTGGAGGTTCCCCTACCTCTGCTACAAGAACGGAGGAGGTGAGACCACGGGGCGAGTGGGCAAAGCAAAGGATGCGGCGAGAGAGGGGAGGGGAGGGGAAGAAGTCGGGATGACCTTAAGCATTTTAAACCTTCCACACACACACACACACACACACACACACACACACACACACACACACACACACTTGTAGGGGGTGGAAAGAATTTCAGCAGGGGTTGTTGTGTGTTTGTGCATGTGTGTGCATGTCCTATAGCATATTTGTGCACATATTACACTGTGTGTGTGTGTGTGTGTGTGTGTGTGTGTGTGTGTGTGTGTGTGTGTGTGTGTGTGTGTGTGTGTGTGTGTGTGTGTGTGTGTGTGTGTGTGCTGTTTGAGGTTTGAATCTCTTTATAGAGATCAAAATAGGGGGGAAACCACAGCAGCTGCTGCTGCATAGATTAGCTCCAACAATCAGTAGGGCTAATGATAGCTGTTTAACAGAGGCCTCATTATGTTTAAGAGTGGTAATGATGCTCAGAGGTACGGCTGGCAGTGGCTGGAACCCTGCTCTGCAGCCTGCAGTTCAACACATCTTACCACGTTTCCATGAATCCTGCACGTTGTCATAACTGATTTAGAGAACAGTACCGCCGACTTTCAGTGTGTGCACTCAAGCTATAACTATTATCAGAACACAGATTTCAGGATTGAGGAGCTGACTGACTGCCCAGTGGCTTTGCCAGGCCCATGCATTCTACACTCTGGGGGCATACTATGGTATCACACTGGAACTGGTACTGTAACGTAAAGAGGACCTCACTGGGTGTAATAATGATGTTCAAGAGTGGTAATGCATACTAATGGCTGGCATCCTGTGTCAGACAGGAATGAAACAAAACAAAGATGTAGCACTGGGACATGAGTGGAGCAGAAACCTTGTATTTCAGGAAATGGGGGGGTGGGGAGAACCTGTGTTTCAATGGATCCATTATAATTTAGTCACAAGCTCAAGCTCACAACGTGAGCGTGTAGATTCTTTATTATTCAGATTCTTTATTCAGATGGATCCCCATTAGCTGCCA
>NC_137868.1:29038359-29110859 GCF_963924005.1 Protomyctophum bolini | reverse complement strand
GTTTTCATTTGTTTCATTAGCATCGCGGGGGGAGGGGGGTGGAGCCAATACTAGACCAGTATTTAAAGTACTAGAGCCAATACTAGACCAGTATTTAAAGTACTAGAGCCAATACTAGACCAGTATTTAAAGTACTAGAGCCAATACTAGACCAGTATTTAAAGTACTAGAGCCAATACTAGACCAGTATTTAAAGTACTAGAGCCAATACTAGACCAGTATTAAAGTACTAGAGCCAATACTAGACCAGTATTAAAGTACTAGAGCCAATACTAGACCAGTATTTAAAGTACTAGAGCCAATACTAGACCAGTATTTAAAGTACTAGAGCCAATACTAGACCAGTATTTAAAGTACTAGAGCCAATACTAGACCAGTATTTAAAGTACTAGAGCCAATACTAGACCAGTATAAAGTACTAGAGCCAATACTAGACCAGTATTTAAAGTACTAGAGCCAATACTAGACCAGTATTTAAAGTACTAGAGCCAATACTAGACCAGTATTTCGGTTCTGATGTTGATCTTTTGGAGATCGAGTACTTGACCAGCGATTAACACGTTTTAGTTTTGTTTTTAATCAATTGACGTGTTGTGAGCTTTTACATTGGAAACTTTTGAAAGATTACTTCAACAATGAATCATGATATGCATACAGTAGTTGATAGTTGTGGTTAAAAATCAGCACACATTGGCTGCATAATTGCCAATACCAATGTTGTTCAAAGAGTCAAATAATGGCCAATGACACATCAACTGGCATATCCAGCTCCTGAGTCCTGACCATGAAGGTGCCCAACCCCATCTCATTATTATTATTTTATTGTCCTTCTGTCAGGTGTGGGTTTTACAGTGATCCTCATCTCCCTGTACGTTGGGTTCTACTACAACGTCATCATCTCCTGGGCACTCTTCTACCTGTTCTCTTCGTTCACCAGCGAGTTACCCTGGGTGCACTGTAACAACTCCTGGAACAGCGACAACTGCTCTGACTGGGCATTCAACAGCTCCATCAACGACACACACATGTCCACCCCAGCTCAGGAGTACTTCAGGTAAATGATGTCGGCCCCCCACAAACAGAATATACAGTAGTAAACAAGGCATCTAATCTGACCTAATCTGTCACATCTGGCAACTAGAATCTCTTGATTGTTATGTGGATCTTTGAACTTTTCTCCCCAAAAGATAATCATCTCTTCAGGGCAGGCTAATGATTAACAAGTATCATGTTTTGAGTTATTTTGCTAGGGCAAAAAATAATTAAAAAAAATCATCTTTGAAAAGAAGTATCATCTTTAAAACCTAGTTAACCTATACTAAAGGTTACTAGCCCTCATGGGAACTATGTTGAAATATTCGTTATATTAGTTGACAACAACAGTCATACAAGATAAGATAAACCTTTATTGAGACAGCTGGATGTGTCTCCATTCGAACACAACCAGGTGTGTCCTATCCAAATGAGGGGCTGTTGTGTTGTGACAGCTGAGACATTTCATCAAAGTTAGTGAAAATGACTGGTTTCTATTTCTATCCATCCACCTGGGGACAATTTTGCCACCTGAGTCAAACATTATTTGAATGCAAGTAAATTTCACAGTGGGGATATACAGTTAGTGTGATGTTACAGACCTAAGTCTGAAGCATCTTCATCATTTCTCATCTCAACTGTAAGAGTGAGCTACATTAGATTTTCAGATTAATCTGATTTGCTCTGTTAGAAGGCTGCCTTGGGAATCCTCCCTGCCACAAACAGTCTCTCACTATCTTGTTTATAAATTAAATTATTATTATTATTCACAGTATGTTAAATTTTTGTTTTATTTCAGGAGTTTCCAGAATCAGAATGTCCCTTGTACCCTGAGATTTGTGAAGATGCTTCAGTTTTTAAATCCTTCTGTTTCACATTTGAAAAGACCCGGACAGGCAGTGGTCATTTTATAGTCAATTAAAGAGAAATGCCTTCCACCATGGTTACCATTAAATATTTAATAGCATCTCTAAAGTAAACTTCCATCACAGGCTATAAATGATAGCTGGGATCATGTTTCATGTGTGTTGTCCATCTCGTTTCCCTGGGCTGTTGGTGCAGGCGTGGCGTGCTCCACATCCAGGACAGCACAGGTATTGATGACCTGGGCCGTCCTCGCTGGCAGCTGACGTCCTGTCTGGCTGTGGTGATGGTTCTGCTGTACTTCAGCCTCTGGAAGGGAGTCAAGACCTCTGGAAAGGTTGGACATGAACAGTACCAATGTTAATTACCGTAATTTCCGGACTATAAAGCGCACCTGAATATAAGCCGCACCAGCTAAATTTAGGGGAAAAACCAAATGTGTACATATACAAGCCGCACTGGACTATAAGCTGCCATAGAGGCCATAGAGATAGATTTGGAAGGTCCCCTAGTGGCCGTTAGCTGTACAAATATAGCTGTAAAAACATAGATTAGCTGCACCATTGTATAGGCCGCATGCAGGGTTGTGAAAACAAGCTCACAGCTTGTGGATCTGCTATTTTCAAAAAAGAATTATACATTTTGAAATGGGACATTTTGCATAATGAGTACTTTCTACTTTTGGTACTTTCAACTTTCAAGTACATTGATAACACTTTTGTACTTTTATTCAAGTCAATTTTGAATTCCGGACTTTTCCCTTAAATAGTATTGAGATTTTACCATTTAGGATGGGAACTGACCTTGTGGGGTTTTTACCTTTAAAGACGGGAACTCCCTTTGGGGTTCTTGTTGCTACAGTATGTATAGTAAACTAGAGGTTGCTCACATCTAGCTGGAAAAAAGAAGGAAAAACTCTGCTTAACACTTAGATGTTTAAGATGGAGTGTAATAGCCGGTTTCACAAACGGAAACGGAAACTGCAGAAGCTGGGTTGAAAACGTAGAGGTAAAGTGAGTGACATCAGAGCACAGGCAGCGCAGAGACGTAAACGGCAGTTCTGCAAAGTCCGCATACGTCATGCGGCCTATGACTTGCGACATGGTGACCTAGCGATTTCCGTCGCCAACTCGCCTTTTTTATTTTTTATTTACACACACACACACACACACACACACACACACACACACACACACACACACACACACACACACACACACACACACACACACACTCATTCATACAGATGTTCTGTTGTTACCATTGTGTGTGTGTGTGTGTGTGTGTGTGTGTGTGTGTGTGTGTGTGTGTGTGTGTGTGTGTGTGTGTGTGTGTGTGTGTGTGTGTGCGTGTGCGTGTGCGTGCGTGTGTGTGTGTGCGTGTGTCCGCCAGGTCGTGTGGATCACAGCTACCATGCCCTATGTGGTTCTGACTGTACTGTTGATCCGAGGAGTCACTCTGCCGGGAGCCATTGACGGCATTAAGGCTTACCTCTCTGTGGACTTCAACAGACTCTGTGATGCCAAGGTGAGCTGGAGTACAGAGGGAATGGAGAGCGAGTGGGAGTTGGGGGGGTCTCTGCATAGAGTATTAAAAGGATAGAGACTGATCTGGCGCTATTCATGTCAGTGGAAGTTGCTCAGTGGTGTTTTGAAGCAGCCCGAAGGACCGTCTATTTCCGCCTTTTTGGGCGCATTTCCGCATTGGACCACCAAATTTTGGTGGTCCAATGCGGAAATGCAACCGAGCGCTCAATGTTAAAGCCCAGCTGCACGGGGTTTCCTCGTCATGAATCCACGGGTCCGCCTGCAGTCCTTCCTCTTACCACTAGGGCCCAGCGCTTCAACGTTGGAGTGCCTCACTGGCCCCTTGGGTCTCAGTGGAGAATGGAGTATAATACAGGTGAGGAGAGAGGAAACAAGGATGCAGGGAAGAAAAAGCGAGGTGAGGATGACACGTTGACTGTTGACAATTCATGTACTGGCATTTCAGGTAGTTGGTTAACAATTAACATAGCATATAATCAGTTCAACCACTTTAACCCCATGCTGTACATCGGCTAAATTAAAATATATATATATTGAAAGAAATTTGACAAATTTGAAATATATTTCTTCAAGCCTTTATTTGATAGCAATGGTGGAGATAGACAGGAAATGGCAGGAGAGAGATGGGAAAGTGCCTCAGGTCGGTCGGATGCGCAAGGACTGATCCTTGATGGTATGACCTCTACCAGATCATCCACAGGAGCGCTCTGAGCAAAATTGCCAATCTACAAGCGTAATGTTGCAATGCATTTGAGCTTGTAGGTCTGCTATTCTCGCAAGACATTCCTTGCAAATAAGTATAATATACTTGATATTATCAAGCCCTTATGCCACTAAAATCTGTTTTATTTCACTATAATTAGCTTGAAAATCTTCATTAACCTTTTGCAGGTGTGGCGCATCTGTTTTGAAATACCTGTCCTACCATAACCCCTTCAAAGAAATGGTTCTAGTGGAATAGCGTTTACTATGTAATGCATTGCTAATATTTTCTCTATCATGAAATCCACCACGAGAGCTTATGAAAATGTCCAATACATGCCTAATAACAGTGAGCATACAGGGAGGGGGAAAGAGAGAGGGAGGGAGTTAGAGAGAGAGAGAGAGAGAGAGAGAGAGAGAGAGAGACACACACACACAGAGAGAGACAGAGGGAGTGAGAGTGTTGCATGGCAGTAATTTGAGAATTAGATTAGACATATGCATGGAGCAGTAATTTGCAAAATTACCCTCCGTATTCACAAGTGTCTTTCATCTACTGCCGTTGAATGAGTTTCCTGCAATTATCCCTAATAACAGCTTTTTTCCTCTCCTGTGCCTTTTGTTTGCCGCTTCACACGAGTGCGCTTATTTTGTTGCTCTCCAGGTCTGGATCGAGGCGGCAACACAGATCTGCTTCTCTCTGGGAGTGGGGTTCGGTGTACTGATCGCCTTTTCCAGCTACAACAAATTCAACAACAATTGTTACAGGTAAAAGCAGTTGGAACATTGTAAGACAATGGTGATAGAGGGAGAGAGAGAGAGAGACGTTGTCAGAGAGAGAAATGTACACGTACGCAACGCACACACGCACCACGGTGCATGCATGCACACGCACACACACACACACACACACACACACACACACACACACACACACACACACACACACACACACACACACACACACACAAAGTTAAATTACAATAACCTTTGAAATCCTTGAAACCCACCATGGCTTTGTCACCCTCCTTTACACCGTACAGAAATAACATCAATGAACTATGTCACCCTTTGAAAAGAATCAGACTCCTACAGAAAGCATGTATCTCACCTTTCACAATGTTTTTCTACATCTGAGAACTGGCCTTTTATCTAACTGACAGACCTGTTTGGTACAGTTGCTCCCAGAGGAATACCAAATCAAACAAAATGGGAATTATAGGTCTATCAAAAAAAAATTGTTAACTGAAATTAAAAACATGGCTTTACGAATAAATAAATAAACAGTATACACAGTATAAAAGTGTATACACAGAAAACTAAAATCATTATAGAAAATGAATTTTGTTCTAGTAATTGTCAATATTTCATACATTTTTATACATACATTTCTGTTCCAGTTTTAACCGTTTATATTAAAAAAAAAATACTCGCCTCAGACAAAGACCCCGCCCATATTATTACAATAAAATGTAGGAATAAAATGCTGTTTAATAACCTGCTTGATATGATTCTATTTTATTCATCCAGAGATGCCATCATCACGAGCTCCATAAACTCGTTAACCAGTTTCTTCTCCGGCTTCGTGGTCTTCTCCTTCCTTGGGTACATGTCCCACAAACACAACGTGCCCCTGGACAAAGTCGCTAGAGATGGTAAGTCATGGTTCAAGTGCTCAATTTACCACGTTCACAGGGAGGCCATTTTGTTCTCATGTCACACTCCAACATGGTGTAGTGGTGATTTCATCTTTAGTGGTACGCTAACGCTATTTTATGTCGCATTCACACCAGGAAGCCAGGAAGACGTGGTCTTAATGAAGATATAGTAGCCCTTATCTCAATATGGCCGGACTATCATACAGTATATCAAATGCTGAAGGTTACATACATTGTTTTAAGAAAAAAAACACATGTTTAAATAAAATAAAAACATGCTCATAAAGTGCTCTGTGTTCAAAGTGATGGGTTCTCAAGCTTTTTCATTCAAAAATTATTCAAACTTTTTCGATATTTTTCAAATTAATGGTATATTTATATAGCGCCTTTATCCAAGGCATAGATGGTGCATTACATTCACCCATTCATACACCGATGGTGGGGGAAACCATGCAAGGGTTTAGCGTCTTGCTCAAGGACACTTCGACACTAACTCAATTGTTGTAGTACAAGCTCGGAAGCGTGGCTGCTTTTTTGAGTGTGGTAAAAAGGACCCCTGGGGGACACCGGACCTCACTTTGAAAACCAATACTCTACAATGTGGTATGTGAAATGAGAGACTGGAAGGTTTTGGCGGATAATCCATAGTATAATTTTAGTATTGCTTCATGATCAGCACTATCACATGATAGTGTAAACCCCCCACAGTGGAATAGCTGATGTCAAAATAGTATGTTGCAATGTTTATTGAAAGAGTGTAAGTATGTAAAAGGAGTCTGGTTGCCAGCACTGTAATAGTTATCAATTTCAACCGATCTGTTGTTAGCTTCCTTTTTGGCAATCTTGAATTTATAATACACTACAGTGAGACTTTTTTTCTTCTCAGGTGTTGGGTTAGTATTTGTGATTTACCCAGAAGCCATTGCAACATTACCTGGGTCCTCGGTGTGGGCTGTCATTTTTTTCTTCATGTTACTAACACTGGGCATTGACAGTGCTGTGAGTACACGCACACGCACACGCGCACACACACACACACACACACACACACACACACACACACACACACACACACACACACACACACACACACACACACACACACACACACACACACACACATATAGCATAGAAATAACAACAACAACAACAATAATAATGGCTGTCGTTTTCCATGTTCATCTTTGCTGTATTTCAGTTAGTTATTATGTTCTGATCTATTGTAGATGGGAGGGATGGAGTCGGTGATCACGGGGCTGATTGATGAGTTTAAGTGCCTTCACAAGCACCGGGAACTCTTCACCCTCTTTATCGTAGTCTCAACATTCCTCACATCTCTCTTCTGTGTGACTAATGTAAGTAATATGCAAGTGGTGGAAAAAGTACTCGCATGTAATGTCTTTTATGTCCTAAGGATGCCCAAAATAGAGATGTAGAAAATAATAAAAAATAAGGGAGAACTCTAGTTCTTTGCTAATCAATTGCTTAAATATCTACAATATAGTATTGTTTTGTCTCTGTTGTCCCCCCTCTCTCTCTCCCCCCCCCTCTCTCTCTCCCCCCTCTCTCTCTCTCCCTCTCTCCCTCCCTCTTTCCGGTCCTCTCCAGGGTGGGATGTATGTATTTACGCTGTTGGACCACTTTGCGGCAGGAACATCGATTCTCTTTGGAGTGCTTATTGAGGCCATCGGCATTGCATGGTTCTACGGTGAGAAAGAGGGGGAGAATGAAGCAGGAACAGGTGACTCCTGTCTTTTCATGGCCTGCAAAGCTGATGTCACATTAGAGGGATTGATGAGATATGTGTTGGTTCAGGTCTGTGCCTCATTGCACCTTAGTCCTATTAGACTTAAGGATTCTGAGGCGGACAAGTTTTTTGTCAATAATGATTGTTGCCTCTTCAGACTCAGGCCCACATTTAGGTAGCATGGTGTGGAAGTAGATATAGTTCTAGGAGGGCTTATTGATGTTGAATAACTTCAGTTGTGACTGCCTCATTGTTTTTCACGGCAAAACTCTCTTATTTTTACACTGTATTCTGAAGATCATTAAGCAGTGATAGGTGGGCTAGTGGGCTACCATTTTCTTATTTTCTTACTAGTATAGAGATACATCATGTATATTCATCTATGTCCAAACTCCCACTAAACAACAATCCTGTGAACAGAAAGATAATGCAACGTCTTACCATAAATGGCAGCGCTTCCATTTCAGCACCATGGACCGTTCACAGCACCATGGACAGTTCACAGCACCATGGACAGTTCACAGCACCATGGACAGTTCACAACTTCACAGTAATGGGCCTTCAGAACATTGTGAATTTGGAATAACGTATTGGAATAACGCGATTTTTGACCAATGGGACATTTTTTTTTTACTATACTGGAGTTTTGGAATAAGGGGCTGTCGGACCAGTTACAAACTATTTTCAACAATGTTCGCTTTCACACAACATTAACAAACAAACAAATGTCATTTCATGGATGTTTGAATTATTTGTTGTATTCTTTGGCTAGAATTCTCAAATCAGTCCATACTTGATTGCATTAATGATAATGAATGATAATGTTACTTTTAAATGGTTACATGAAAGCTATGTATCATTAAGATGATGATTTTATGATGATTTTAAGATGAAGATCTTCTGTGGACCTCCAAGACAGAGTACAGAACAAATTTCCATATGGGGACATTAAATAATAAGTATTATTATTATTACCAGTACGACGCCCTGAGGGGGAGAAGTGACCTCGCCCTAAAGGGCGAGGCTGTGTGCACGCATCCGCCTGGGTGACGGCAGACTGCTGGGCGAGCATTATTTTTATTACAACAACAATCGTCTATCTCTAAACCTACCAGACCACCAGTATGATTCTTTAAGGTAACAAGATTGATCTGAATTTATATATCAAGTCTGGTGTTGTCTAGCTCTCTGTCTATGCACACTGAGGTCTATAAAGAGTTAAATGCTAACCAGACCCAGGGAGGTGAGGTCTGTGTGGCTCCCCGTCACTGGGTTTTGACCCTGGCAAGTCAAATAAATCTAGCCTACGGCTTCGGTGGGCCTTTTCCCAGGTCCCATCACTGCTGACAGGAACCCCTTAACCACTGGCCTCTGTGGCCCTCTATGGTACCATGTGCTACATGAGTGCATTCTGGTTTGTTCAATACCTGGCAGTCAGTCTTGATTTCTGGCTGTGCAGTTAGAGATGCCCTGCAGGCAGGAACACGGTGAGAGGGTTTAACCACTTAAACCCTACATTCTTAGTAAGATGGAGTTACTTGCTGTGTACTTGGACTGCTTTTTTCCCCTCTACACCAAACCAAACGTCTTCACCATAAATAGCCGATAGCTCACAACGTGTCGTCATGATCTTGAATACTGCAATTCTTCTAAGAAAGTCCCCCTCAAGAATAGGGATTATAGGGATTGATCATACTGTACAATACAGGTATATGATGCTTGCTATACCCTAGTTATGAATACTTTTGAATACTTTTATATTTTGTATCCCACAGATCAAGTGCACAGCACAATAACAGTAGCTATTCTCTTATGTAAAAATGTTTATTTTTTAGGGCTCTATGCTTTTCATTTTCCATTAATTGAAACTGACTTCAACCCATGCTGAGTACAATTCATAGTGGTGAGTGCATAGAATATATTTTTCTTTATTTCTTTTTTACTTATGACTAACCACTTAAACCCTATACAGACCTGAGTTGCAACTGTACTTTTTTCCATCTACATCAAATCTCTTCGCCCAAAATGACGATGTACAAGCTTGTACATGGGCTATTTTTGCTGAATGTTCCGCCCAGAATTGGGATGCTGGGGTTCAAGAAGCAACATTGAGCACTTATACATGTGTGTTTCAGGAGTGGACCGTTTCAGTGATGACATTGAGGAAATGATTGGCCATAGACCAGGCTTGTACTGGAGGCTGTGCTGGAAGTATGTCAGCCCCTGCTTTCTCTTGGTGAGTCGGCTGAAAAATCAGCATAGTGTACCTCAGTCCTTCACCTTTTCTTTCTCCAGGGTCCTCTAAAGGAATAGCCTTGCAACACACACTTATATTTGCCATGAAAACTTGTCACAGCTTGAGTTTGGCATTCATGTTGAGTTGCTACTGTATAGTTTTCATCATGGCCTTCAAACGTGTAGCTTTTAACAGAAAGAAACCCACCCAACCTGCCAGGGCAGGTTTTTTACTCTGTGTTCTGAGGCGTTTTCAGGTGCAATGAAAAAAAGCCCTTTTTGCCTGTGGGTGTCGCTGTTGAGGGATTTAGCCTGTCAATCACCGCCTCTGCTCTGAAAACATATATCATGAGACCTTTAACATCCATTCAAATGTCAAAGTGCAGTACTGTACATCTGTAGCGGAAGTAGCCGAAGTGGATGCTTTTATGCAGTTGTCTGTGCTGTGAGCCCATAATTGTGTTCAGTATGTGCTACTGTATGTCACAGACATCTGAGGAGAGCAGCAGTGGGTGTGTTCAATCATGCATTCTATTAAATTCTAAATGATACTTTAGTGTCTAAGAAATTATAATTATGGATGAAGATCTTATTACACTTAACGATGTGGATGGTTGGCAAGTATAGTATGCAATATTAGTAAAATAAAGTGTGTACTAGTACAGTCAGTGGTGTAGCCTAGTCCACAGTGTCTGGAATAGTGGGTGTAATTGTGCCTGTAAAAAAGCAAGTGGGTTAATGTTCTCTACCTACAGGTACGTATTTGCTATACCCTCCACTACACAGAGTACATACATATTATTAATGTAAGCTACTTGTCCGTCCGTGTTAATGAGGACAAATCATTTCACCACATAATAACACCATAGTAACACCTCCTATGTTGACAGAACATTTTACTGCTCTCCACGGAAGAAATATTTGTTTGTTTGCTTTTTTTATTTATTTATTATTTATTTAGAGGAGCCAATTATTTTTTTTACCCCTTTGATCTCCCAGTTTCGTCGTTATGCCAATTAATTCCTCCCACTGCTTGCCACTGCTGTTGTGCCCTATGCTGGCTCAGCTGCCTCTGACGGATGCCACTGGGAGGACATCCGTCCTACTCCTCCCGTTCAACTGTCCCTTCTGACTGGTGCTGCCCCAGCCCATAAGAGTACAGTGCAGTGACAAATCCCCCCCTGAACACCGCCAATTGTGTTTGTTTTAGATGCTCGGCATGTCAGATGCTGGATTCGAAGCCAGGTACTTTCCCCCTGTACCACCTGAGAGCGCCAAGACATAATTCTCTTTTTACTCATTTATTCATCAATAAGGCTTTTAATAGCATATTATCACAATTGCTTTCAATATACTGTCAACAACACATGTCATGATTCCACTGAGGATTTGTATCTTCTGAAATATTTTATATTTTATCCAAAAATGCGATTGTAGTGTTTTGGAATGAAATCCCTCTCCTCTCTCTGCACAGTTCATGGTGGTGGTGAGCTTCACTACGTATAACCCTCCAAAGTATGACAACTATCAGTTTCCTATGTGGGCTAACTTGTTGGGCTGGTGCTTGGCTATTTCATCCATGATCATGGTGCCTCTCTACGCAATCTACAAGCTCTGCATTTTGCCTGGAAAGTTCTGTGATGTAAGCCTAAATTATGTTGTCTTGTTAGCAAATAGTTTGTAGATGTTATGTTTCAGCTAAGGTTTCATTCATGTCCACCATATTCTTCAAGCTGCAGTAAGTTTAATTTGGTCCTACAGTATATGAGACAGATTTAAGCATTTGTGGGGTTCCTTTAAAGCTGCACCATGAAAGTGTTTAAAGCTAAATGTGTTATCATTCTAAATAACAAAAGGATCAAATCAGCCCTTTGCTCCTAATTAAAACGCAGTACATTTACTGTACAAGTCATGTTCTGGTATCAGCATGAGCAGACATGAGCAAACTCTCCATTTGATATGTTTTTATTTAATTTTTCAGGGTGATTTGTAAATAATAAATATTATACATACAGTTACATATATACATACATACAGTTATAACTTATATGATAAACAAGCATGCATATTTTGTCTCCTCTTTCTGTACAGAGACTGGCTTATGCCATCACCCCGGAGAAAGAACATCACTTAGTGGATAATGGGGAAGTTCGACAATTCACGGTAAATGCCCTCTAATAATGAAGAGTGTTCAACCTTTATTGATCCCACAAGGCTAATTCAGTTGTCATAGCAGCACCACAATAGGAAACACAGGGCAGATTGATACAGATCGGGGTAGGGATACAGCTATAGGGAGAGATATCTCTTTGAGAGTAAAGAAATAGGAGTGGAAATTAGGTACCAAAAAAACTAAGACAGGAGAATTGAGGTGAACACTACCATTAGTGGTATGGGTAATTATGTCAGTCAATCGATAAACGAGTAATACACAATCTAACAGCAGTAAAACATATTTAGCCTAATGTACAATCTATAGGAATATGATTAACAATTATGTGGTAATATGGGTAATAATCAGTGCAGGAGACGGCAAATAATAATTTAGTTTTAGTCTTTTGAATTACATTGGTTGCATGCTGAAAATAGCTCTTCTACAAGCTCAACGTGCTGCAGCTTGTAGATCTGCTAATTTCAGAGCGCAACAGCCGAGTGCAACCAAACATCTTCTCTATAGTTCCTCCCTACCATTTTAGTCTAGTTTCTATTTGTTTGATGAAATTGTCAACATATTTAGTCTTAATTTTACTCATCGTAGCTTAGTTTTTATTTACTGTAGTTTTCGTTAGTGAAAAAAGGTAGTCGACAAACATTTTTCGTCATAGTTTTGAAATGAACACTGGAAGACCTGTGTATCCCAAACGTCTTGGGCTGGGTTCTGGATTAAAAGTGTATCATCCTCCTCAGACCTTATCTTCAATTTGCTTAACTTTTGCATGACACGCAGTCGCGTGATGACAGCTGATGTCACGGCACTTCATATTGTTATCAAACTGAAACAGCAGACATACAGTCTCATCATGTTATTAAGAATAAAGATAGACATACAGTTCACAGTAGCCTATACGTCCGTAGTTACACATACAGTTCATAAAAAGTATGTTTTTTGGAAGTACAGTATGAAGTTCATTTTATTTATTGATCATATTATGATGGTAGACCATATATGACTACATTTGACTGAGGGACTGCCATTGGATTTTTTTTGAATTTTCGTTTTTTTTCATGTCCTATGAAAGCAGGGAATCATAGCTTCAAATTGACATATTAGTTTGACCTACCGGTATGTATCATAGTGGAAATAAATCATGAGTGGGACAATTAGTTTTTGTGTATTTGCTCATGTCTACATCGTATTTTTTTCCCACAGCTGCATCACTGGTTGAAGGTCTGAGAACAAAGAGAGAGAGAGTGAGAGAAGGAGAAAAGATAGTAGTAGGGTTAGTTAGTGAGATGAATGGAGAAATGAGTGATGAATGAATGGTTAGCTGGAACAGGAAGAGGTGATGTTGATGATCATACTAATACATACATGCCATACAAATCGCTGTGGTCTTATTGTCATCAATGGACGTGAAGCTGTGCTGTGATCCTGGTCACCATATGGTGTTTGCACTCTGATGAGTGAGATTCTGTCAAACACATGAAGTGGTATTCATCCTTTGGTGTTATAGAATCATATTCGTCTAATCACAAGGCATTTTTTTTCCCATCACAAAGGATGGATGGTAATGTGAGAAATGTTTCTCATTAAAACCTCATTCAAACCAAGCCACTATAGGAAAAAGTAATACCTCCACGCTTCCATCGTAACTGTTTATATAATGAAAACAAAAAAGCTCGTATTGAGCTCAAAATAATTGTTGTTGTTTTATTAATTAGACTGCTTTCATGGTGTAATGTAGTTATGTGGAGCCAAGCGATCAGATCTCCAGCTACTGATACATCTGGCAAAATCCAGTAGTATCAAACCTATGCCCACTGCTTGAAAAACAATCCTGATACCATCACAAATTAAGGAACGCCCTAAAGTCTTGGTTTTTCTGTGAGCTGTAATATATTTTTACATTTCAGAATTGTTTCATCCCATTCATTGAATTTCGATGTCACCCGTGACCCGACTTATCAGTAGTCAGAGATCTCTGTTCGTCTGGCTACGTGAGACTAGGTGTAATGAAACAGTTCTGATATTATGGTAAATATAAATGTATTTATATACAATAGCTAAACAGAAACCTTTTCCCTAGTCTGGTAAACCGCCCCGGTCGCGAAATTCATATTTCCATTTGTATTCTGCAGAATACAGCTACTTATTGGAAAGAAAATAATGTATATAATACAAAACATGGGAAAAGATGGGAAAGAAAGGTGTTTTTTGATTTGCATCCTAAAATGAAGGTGATACATTGAGTGAATACCACTAGCTAACCTGTTTGACTTAATTTCAGTCAATATCAGTATATATTTTTCAGTATTTTATACAATGACTGTTATCATGGCTAATGTTTCCACCAGTATTCTATATATCAATTTATTTGTTTGAATCATACAGTACATCATTGAGAAATGTTAATCTGGTATTTGTGAAAGGGTGAAAACATGCAGATGAAGATGCTAGAATATCAATGTAGTCCTGTAATGGAAATCAATATGATTATGACAAAAATCTATCTGTGTCATTCTGTTACTGCTGTTATGTTTATTTATATTGAATGGGCTATGACAGCTGTCTGACACATGATTTATGTGCAATATTATAGAGCAGAGTATCAGTACAGTGGTACAGTAGATAGCTTGGATTATTGTGACCATGCCATCTGTGGCATTATATGACTGGTTCAATCTACCAAAGAATAAAGTTGAATCACAGAGGATCTGGTTTTAAGTACTGTAGATATTTCTTTCTCACATGAGAGTACATTTTCTAAAAGGTTTTTATTTCAAAGAAACTTAGCAACTGTAGTTATTAATAAGGGGTCAATTGCAATCCCTCGTATACCGAATTTATAGTGAGAAAGGTGCCACTGCACGTATTTATTGACTAAATGAATAATATTAATTATTATACAAAAATAAAGTAAAAATGTGTGGTTTACATTTCAAGTGTCTGAGTGACTGTCAGCTTTATTTTCACAATTTATTGCAGAAACATTATCAAGTTATTCAAGACTGTTTTAAGAAGCTGCTTTTTATTACAATACGATTTAACTGTCTGTAATGTAATTCATGAAGTATTATAAATGTATATTGTGTAAGTAAATATAAAGTAGAGGGCTTGTATTGTATCGTACTCTATGATATTGAACAAGAACAGAAAATGGATTATTCCTTTGTTGCTGTGCTGTTCATACATTTAGTATTTGCCTTAATGATCATGGAGCCCTTTCTTTACGTTAAACAACATGGTTTGATCACTAAAGCTGTTTACAGATGGGTCAACAATGTGCTTTGTTTCAATGTGTGCATGCAACATATTGGGAGAGTAATTATATCCTAAAATTATATTTGTGTTATGTTACCTTGTGAAGTTTCTGACTGGGTTTATTTTGTACAGTCGAATAAAGTCTAATGGTTGACATACTGTAGCCTACAGTATTATCTCTGTGTGTGTGCCCGCCTTGCATCTAATCTTGGTTAAAACTCACCCGTGGCTTCCCTGTGAGGTTAGGGTTTGGGGCAAGGTGTCGGACTAATGCCTGTCAGACTCTATATGGCTTTTGAAGATTACGTCATGTGGCAGCCAAATCTTTGGACTTTTTTTTAGAACGCTTGACGTAAATCGTTTGCCATCCAAGACTATTATATGGACTTTAATGTTTGTTTAGGCCCATAGATCACTAAATGACGCAAGCTGTCATGTTGCCGATATAAATATATTCATGTTTTCATGTCAAGGACCTCCACATTGATTTGTATTTGCCATCTGACCCCCATCAGATATTTTTGCCAGGAACCCCCTGACAATGTTTCAGAAATATTCCAAAACCAGTGTCATTTTGGCACTGCACACCTATAGGTCATATGAGACGCTTTCCGAGTTATGTCCAGTGCAGAGTGACAGACACACACACCAAGGTTATAATAGTTTTTGTTAGTTTTATTCTACGAGTTAATCAAGTGGACAGTAACTACAAAGGAGCACAGACACACAAAAGTCAACCCATAATGATGGCAGGTCACCATTTCTAGACCTTTAGATAAGCTTGAAGCTCAGGCATTCTCACACCCATCCTAGTCAAGGAGATGCTGTAATTGGTCTGGCCTTTGCTGAGACAGAACAACATGACATTGATGTTTTGAGAGAATAGGTCTCTCGCTCTCTCTCTCTCTCTCTCTCTCTCTGTACACGTGACTGTGCACAGTATGTTTTCAGGACCCTCTTGGGCTCACCATTGTTTCACAAGAGTATTGTTTTTGGCACTAGTGTACAGGGATGCATGGCCCATCAGATGGCGTTAGCTAAATGTTTTAACACATCTTTAAAGCCTGTGATAGAGAGAGATGACACCAGATGTGCTCACCTGGGCCCAGAAACAGATTATCCCATCTTGATTGATCTGACACAATCAATACATATACAGTATATTCTCAGAGTTAAACTAACACTCATTGAGCACAGTGTACCCATTAATGTAATCTAACTGCATACCGTTGCAATGGTTATTGATTGATTGATTGATTGAATATTTTATTAGACAAAAGAAAAAATGCAAACAGCACAATGTACAGTCAGGCATTTTGGTCCAAAGGTATTTCCGAAGAAAGACCTTGCGGTCTTGTTTCCATTCGGGTCCCGATAAAATGCCATGTTCCTTTGAAGCAGTCATTTATGGATATTATGATATATCCTATGAATAGATATCTTGATATCTGTGAGCAGATAAACATATCAATCAACAATCGCTCCTCCTGTATGTTTGCGTCTCAACAGGCAATCTGATCCTCAACAGGTTGCACTGTGTGTATCTGTTTATGCACCATTGCACTTGTAGGAGACATTGGTAAAAGGCCTTGTCTGAAACCTGCCAGGGGTTGTCAGAATAGCTCGGTTATAAAGCAATTTTGGCTATGCTGGGATAGAGTTTAAAAGACACCATTACAGCATCCAGTGAACAACAGCTATTATGTCATATTATGTCTTGGCACAGTTGTTAATAGTGAAAGGGAAGAAGCAAGCACGGTGGTGACACATATTACTGTACATCACCCAGGGATCATGAAACAAGATTCTGAGAGTAAATAGATTGAATATTCAGTTTAACAGTTTAACGCACATGAATGCACCCGCCCGCACGCACGCAAGCATGCACACACGTCCCACACACACACGCACAAACGCACAAACGCCACCCACCCACACACACACACACACACATGGTCACACGCCCCACACGCCCCATACACTGCATGCACACACACACACACACACACACACACACACACACACACACACACACACACACACACACATTCACATGCATGCACACCACACACACACGCCCCACACACACATGCATGCACACACACACACACACACACACACACACACACACACACACACACACACACACACACACAGAGAGAGAGAGACATGGATGAGAGTGTGAGAGAGGACTTGCTAGAATTGTGTAATACTGCCCTCTACCAATGGAATATGAGAAATACACATTGACTGGCAAGCATATTAGGCTATTATAATTTTGTAAATATATTATGTATACAGTATACAGCCCATTGTGTCTACACTTGATTGTTCATGGGAACTACAGCAGCTAACAAGCTTGAGTGATGCTTGAATATAATACTGTGGATTAAAATGTTCTATGTATCATTTTGTGGTGAACTGCCTATAGTAGTAGTAGTAGTAGTAGTAGTATAGAACCCTGCTCAAAAATAATGAATTTGGATTGGATATGCATCACTCTGTGAGATTGCACACTGTCAACAATTGTAAAGGTGCTCATGTCATGTTCTAGCCCCGTTACTTATAAAAGTACATGCAGAGGATACTAAAACACAGGCAGACTCAGTTGATGTTATGTTTTCAAGTGGGAGCCTCCTGAGAAAAGATTGAAAAGCTGCATGGATAATAGGCCTAGTATAAAATGATATGGTTCTGCATCAGGGACTATATAGTTTAAAAAACAAATGTGGGTCAGGAGATTGTTCAAATCCAAAGTGTGAGTGAGAGAGAGACAAAAACTGAGGAATATTAAAATTTGTTAAAAAGATTGTGTTCCTACTACTAATATTGTTAGTGCTACTATTCTTTCCAACAATAGATGTATATTTTTGCGAATACAAGGTTGTATAGGTTGCGAATACAAGCGGACGAAATTAGTTTTCTTTGAAGGGTGGCTGGCATCTCCCTTAGAGGGAGGGTGAGAAGGTCAGTCACACGAGAGAGACTCGGAGTGGAGTCGATGCTTCTTCGCCTGGAAAGGAGTCAGCTTAGGTGGTTCGGGCATCTGGTTAGGATGCCTCTTGGGCGTCTCCCTAGGGAGGTCCTCGAGGCACGTTCCACTGGGAGGAGACCCCGGGGCAGACCAAGGCACAGTTGGAGGAAATACATTGACTCACTGGCCTTGGAACGTCTCGGGATCCCCCAGGAGGAAGTCACTAATGTTGCTCTGGAGAGTGAAGTCTCTCTGGTGGAGCTGTTGCCCCACGACACGACTACGGATAAGCGGCTGAAGATGGTAATATTCTGTATCACTGCTAAAGTTTACTTGTTTGCTTTTTGCTAGTGTCAGTAGCATACATTATATTATACCCTGATTGAAATTTGTATTTCACGGTATGTAAAATTGGTACATTTCAAGCGAAAGCACAAGTTATTATATCTTGTTTGTTATTTATTGTATCATCAGTCTGCAGAGCAAACATTTCACTGCACATGAGGCCTACTGGCTACTTGTATGAACGAGACAAATAGGCTATACCTACAGTATGTCTTGTGCATGGACATAAGTAAGTCTTCTTTGAATAAGGGCCACCAATGTGGGTATATAGGAAATTTAGCCCCCAAGCCACATTTGAATTGGCTGTGGTCTTTGACCAATGAGTTGAATGAGGATGACTTACAGCATGCATGTTATTAAAATTGTATGTTTCAGCCAGTGTTCAAACCTGTCAACCTGACACATGAGAAGATAATTTGTATTAAGTAAAAATGCAGTGATTTTCATTCTGGCACTTCGGGCCACTATACACATGTTTGCTTTGTTGTTATGCAACACAATATAGATCACAAAACAAACATGTTATTTTGTCTTCAGGCAGTACTTTCGGGATGCCATTGACAACCTTACCCCATGCAGCTGTCCCTTTGTGCCTAATTAAGCATCTTGGGCTGGAGGAAGTTTAAACTGTCAACATTGCAGTGAAATATCTGCATATATTGTAATAATATTACATATATTCAGCTGTTCTCTTCTCATATAAAACCACTCTTCAGCTCATATATATTTTTCATACTAGGTAATGCCAATTTACCTGTTAATCTTTATGGCTGCATGTGTAAAGTATTTGGCACTTGAGGATTGCGGAATAACGTTACTATGGAAACGTCCCAACAGATGAGTTCCCATGATACCTCGCCTCGCCTGCATGGTCATGGGGAGGGGAGGGGAGGGGACAGGGAAGCAGTCAACGAGCCTGTGACTTCTTATCGTCAGTCAGTCACCTGTGGGCTGTTGGCATGCAGTGGCATAGCATAGCGGTAAGCGATTCGAGCGACAATAACCCAGATCCCTTCCTCATGTCCCGCCCGTGAGCGAATTGCTTGATGGATATTTAAAATGCACTTTATTTTTCTGTTTAATATAACGTTTATATGCCGTATTATAGTTTCCAAGCCGTGAGCATCATTGTACGCTGGAATTGCTCCATTCAAAAAGACAATCCATTCAGTCTTTTGCGCTTTAGGCTACATGTTTCATCAACGTTTTAGAAAGGATGGAGTCAAGTAGTAACTTATTCGTCGTGTAGGCCTACTGATAAGTTGCTTGATATCTTTGCGAAGTTCTTTAATATCGTTCGTTGACTATTCTCTCGGCACGTGCTACCTGCGTTACGCACCATGATGAGCCCTGAAAAGCCAAACTTTCTCACCCAGCCAGTTGTGAAGAGCGTTTTCATATACAGAAACGGGGATCCTTTCTATGAGGCTCGTCGTATAGTGATCAATCAAAAGAGGGTGTGCAATTTCGAGACTTTGCTGCGAGAGGTTACCAGTGGGGTGAAACCCCCATTTGGAGCCGTCAGGCACATTTACACACCGAGAGCAGGCCACAGAGTGGACTGTATGGACCAACTACAGAGCGGCGAGCAGTACGTTGCTGCTGGGAGAGAGAAATTCAAGAAGATAGAGTAAGTAGCCTATCAAATCCTTCATTAATAGTCATTTGGAATTATGTTTTCCCATCTTTTCTTTCTTTCTTTCTTTCTTTTCTTCCTTCTTACCGGTACATCCCTTAATCTTGCACACAGCTAGAGGCCAAGACTAATAAAGTAACAGAACCTTTCTGCTAATTTCACAGCTGAGCATGGGTGGCTGAGTTCAACAAAACAGTTGGTGTGTGTGTGTGTGTGTGTGTGTGTGTGTGCGTGAGCGCGCGCGCATGCGCATCACATCAAAAATACTAACTGCTGTGTTGCATTTTAATTGTGTTTGCAGTTACCTACAAATTGGCTCCAGAAAGAAGAGGATGATGCAGACTCTTCCATTACAGGTAAGATCTGTTATACAGTGCTCCAATATCATAGTGATGGATTATCATTTATCACTGTCTGTTTACCACTCACTCACTCACTGCAATAATGAGCCCTCACTGATTTAGGTGCGCGTTCATGTGAAGTCTGTGAGGGCTGCCTTGTCTTTCTCGCCCCCCCTAGTGGCGAAAAATAAAACTTCTGGGAACTCAGATTAGGGTTACACTAATGATAATCTGAGTTCCCAGAAGCTTTACACAGGCCAGGGAGGTGGGACAAGGCAGGTGATAGCAAACAAGGCAGACAGGAAATCTCAGAACACTACTAAGGTACAGAACTACTAAGGTACAGAACACAAATACAAGTAATAAGTCCCAAAACACAGACAAAGTCCAATGAAATCATAAAAATGTGGCACAAATCTTTGAATAATATATTCTTTCAGAGCGAACGTTTTTAACTCAAATATTTGCTTCTGGGGAGTCCCTGGAACAACATATTTTCAGATGGGGGTCCGCAGCCAAATACAGATAATTCTGGATGTCCTTGACGTGAAAAAGGTTGAGCACCAGTGCACCACTGACAGTTTTAGTGGGAGGGGGTCTAAATGGGTTAGGGGAGCTTTTTCCATGCCGTACACCACTTATTTGACTACTAGATTGGAACAACCCCAACACACACACACACACACACACACACACACACACACACACACACACACACACCGTGACTAGTGGTGTGAAAAAGATCAGTTAAGCGAGGTGTAATGCTTACTCACTCACCTCCATTGAGTCAGTGAAGAATCACTTTGTCGTTGTCTCAGTGTCCATGCATTATTAATTATTGGATCGTAATCATCCCGTCTTGAATGCATCTTTAATCACCAGCTCCGAGTTGCAGCCAAATCAAGAACAGCTTGTTGTGGTCATGTATCCCTCAGACTCAACAGGTCAACAACCCCTTTCAAGCGCCTTTTCTTTTCATGAGTCAAATCGTTCATGTTGTCGTTTTCTTAATGCAGAACACAGTTTAGTTACTATTTAATTTGTTGTGCTTACTTAATTTATGTTCCATGATCTGTCCACAGTCAAGTTTTTCTCAAATCACTGATTTGTTGGTTTGAAGGGGCAATGATTTTGAAGAAATTCTTCAGGCAGCGATTTTTATAAATCCCATGGTTTTGTGCCCATACTGTATAATATGGAGCTGAGTGATTTGGGAACTCCTTATGGCTGAGTCATGGTGACATGACCGTGACATCAGAGGTCAACTGGCCGGCGGACCCCCTTAAGGCAATTTTAATATAGGATGCCAGCCTATCTTGTTGAATCTTGTTCAATACTATAAAACATTAAAGCAACCTTGTCTTCTTTAATTATTTAGCAGCATCACATTCACTATGTATGTTATTCCCCCCTAATCCTGTTTTCATTCCAGTTCTAAACTTCCATTTCAGGTTTTTTTTGTGTAAATTTTAGGTGACTTATAGAACTTTTCACCTTCCTGCTTCTGCCCTGCTCACCTCTGTTGCTAGGGTGCATATTAAACCCCAGAAGACTTTTAATATACTGCTTCCCTGATCTCGCTGTCCCTCTCAGGATCAAAGCTTTAGTATCACAATGGGTTGCCAGGTGCTATGGCAGAGCACAGGCAGTGATCACTCTCTGCAACCTCATACACCCATAGGATTATGCAGGAGCCATTCTCCAGTTCATTATGTCTGTAGAGATGCGGGAAAGTATGTCTGTTTGGACAATAGTTATTTGTCTCTCTTACCTTTTGGACAAAATGTTTATTTCTTTGATGTATCATACTCTAGATTTATGGGATGTTAAAGCAATACACTGAAGGTTTCAAATTCATGTATTTAAAAAAACCCTCATTAAAATGTTCTTTTTCAGTTTGATAGCATGGAAGCAAAACAATGAAATGAATCAATGAATTTCACAACAGCCCAAAACGTAAAAGGCTGAACAGCATTGAACCATTTTAAATTGATTCTTCCCCTGCCAGGCTAGACCGTTGCCCCAGAGTCGAATCGTTGTGTCTGCTAGATTCCTTAAACCCATCAAGGAGCCGTATCCAATATTGTGAGTTAAACTTTAATATTTTCTTGGGGGTGCATGGTACTGTGGGGAGGAGAGTAGATTGTATAATGTATATGTATGGTATATTGTACAATATATCTGCTGTCTGGAAGAAACCACCTAACTCCAAAATGTTCAGGAAATGAAAAATTATTATTTTTCAGTAAGTGAAGAAAACCATATATATTTTAAACAAAGCAATACTCCCTCATCAAAGTTGGTATTGCGACTTTATATCAATTACTTACATGAGAGGGGAAGAAGTGCATGGTGGAGTTAAGCGGTTTTGTCTGAAGCGCTTACATTTTTACTACTTTTAATTGGTTCAATATTTTTAACCAACATACAGTGTGTCCAATAGCACTGATTTATGCGAAAAACGAAACAAAAAAACAATCAAAAACCTAAAAAAATTAGTTTCCTCCCGACAGCAACAATACTTATATGTATATTGTATACATGCATTATTATATGTGATGAGCTGCAGTGAACCATTTGATTGGCCAATGGATATGTATCTTACTATGTATTACTTGGCTATTGTTCACAATTGCATCTAATAAATAAATAAATAAAAAAATAAATATCTCAGGCAGTTAATTTGAGAAAAAACACGAAAAGTGTCAATGTTCTAAATGTACCCAATTTATTTGATTGTGTATGTGTACAGTAGTGCATGGGGACGAATGGGGAAGGCTGTAGGGAAGTTGTGGGAGAAAATATAAAACCAAAGAGTTGTTTTTATTTTTGTAACTTGTATGATGACAAATGTACCATGATAACGGTCTGATCGTTGTTGTCCTCAGTGTGGTAGCGAATGGGGATGTGTTGAACCCAGCTGCAAGGCTATTGATCCCCCAGAGGATGTTGGATCAATTTGACAGAATTCTAGAGATGGTCACAGAGAAGATGGGTCTGAAGATTCTGGGGGGTGTGCGGAGGTACACATCTGTTGTGTGTAGGACACTAAATGTTGATAATTGATTCGTTTGATTATTCTGTGTCTGTGTCAGAAAAATAGCAAAAAATATCCACTCTGCAAAATGTGAGCTTGTCGGTGGATTTTTTTTAAAGTGTGTGTGTGTGTGTGTGTGTGTGTGTGTGTGTGTGTGTGTGTGTGTGTGTGTGTGTGTGTGTGTGTGTGTGTGTGTGTGTGTGTGTGTGTGTGTGTGTGTGTGTGTGTGTGTGTGTGTGTGTGTGTGTGTGTGTGTGTGTGTGTGTGTGTGTGTGTGTGTGTGTGTGTGTGTGTGTAGCCTTTACACCTTTGAAGGCCACCAGGTGACCGATGGGAAGCAGCTGGACACCGGTCAGTTCTATGTTGCTGTGGGCAAGGAGAAGTTCAAGAAGCTGCCATACAGTGACCTGCTCTTCGCCAAGCCAAGAGGGACAAGGAGGGTCAATGGGTACAGGTCAACACACTTTAATTGAAAATACAATACACAATGTTTGTACAGTATATTTGTACAAGCACTCACAGAAACCATGTCTATTTTGTGTTTTAACAATCTGTGTATAATTTGATAGTTACAGATTGCATTTCCTTCTTTATTTAATGTCAAATTATAATTGTGTTAAGCAGCAGATTGTTATATGTTGGACATTTAAGAAATGTTGTACTTCTAAAAGTTTATCAAGGGCAGGTAGAGTAAAACTAAATAATCCTTGCCGAGCCATGAGGCCCATAGGGCAGGAGCCTATCTCCTGTTTCTGTAGCGTGAGGCAGCTTTGATGTAGTGAAGTACACCCCCTGGACATGACGCTAGTATGTCAGGGAACTTACCCCCAGAGACTTACCCCCAATCCTACCCTTGATGCCGAGTGTCAAGCAGGGCGGCTTCGGATCCCATTTTTTGAGTTTTGGTATGACCCGGCTGGGGATCGAACCCCCGACCTCCCAGTGTCAGCAAATTTATGCCAATAATCTCCTTTGCAGTTTACTACATATCGTGCATAACAGATTGCATGCATCTAGGTATTGCTACAATCAATTTAAAGCAGTTATTTGCATTTACACAGTACTTTGGGGCTACAGTCTAGCCCAAAGTACTGTAGAGGATAGATCCAAGCATTATTAAAGAGTAGATGAAAAAAAGAGGTGGCTGCAGATTTGTGTATGTGTGGTCAGACAGTTATTTTCTGAGACTGTAAGATGCAGTTCTACTATGGGACATAAGATGTCAGCATACCTCCATTTAAAGGCATTATTTATATTCTGACATTCACTGTACCATGACTTTATGAGCCACAGTCAATCATGATACATTACATGATTTCAGTTGATTTGTCCAGCATCACCTTTATCAGACAACATACAATAACATTACTTATTCTTAACACACTGAATTAAACTCTGTTTCTTTCTCTGTTTTATGTTTACAGAACAAAAGCTCACTCTCTCCCCCCTATTTACAGACTGTCAAAGCAAAATGAAAATGTAAGAATGATACAGACATCAATTCAATTAATTTACTGTTTCTATTTGACAACTTCTACTATTTCAAAGGTGTAGCAGTCATTGATTCTTGAACAAGGTATTCTATAACAAATATATATATATTCTGAAATCTTGTTTATTGTCATTTATTGACCTTTTAATCATCACATGTGCTTTAATCGAATAAACTGCTGATTGAGTGCAATGACACTATTGCCCTCTTTAAAACAACATCTGTTTGCATTATCAGTTTCATACATACTGTAAATCCTAATGTTCCAAAACTAAATGAGCTTGCTGTTACCTCCAGAGTAAGTCCATAGTACGGTGCAGCTGTGATGATGGAGGTGGAGAGACGGCTCCTCCAGCCCAGGCTGAGAACAACAAAGAACACTTGTCTTCCATCGTCAGAGACTTCTCCCAGGCCAGACTCATCTCCCTCAGGAAGAACAAGAGTGGACTGAGCATGTCCCTGAGTGTCCCTGATAACGGTAAGGCAGAACACAGTGGAGTTGAATGGAGTAGAAAGTTACACGGCTTCCAGATTACAAGGAAGACCTGGCATGTTGTGTTGGGCAATATATCGATATTATATTGATATTGTGAGACATCGACTATATTAATTAAAATATTCAAATTCATGTAGGCCTATTAGGCAAGGGATAATTGACGGCAAGCCAGGCATTGTTGAGAAATAAACACTGACGGGGTGTAATGCTTATTACATGCTATTTAATAAAGAAATTAATTAATTGACCCAAAAGTAACAATAAAACAAACTATTTTCATTGCTTACGGTAATGAAAGTATTCCATTAGATGTGGCGTCCGTCCATTGCAACACAGTCACCTCTAATAGAATACATTTGACGTTACTGCATTGTCTATTCCTCGCTTCAAATAGGCCTATTGAGGCGTTTGCCTCAAAGTGCCCCTTTCCCCCAAAATAATTATGGCAGACTGTAAAAAAAACAAGGGCCACGTATGATCCGGTCCGGCTCCATTAGCATAAGACATCCAATGTAGGCACTGCGCACCGCACGCGCACACATGTGCCCTTTTCTTGGGTTTGGGCCCCTGCCCCCTCAGTGCTCTCTGCACGGCCCTGCCTCAGAGCCTTTAATTAGACAGCGGTCCGTCATTGAGCGTCATCGGTCATTATCCAGAAATAACACACCGCTCAATTCAGTGATTGACCAATCAGCCCAGCCACTTAGTGAAGCTATTTAAAGTTTCAGTGAGTATCCTCAACTTCACCTCATCAGACGTCATATTTATTATTTGTTGTCTGATCTGTTGTTTGTGTTTCTGTTAGAATCTTTGCATGTTGTTGTGTATGTGTCCATGCAAGCCTTATGGGCTTTTGCATAAGTCAATTAACACACCAGGCATTTGCAAATATCTGTGTTTGCAGGTGCAGTTGCATGTGCTTGTTCAAATCCATTGTTGTGTCATCCACGATCAACCAAAATTACTATAACTATAAATAATATGTCATTTTAAAATTGTTCTAACTGAAGTGGATGGCAGACACTACTGTTCACCATACCATAATGACAACATCAGTGTGGATGCTTAATTATTTATTGTTTAGTTATATTGTGTGTGGACTGGCCTTTAGCATAATGTGCCACTGCCATAAATAAACTAAGGTCACTTACTCCATATTTAACTGGATGGTCTTGGATATCTCCCTTTAATTTGTTTGATGATGTAATGCCTGGCTTCTCAAATCTTATGTAACATGATATACTCTCAAGTGTCCACTTAGTGGCACTGTTGCTCTTTGGGAAATATTAGAAGTAGGTCTGTGAGGCTCACAGCAGGACAGCAACATAGCATCTCTCTCTGTTCTGTGAAACATAACGTCATCGTCTGGCCTTATAACTGGTGCAGCATTAACCCACATAGAAATCATCTACTGTACAGTATATACACATAATAGACACTTTGTCTATTATGTCTACTCAAAAATAGCAGATATACAAGCTCATAGCATGGCACGAAAAAAAATGTGCAAATCTTAATATATATATATATATATATATATATATATATATATATATATATATAATCAAACTCAAAGCTTTGATTCCTGGGGGGGGGGGGGGGGGGTCTCAAATATTTTGAGATGTGGGTCTGCGGCCAAATAGGCTAACTTTGGGGGTCTTTGACATGAATAAAGTTTGAGCAGCACTGATATACTGTAGCAACATAAGTTTTTCAGAAAACTGTTAGGATTAAGTCATTTGTAGAATCGGCCTAAGGTCTTAATGGGTTAACAGTATATCTCCTGCATGTCTTACCTCATTTTGTACTAGTTTCCATGAAGGTGATGACAGACTTCCACATGTAGAATTAATGCCAAATTATACTTTATAAATATAATGTTGAATGCAACGTTGGGGGAAAACGGTACATTTAATAGAAGGATTGATACATGGTGGTGTCGTTACTATTGCCTGTACTGGAGCCTGAGCTACATTACGTCATTCTTAGGCTGAAGATCGATGTACGGTAGCCTGTTTTCTCCTCTGGCAGCAGAGTTGACAACAGGAGCCCAAAGGAGCATGGAAAATTGTGTCTGTGGTTCAGGGGAGCTGGCATTTGAGAAGAAATGTTGGTGTGTGCAAGTGCATGCGTGCATGCGTGCATGCATGCGTGAATGCACACGTGTGTGTGTGTGCATGCGTGCATACATGGGTGCATACGTGTGTTCTTTTGTTAGCTTATAAAGAGCTGTATTGTGACCTTAAAAAATCATCTTAGATTGTATGGCATGTCATATTACAGGCATACAGAATCATGTTGCATTATGGGTGTCCTTGGCTGACCTTGACCGACGATTCAATTAAAAGACGGACGGGTCAGAGAACAAGATCAGTCATTTGATGATATTGTATGAGGTATCACATATCCCTGTCATCCTTCATAATTTGACCGGGTAAGTCTGCCGTCAAATGTATTCACCAGTACACATGGGCTATATCTTGCGCCACTCCTTATCCCTTATCCCTTAACTGATTTGGCATTTTTTTTAAATAGCCGATCTACAAGCTCACAACGTCTCGATGTAGATCGGCTAGTTGAACTATTTTAAAAGGCTTTTTAAAATAGTAAAAAATGGCAAATTAGTTTAGGGATAAGGGGTAAGGGTGGCGCAAGATGGAGCCCTATATCTCTAACATAGACGTACTGTAGCTATAGATTCCCCCTTTAAGCTAGCAATTAGCATTATTCACAGGTTTTCACAATGACGGAAAGGAACGCAACATTTAAGTGTTCATTTTCTGAGAGTTCATTTGCAGTGGAAGTCATGGGTACAATATATTTATTGTCTCTGTCCATGGTGCTGAGGGAGCAGGGGCCCTTATCCCCTTATCCCTAAACTTATTTGGCATTTATTACTATTTTGAAAAGCATTTTCAAATGTTCAACTAGCCGATCTACATCGACACGTTTTTAAAAGTTTTTCAAAATAGTATAAAAATGGCAAAATACTTGTAAGGGAGGATATAGCTGCAGGTCTTTTTTTGTTCATGGTGCTGAAGGGCCAGGCCTTCGCAGAATCAACACTGGTTATCAACAATAACTAGGCTAATTGATTTGTTTACTGTTAAGATCTATCCAGTAGCAGATATTATCTGCCTTGTTGTGAACAATGCCAAAGGGACTATTATACACAGTGAAATACTGTGTATGGGTCCATTTCTACACTCTCAGAGTTAAATGAACACTTATGATTTACCAGTGTAGAGTTTCCTATTGGGAGCGCTCATCCCAGTCTGAGCGTAACACATCACCACATCTGTACTGTTTGCCAAAAGAACATACACTATATAGCCAAAGGGGTTGGCACCGTCTAACTGGCTATGGAAAGAACACACCTGAAACCCTTGCGTCAAATCTCTGGTTTGATGGATCACTGGAGCGGCGACAAAGGATCATTATAAAGGTATCATGTCATTATAAACCTATTTTAGTGAAAGGGTGGAGGATGACATGGAGAGATGGAGGGAGAAGGAGGGAGGAAGACGGAGAGAGTCAGGATGACCTCGTAACCTGAGCTTCTCCCTCGGTTCTGTGCTGGCTGTGTTGTGACAGGGAGGTCTGGATGCACGAGTGTACGTGTGTAGACGTTCTGTGTTTGTGCGTGTGTTTGTGCACGTGTGTAGACGTTCTGTGTGGGTGTGTGTGTGCGCACGTGTGCGCATGCGTGCGTGTGTTCATACGTGCGTTGCGTGCGTGTGTGTGTCAGTATCCATTATTCACTGTCCACTGGCAGTGGAGAACCAGCTTGAGCAGAAGGGTTGTTTGTGGCGTGCGTGCGTGCGTGTGCTTGCATGGGGGGGTCTGTTATAAAATGATTTCAAACCTGCTGTGATAAAGAAAGGAACATTTGGCTTGACCTGCTGAGCCACCAGGACAGTGTGCCTGTTTTTCTTTTCTCAATCCATCCCTCTTTATTTTCCTAATTACCTTTAGTAGGAGAGTGAGTTTAGTCCCCTTGTGAGTAGATGTGAAGGAAGCTGAGAGCTTGACAGTACAGGGGAGGCACAGGTGGAATCAATCCTCAGGTAAATGTGGTCCTAGACTTGGCTCTGGAAGCATGAATAAACAACAGACATTTCTCTGGGTGCCCCCCCCCCCCCCTTTCTTTTATATTCCTTATATCACAATGCTGAATAAGCATACTGCGTCATATGACTCCGATATAACCATAAACAAACAAAAGAAACATGTTGTTTGACAATGTCTAATGCGTGTCTATTTATTTATGTGAATGGAAATGGGATAGTGTTCCTGTTGCTGCATTGTCTGTGTGTTCAAGGGAGTAAGGCTTGCTTTATATTTAGTTGCACGCCAGGGTCATGCATCAACAATAGCGGGAGCACAAGCTCACAGCGTGGCACAGTTGTGCTTGTAGATCAGCTATTGAAGACGCACGACTCCTGTGTGCAACTAAGTGTAACTTAATTTCCTTAAAGCCCCAGTGACCCATTCAGTTCCATCTTTCTGTTGAAAAGGCAGTGGGGTAGTGTGGCCGAATGGGAGTTGTGCCCATGAGGTTCCTAGTTCAATCCTGGGAGTTCCCCCAGAGTTAGTGTTGAAGTGTCCTTGAGCAAGACACTGAACCCCTAATTGCCCGATGTGCAGGTTGGTGCCTTGCATCATGGTTTCCTCCGCCATCGATGTACAGTATGAATGTGTGTGTGAATGGGTGAATGTAATGCACAATCTATGTAACGCGCTTTGGATAAAGGCGCTATATAAAGGAGAGGATGTGAGAAGATGGGGGTGTGCAGGTGCAGAGGACAGAGCAGATCAGAGAAGAGAGCAACATTCTAAATCCTGGCTGTGCTTATAACCACGTCTCTCGCCTCCAACAACTGCAGATTAGACCATAAATATATAACTCTATGGACTAGACCGCCGTCTCAAGCGAACTTGAGCCACGTGAGACACCATCCTAGCGAGCTAAAGTGAGCGAGTTGCCGTGTCGAACGTTACAAAGTTTGCTTAGCCGACTCATGGCCATTTGAGTTGCGACCCCGGTAGGCAGAGAATACCAAATAATGTTCTGGCGATAGCATTTTCCCCGACTGCCACTCAAAGTGGCTACTGGCCAATCACAGCACGTCCTTGCACAACCCATGTAGGCTTTCGAAGAGCCATGCATGCTGAAAGATCAAAAAGAGCACAAATGTAGAATAGAGGAGAGGAGAGCAATGGTTAGGAGTGAAGAAAATGAGAAGAGGGGAGAGAAGAGAAGGAATGAAATAGAGCGATGATGATAATGATGATGATGATGAATGAAGTGGCATTGATGATGGAGGGATGGGTGGAAGAGGGAATGAATTAAGTGGCATTGATGATGGAGGGATGGGTGGAAGAGGGAAAGCTTGGGTGGGGCTTGGATAATTGCCTTTCCTCTGGATAATCACGCCATACAGCCCTCAAAGCTGTGTGTTATTTGTCTCTTCCCCTCACGGGGAAAATTGCTGCTCTGACAATTCAACAAAAGAGCCTACCACTCTGGAGAGAGAGAGAGAGAGAGAGAGAGAGAGAGAGAGAGAGAGAGAGAGAGAGAGAAAGAGAAAGAGAGAGGGGTCTTTTTCTTCATTGTGTGTGTGTGGCTTACTTAAGTGGCTTACTAGACAAAGACCGCGAGGTCGAAATGTCGTATCTGCCTGCCTGTCGCTAAATAAAGTTTGGAGCACCTTAACGTGAGTTGCGAGCCCCTGCTTTCTTTATAGTGTTTCAAGGACAGCCCATATTCATGGTGCTCTGAATAGATTGACATCCTATTCATTTGCCAGCTTTCCCATTAGTGCAGTTACGGCTGCACCAAATCAATTGGGATACTCAATGGGTCCATGAGGACAGTCCTTTATTCAACTCAATGAAATAGATATTTACAGTATGATGTTGTTGTGTTGTAGTTTTTTCGTTTTTAGTCTGGTCATTCTGTGATCTTCTGTGCAGGTTCAGTTCAATTTATATTGTTATTTTCAGAACATTACAAACTGTATGCGTGTGCATGTTGTATACTGTGCATGCATGCATGCATGCGTGCGTGTTTGTGTGCGTGGGCGTATGTGTGCGCGTGTGTGTTCACATATCTGTGTGCGTGCATGTGTTTGGCTTTTTGCAAGCCAACCAACCAGATCAACCCCCTGCCTCCAGTGTCATAAAAAGGTGATGCTGGCTGTGGGAATTAGCCCCGTTAGTCTGTGTATCCATAATGCTTGTCAGAGTGACATACAGCCCAAAACAACGTTGTGAGACAGGAGACATGTACACAAAGACTGTGTGCGTCTTAAACCGTGGGCCTGTCTCAGCCAAGAGAGGCTCACCCGAGAAGGATGAGAGGGAGATCATGTATAAAGGTTGTTTTTCATGTCGGTATCTTGGAGCGAGAGTGTGTGTGTGTGTGTGTGTGTGCAGTGTGCAGTGTGTGCTGTACTGTGAATGCACTCGTAATTTTCCATCGCAGACGAGCGTCCTCCTTCCACATCCATCCTTCAGTCATCACTCCCCCTTCATCTCTCCTTTTCAGTAACGCAAAAATGGTTCTCCATGACCCTTTGATGCAGGATTACTGGATTAAAGAGCATGCGTAGATATACTAATCTGTCACATTCATCTGTTAACAAGGGTTTCAGCTGTGACATACAACAGTGCTGGCTGTGACATACAAAGTATAGGGTTAGGGTAACATATGCCATTTTCATGACATAGAGTACTTTTTTAATGTCTGCCATTTCTCATCTATCCTGATTCCTTATTTACACACCCTCCCTCCCCCCCCCACGAGTTTAGAGAACCACTTCTGGAGTACTTGTGATAGCAGCACCAACATCTAAGACACAGCACACAAATGGCTGTGACATAAAGTAAATTGTTACTGGGGTTAGCAGCTGTCACTTCCAGATGTGCCTATTTCTACTGGTGGTTTTGAGGCTCCATAGCTGAAGGTGGGCATCTGAAGTGGTTGTGATAGAAGCAGCAACTCAGCTTAAAAGCTCTCGGCCTGACACTGATGCAAAAAGAGAGAGCTCTGTTGATTGTTGCCCCAGGCCAGTACATTGTATTGATGGATTAGCAATTGGATGCAATGTTCCTTAACCACCGCTTTCGGTTATTAGGATGGGAACTAAATACATGTACAGTATGTGCAAATGGTGTGTGGTCCTGCCTATATAATGTATGGCGTATAGGGCTTGTTTATGGTTATGTCAGAGTGACCGTCCGACCGGCCATGGTCTGCCAGCCAGGCAATTGTAATATACGGTATGATGATTGCGACCGAATGTCGCAGTTTACTATGGAAACTGTACACTCCATATGTGGCCAGTACAGAATTAATTCCATATATGACCTCCCATGACAAAGCGCCTGCGCTCGCCCAGCAGTCTGCCGCCTGCCGTCACCCAGGCGGATGCGTGCACGTCGCCCTCAGGGCATCTTAGTGGTATCCTACTATAGATGTGCAGAATCTCTGTCAGTCCATCTCTGTGTGTCCGTCTGTAAATGGTAAAAATCACATATCTTGAGACCAACTTCACACGCATTGAAGATGACCTGAGGACTGTGTCCTGTGTTGAGTCGCTCTCCCAAAAATGTGTAGATAAATCCCTGTATGGAGTACTCTCCACCATTTCCTTTTTTAAATTTGAGAAAATGTAGCTGAACCCATGACCTTTATGAATATTACAGTACTTTGCTTCACTGTCTGCAGTGCTATTATTCCTGCACTTCTTTGAGTGGCAGTCAATGCTTACAAGGCCAGGGCTATGTGTCTCTACACAAGCAATTTCACTACTGGGAGAAAAGGAAATGTGTTGAGTTATTCATCGAGGTCTTTTGGACCCTTGGAACATGAGGTGAATAATTGTATTCACTTGGTAGCATTATTATGATGGTAACATTCTGTGAGCTTACATTATTTCTTCTTGAGACGAAGGTCAAATGTGTGCAATCAAAAGAAAACGCTCACTTAAATAGTTCTGTGTATTGGAACTAAAACTTTGAACGACTTCTGTGGATAATTGTTATGCACTTTGCATTATGCACTTTCCACTTGTGTTTTCAGAGAGGCTTATCTGCCATGACCTTTGGTGCATTCTACAGTCTTCTAAAAATAATAATTATATTATATATGTTTGAGTGGTAGATAGAGACATTTAGGTTTTTCTTCACATGCCGTTCTTTTCTTTTTTTCCCCCTCTTTTTGCTTTATAGCCTAAAGCTTTCTATGAAGACATCTTTGACATTTGTCGACAAGTCAATTTCTTTGTATTAATATGTTACATACACATATAGTACAGTACAAACATAACACTTTTTATGACAGGCTTTTCCCCTTCGGGCCTTACCCTCAGCAGAACTTGAGCTGAGCTCACTAAGTAGAACAAAGCAGTAATACCTGAAAGTTGAGGCTTTCCTATCTGCTGTTCATTATATGCACTCATGCTATGGTAACGGAATTAAATGGGGTCCCAGCGGGTAGTTTTCTCTCAGTTCATCACATATAAAGAGTAATGGCTATATTTTGTTGTATGGTCATTATTATGTATTGCTCACTGGAAGTTTTCAACTGAAAACGTGACCATTGGAACAGTTATTTTCGGTGAGCATTGAGCAACAGTCACGCAGAGTATAAATTAGGCTTCAAATGCATCATTCAAAGTACCGGTATATCAAAGCATAATAGTATCTGGTAATTGTTTAGACTGAAAGGTTCTTGGTTTACTGAGGCACTACACTTTCTCTCTGCATTCGATGTATCTGTTTAAATTCATTGTAAGTCGCTTTGGCTAAGAGTATGCTAAATGCCTAGATACAGATGGTGGTGTTGTTACAGTATTGGGTTCATTCATACTGCATTCTGTGTTTCTACTGCCTACATGGCCTCTCGATATGTCAACCCACAAAGACAGATGGTGAGAGAAAGACCGCAAGACACCAAAGTCTCCAGTTCCCACATTTCACTGTAGAAAGTGTAGTAGTAGAAGAAGACTGTTTTAACATTCTGTTGGAGACACAGTATGTGATGAGCCTTGCACCATCATCAAACTTAAATAATATGAATTAGAATTAACCACATGAACACTAGAATTCCTATTCTGGGGGAAACATTCAGCGAAAAGACAGCCGTTTCTCTGATAGTTCTTTCTGTCATTTCCCTGGACAACAGTTGCAAAAAGGATGTTCACAATGTTGTAATACTCAGGAGACAGTGACACAGTAAACAGTATTATTGTTTACAGAAGGAAAGCATCCATATAGGTGGGCTGGGTCCTCTTATGTTGTATTACATTGTAAACCCCCAGCAAAAAAGAGAGAAAAAAACAACAACCACAGCGCCTCTGTTGCAGCGTATTTGCTGGTGATTGGCCATGTTGTTATTAAATGTTTTAACAAGACCCTGGTCAGTGAATGTGGTCCACTGCTGAGTGGCAACATTTCATATTTACTGCTTAGAGTTATTGCCCTTGCTGTTTTACACTCCATCATAACTTAGCCATGTGCTGAGTGGGTGAACCAACTGGGTGTAAATAAGCAATATATGTTGATATACTGAGGGTGTTTGGAGGGGTGATATAAATGCATTATGTTGTAAGTAAAGACTTTAGTGTTTACTGTGTTTAACACAGCTGAATTAATCAGAGGAGATTGAAAATGTCTTGTTCAGACTTTAGACCATATTAACCACGTTTACACACATTCTAAATGCAGATGTGCATTATTAATGTGCAGGAGTAAAGCAGCATTTATCTCTCATATATACTGTATATTATATTATTATTATATTGTGTAAAATGTTGTTAGTATGTCCTTACACATGCTAAGACCCCATATTCCACATGTTTCGTGAAGTGAACAATGAGGTAGCGTTGATAATTGTCCATGCAGATAAAAAAGAAAGCAAGATTATCAGCCCACCCATGTCATGTGCTGTGCACTGCAGAGTTCTGAGCAAAAAAGAAAGAAACATCCCAACATCCTCAGATTTCTAATAATGTACAGTATCTGAGCACTGTGAGCCTAGTTCATTGATTATTTCTTAGAACAATGGAATAACAGGAACAGCTCAACTACACCTGTACTAGTCCCTATGGTGCCATCAGCATATCTCACTCTAAACATTAACTACCATAGGCTTTCCCAGCTGGCAATGAGCCACCATAGACATCAGCTGTCTAAATCAACATCTCTCCTCTGACCATAAACCTGTTCATGGCCCCACTGCAGCAGAAGGAATTTATTGACAACCTGGTTTTGCTGACGTTGACCCATTCAGGTTTCCTGTACATTGAAGAAAAAAGGCCTTTCTGCACGCCATTATCTCACCCAGGGTCTTTTATGGTGTGTGGCTCTGCAGGAGGCTAGTGGTCCATAAGAGTGTGTGTGTGTGTGTGTGTGTGTGTGTGTGTGTGTGTGTGTGTGTGTGTGTGTGTGTGTGTGTGTGTGTGTGTGTGTGTGTGTGTGTGTGTGTGTGTGTGTGTGTGTGTGTGTGTGTGTGTGTGTGTGTGTGTGTGTGTGTGTGTGTGTGTGTGTGTGTGTGTGTGTGTGTGTGTGTGTGTGTGTGTGTGTGTGTGTGTGTGTGTGTGTGTGTGTGTGTGTGTCCGTCTGCATGTCTAGAGCTAATCTGGCAAACCGCTCGAAAGACCAGTTCCAAATTTATTGTGCACTCACAGTAGGCCAAAGAAATACCATTTTTCTCTTCACACAATGTTTTATATTTATTGAATTATGTATCATACATTTTACAATGGAAGTCAAAGGGGCTCAGATCAGGGTGAAACCTTGCCCAGATCTGGAGTCATACATGTCATACAGTAGTTACATCTACGGTCCACATGAAGCCATGCTGTTTCCATGTGGATCTACTTGTTTCGCATTTTGGACCAGTCAGTGTTTTCAAGAATGCAACGCTATGACCCTCCGATCACAAGGTGGCCCACAACACCAACACTATGAAAGGAGTAAACCTATTTGTTTCTCTTCGGTGCGTCGCTCACTGAAAATAACCGCTTTTCAAATGATTTTCAATGTCTATATAATATCATCATGTACTGCACAATATGTCTACATAAACTCTTCTAATCTCCTCATGAAGTGATGTGGTCGATGAAGTATAATTTATGCTTAACATGATAAAAAAAGGAACAGCGTTGCATTTTCACTGGAATCATAGCTGACAGCATACCTGTTCAATGCCACAGGGATTACATGAGGAAAGCTTTATTTAAATTAAGCTATAACCTCTTTCGTTTGGATGACATTAAGCTCATCCATTCTGATATAGTCCAATGATTCTAAACGTTTTTTATTTATTTCAAGGGCCCCAGTTTGATATTTAAACCTCTGGGACCCCAATCTACACTGCAACATCCTCAGTGTGGGCCGTGCTGCAAGCAATAGAGGCTTGTGGGTCCTTGACATGGAAAGGTTTGGAAACCCCTGATGGCCTACGGTACACTGTAGTCAGAAAGCCTTGTTGTGAACCAATAACAGAGATGAAATGAACACGCTGAATATACAGTCAGTGTTGTACCTGTATCATTGACATTTTCCCCATTAGTTTCTGCAGTGAGAAAAATAAAAGTGAATATCTCTACTGTGACCGGAAAAGAAAAATGTGGTAATGGCAGTTTGTTGACAGCATTATGTAGATGCAGGCTTTAGTCGGACACTAACAAACCACAGGGGGTTGTTGCCGTTATAATATCCGATATGGTTTATCCATAAATATTTAATGGAGTCGTTTTCACATAATGTTACCTGGTGCAGTATGCATTCAGGTCTCCCGGTGTGCATGTAATTACTGAAGGTATTGGACAAGCTCTGCATATGTTACGGTAATAGAATAACTGTTTGACAAATACTGCCGCAACGAGGCCGCATGCAGATTTCAACTTCTTAGGCTGGCCAGCTGCGGCCGTTAAAAGTAAAATATGATGCTTTGACTTTGGTCAAAAACTCTGTGTTTTGCCCTTGCAAACGTTTATATCAATAGAGGTACTTGAGCCTTAAGACCTACTGAAATGAAAAATACGTTTTTCACACTTTCAGAGCATATCCATATCCATGTTCATCATACGGGCATTCCTAACAATAGATGCCAAAATGGGAATTCTTCAATGTGTATTCAAAACTCAAAACTACAAAATAATGGTAGACCATAATACATCTGACTGTTTTTGTCGTGAAAATAAATCACGACAGTTTTTGTCGTGAATTATTATGGTGTACCTTTTTTTTTTTTTGTGTCTAGTGTCTCTTGGTTTCCTCTGTTGCTAATTACACCTGACTTTACTTTACTGCTTTACCGGTTACTAACTCTGTCAGTAACCGGTCACCGATCTAGTTTACATTAATGCACAGTTTGAGACTCGGGTGTAATTTTGAGGGGCGCTAGCCCCTCCTATGCTCAGCTTTGTGTGTCTGTGTACCACATAATGTGATGTATGATGATAAGAGTGCCCCATACTTAACACAAGTGTGATTTTCATCCAAATGATAGCAATTCCCATTCATCTAAATCATTTGACACACTGTAGGCTAAGTATATCAACAGTCCACACTGAGATTCTGTGCGGCTTATCACACACACACGCACACACACACACACACACACACACACACACACACACACATACTGTGTATATATATACTGTGTGTATGTATATATATATATATATATATATATATATATATATATATATATATATATATAAAATATAGCACTTTGATGTCATATTTATGTCCATGTGTGTATGACTGTCTATGTGTAATCCAAACAGACAGACCCCAAAGTCTCCAGCCATTTTCAGTGCCAGACTCCGGATCTTGTGTATTTAATGAAAAGGAAGAAGGGGTGTTTTCTAAATATTGTATTTAATTTGATTTAGCATTTTCATGAGCCAGTGCCTCAGCCTCAAATCACGTTAAGATGTTTACAGTCATATTAACTCATCCCATGCTTTCTGCTTACAGTCAATCCTATGGCCTCCCCGTTAATGAATGCAGGAGATTTCCATAAAATATTCTTAAAGAAGTCTGTTATTATTACCATAACGTTTCATCTCCCCCACAGCTAAACTTCAATCAGTTTTGCATTTGAAATGCATTAAATGTCTCCATAAACTCTTCTAATCTTCACCCGAGCAATATTTCTCCTTTAACTGGTGTGAGGAAAAAGGGAAACCCTTATTAAAGACATTAATTTACACTTTTTTTTCTCTCTCTCTCTCTCTCTCTCTCTCTCTCTCTCTCTCTCTCTCTCTCTCTCTCTCTATCCTGGCTCTCGTCGCCCTATATGATTGCAAATTTCATCTCAGCCGGTGTTTAAAAACAAGTGTGTAATTGTGTTGTTTATCAGAGCGTATAGTTGTATTCCTCTTATAATGCTTAATTATTATGGGTAATTACTCCAAGCCTCCTGATTCAGTTGTGCTTGTGAAAGCTGAAAACCCTGGTATTCATTTTGCACTTCAACCAACCCGCTTGGCTGACTTGATTGTCTCAATCGAAGTGAACAAGTCTCTGTTACCAAGCTTCAGCAGGACTTCTCAGACCGCTGTTTTATACCAAGGCTTTAGTTTAGACACAGAGGGCTATAGGATTACTTATAACTGTCTCACATGGTGGTCTATTCATTCTGCAGGGGTTTGATTGGATTCTTCTGTAGACAGATTTTTAATCAGTGTGACTGTTTTCTTTTTCCTGCTCTACAATGGTCTACAGTGGTTCCCAAACTTTTTCATGCCCGCGGACCCCCATTAGAAAATATATGCCAAGGACCCCCATGAGAGAAGATTTTTACGGATCTAGCAGTGATTCTCAACACGTTTAATTTCCAGGACACACAGTTTGACATGCATTAGGCTACGGACCCCCCAGTTAATGGCATTCCTATCTCTGGGACCGCACTTTATATTGTAAAATCAATGTTGATTTAACTCTGAGAATGTTCCAAATGTACACTCTCAGAGTTAACTATCAAACTATCATTTAGCTGGGGACCCCCTGGAATTCCCTCAAGGACCCCTGGGGGTCCTCGGACCCCACTTTGGGAACCACTGGTCTACGGTTCTCAAAATGGGAGCCTCCAGGAACCCCCTGAAGGTTAAATGATAATAGTGAGGAACCAATTGGACCCTTACAGGTCTGAACACTGATGAGTGTCCATTTGGAAACCAATGCCCTTACGGTTCCATTAGTATTTTGTACACTCAGTGTTATGGGCGTCCGTGGCCTAATTAATATGCATAGTAAATTGGGGGTCCTTGAAATTAAAAAGTTGCCACTGGCCTACAGTATTTTAAGCTACCTTATGAGGTGATGATATGAGAAGGGCAGAAGGCTATGAAAACACAGATAGATGATTGGATATGTTCAGCTGCCAAAGGCTCTAATTTGTCTGGAAGAGAATTTCAGATTGTAATCTCATGACAACCTAAGGTACTTGCCCAGTTTTATAGCATCACTGCCAGGATGCATTGCTAGCACGGGAATGTAAAAGATTGAATGGACTGATTTGTGTGTGTGTGTGTGTGTGTGTGTGTGTGTGTGCGTGCACGTGCGCACATAGTTTGGTTGTAAGAGGCTTCCAACAACTTGGGATGCCAAAAAAGCAGCTAAACGGCTTGCAAAATTCTGTCCAATCTCTTCTACTATTGGTAGCCACTAGCCACCAAATATGGCGAAGACGCTGTTACTTGTACCCCTGAAGGGTGTGTGTGTGTGCGTGCGTGCGTGCGTGTGGAATCAATGTGTTACAGCCTTGATTAATTAACACTTGTGTATTACTTTCATATTTAAATATATAATGAATGTTACGATAATGATGATACGGTTGGGTCGTATGAGCTTACAAATGTAGTTTATCTTTACCATGGAATTTTATCATTATGATCAGTTACCTTAAAGCTTAAAAAGATTGTGAATACCTATCTGCTTCACCTCCATTGTCTGGGGAAGTTGTTTACTTGAATAAACCTGGTTGGGTGCATTTCATTTTATACCACCAGGTGTCACTGTTGTTCTATGTTTGTTGAAGTAGAACTTGCAGTTTATCTTTATAATAATAATAATAATAATAATAATAATAATAATAATAATAATAATAATAATAAATAATAATAATAATAATAATAATAATAATAATAATTAATAATAATAATAATAATATAATAATAATAATAATAATAATAATAATAATAATAATAAAACTTTATTTGTATAGCACCTTTCATGACATGAAATGCAGCTCAAAGTGCTTTACAGAGAAATGGAGGATAAAAGAAAAGCATGGCAACAACATTAAAAACAAGCAGTAATGCAGTGAGGACATGAATAACAAAAAATAAAAATAAATAAAAGATCACTTAAAAGCAATGTTGTAGAAGTGGGTCTTGAGCTGAGCTTTAAAAATGTCTACAGAGGCTGCCTGACGAAGGTACAGTGGGAGCTTGTTCCATACCGACGGCCCGTAGAAGCAAAAAGCTGCTTCCCCGTGTTTTTTAGTTGCCATTTTTTTTGGCAAAGAGAGCAGGCCGGCAGTGGAAGACCTTAGGGGGCGGTTTGGGACATATTTAGGCAGGCAGTCATGTAGGTAGGAAGGTGCGAGACCATTGAGAGCTTTATAGACAAGTAAAAGAATTTTAAAATCAATCCTAAAAACAACCGGAAGCCAGTGCAGTGATGCCAAAACTGGAGTAATATGTTCTCTCATCTTAGTTCTAGTTAAAACTCTGGCTGCTGCATTTTGGACAAGTTGTAGTCTGTCAGTTGTTTTCTTAGGCAGTCCTGAAAAGAGTGCATTGCAGTAGTCAAGCCGAGAAAAAACAAAGGCGTGGATTAGCGTTTTTGCATCGTCCAAGGACAAATAGGCTCTGATTCGTGCAATATTTCTAAGGTGAAAAAAGGCAATCTTGGTAACATGATTAATGTGTGAATTGAAATTCAATTCAGAATCAATAATAACCCCCAGGTTCTTTACTTTACTGTTACTTTCTACAGTCAGGTTACCAAGTCTGCTTATTATTGATTCTTTCTGCTCACTAGAACCGATTATGAGAACTTCTGTCTTATCCTCGTTTAGCTTGAGAAAGTTCTCACTCATCCAACATTTGATGCTAGACAGACAGGTCAACAGCGGGTCTAAAGCACAGGGATCATCTGGAGCCACAGAAAGATAAAGTTGGGTATCATCAGCATAGAAATGAAAATCTTTGTCTTCATGTGCCTCACACAGTATGGGTAATATATCATATTTTAATCATGTCATACATTACAATGAAATGCATGAGACATTTCTGTATATGATATCACTACCTTCCACCGTCTTACCTTTAGCGTGTCATTCTCATCTTGACCTTGTTCAAACCTGTGGCACATTATCTAAACACCTTTGTTCAATTCCTCTATATTTTACTTCAGTTGGCCTAGAAGCCACGGGTCCTTGAGGGGTCTCTACTCTCTAGCGAAATTACTGAGTAGTACAGAGTAGTTACTGTAGTTAGTTCCTAGTTGTTTTTTGGATTGTTAGTTAGTTCATTGTTAAACAAATGGGTTAACAATAACTCTCAAATCAATATACGATAAGGGTCAATTTGTTTCCATTCATACACTTTCAGAGTTAAAGGAACACAGGATTTTACAGTGAAGAGACAAAGAAACAATAAATGGAGGTCTGTGACTTAATGCTGATTAAACTGTGGATCCTTGAAACAGATTGAGCATCGCTGGCCGAGACAAGTCAACATATCGCACATTGAGATGAGAATTCACAGTAAGACTTCTGTGCGATAGTGGTTCTGTCGACTTGCCAAGACCGCCGCAGGGTGACACCTTGCGTTTCCCATCATTCACAGTGCACAGCGATAACACTTATGTCTCTCTCTCCTCTGTTGGCAGATGATGAATCAAAGGTTAATGATGCAGACGCTGAGCACAAGTCTCCTCAAGACTCTCCAGATGAAGAGGTGACATTATAACTACTACCCACTGGTGTATGCCCAGTTCAGACAATGGCATACATGTTCAGACTGAGGGTTCAAAGTGTGTTTGTGTCATCTGCCATATGTCTTTCTTTTTCTCCTTCATGCTGTCTAGTAAAAAACAGTATACAATACAAATTATCTTTAGGCTAACCTAAACTACACCACAATGTGTTTTCTTTTTCGATTCATTGTTAATGGTTGTAATAGAAACACTGACAGACAGACAGACAGACACATTTTTTGCACTGATTGTGCAGTGGCACAAGCGTGACTCAAAGCTCGGCCAATCCGTGAAGCTGATGGGTTGGGCTTCTCCCCCCATAGAAATGTGTTGTGTCCTCATCAGCGCAGCCGACAGACAGATACAGACATGCATGTTTTATTGGTTTCAAACAGCCACCAGTTCAAGCAAATTCCAACTCGGCACAAACCATCCCTGGGTCATCGCTGGCAAGTTTAAAGTAAATCGCTCAGACTGTGCTCGAGTTATGCCTGGGAAATACAGACAGACACACAGACACACAGACACACACACACACACACACAGATTCCTGCAATGCATACAGTAGGTCATGTGAAATAATCCAGTTAATTTGTGTATCTTATGCAATATGAAGTGAATTAAGTTCTGTGGCACTGTATGTGCATTACAGAAAGCTGCAGCCATGAATAATGTCGAAAAGACGGAGGAGAAGGTCACGGCTGCTGAGGACACCGACACCAACGCAGAAGACACCTCTTCCATCAAAGAGGAGCAGGAGGAAATCCAGGCGCCAAGCCAGACATCAGAGGAAGGAGAGATATCAGGGCCTAGCTCGGTGAATGGAGGAGGGGAGAAGGACGGGGAGGCCGTTAAACAGGAGGAGGTTAAGCAGGAGACTAAGGAGAAGGAAAAGGTTAAAGAGGAAGCTAAGGAGGAGGCAGAGGTACATGAGGAGGTTCAACAGGAGGCTAAGGAGGGGGAGCAGATAGAGGAGGAGGTAGAACAAGGAACAAGCAGCAGCAGTACTGACGAAGGCCAGGATGCCAAACAGGAGAGAGACAAAACCAGTGGAAAGGAGGAAAAAGACCCAGATAGCATAAAAGAGAACGAGAGAGGCAACGGCACAGATGCGGACGGTAAAGAGAAAAAGAACAGAAACGGCGGTGAACCCCCAGAGAAGAATGGTAGGGGCCGTAGCAAGGAAGAAACTGAGGTCAAAAGTGAAGAAAGATTAGAAAGAGAGGGTGCCAAAGGAGGGTCACAAGAAGTGGAGAGAGAGGTGAATGGAGAAGTGAACGGGGTATAGCGGAGGAAGGTCAGTAAAGGGGTCGGAGGAAAGAAAAGGGAGACTTCAGAACATGCCAAAGTGAACATCAAATGGATGATGAGGAGAGCAACACATACCAGAAAACAGGTGAGCAACCCAGGGAAGAGAGAGGTGGAGAAAGGAAGTGAAGAGCATGGTTGAGTGGAGTCGAGAATAGCAATTATACTAGCAATAAACATTACAGGAACCCTAGTGTAATTATTCTGGGCGTCTTAATCACAGAAATAAGTGGAAATAAGACAAACATCCGGCTTAAATAGATGAGCATTTGGCTAAAATAGGTGAACATTCGGCAAAATAGCAAATCTACAAGCTCACAATTTATCACAAATGGAACCTTGTGAGCTTGTAGAGCTGCTGTTTTCTGTTCTGTTTACTGTAATGTACGACAAAGTATATAGTGGTTAAGGCGGCAGAGCAAATGCAAGGATTTACTATAATCCAAGATGAAACACTAAAGAAATACTTTATTAGATGGCCTTATATATTCTAATGAGAAAAGAAAGCAAATTATAGCTTTGATTAAATGGCTAACATGTCACCTGGAAAGCACCACTTTCTGAAATCTTTCAGATGAATGTTAATGGATGGTGCGTATGAAGCAACAAAACAAATATTAGCCTATAATCTGCCGTTTAATTAAGATTTAAGCTCTATTAAGCTGCCTTATTGTGTCAATATGCACTGTGAGTGTGGGTAGTGTGAGTGACACAGGGGAAATGGAAGTACAATAATTGTACTTCCATTTCCACTGTGTCACTCACTAAACACAACCATAATTAGTATGGCCTCTAAAGTTGGGTAGACAGACAGCTTGGGTTACTTAACCAACTTACTTGTATAGAAACTCAAAATGTAAGCAAATGTATTTATATTTGTCTTCAACCTTGTGATTATGCTTGGTATATATTTTTAGAATTGTGTTTTTGTATGTATAATATGGTAGACAGACAGCTTGGGTTAATGGCAGTTAAACATTTCAATCTACAACTTTAAGTCATACTGCTTCATACTTTATACATTTACATACATACTTACATACATACTTTATTTGTTACAACTAACAACAAATAAAGGACAAAATATACTAAATGATTCCAGTTTGTCTTTTATTCTTTCCAGTGACATAATTTCAAACATTTTACATTTTATTTATTTTTATCAGTGTAGAGTGTACACTCTGCCTTGCCAAGGGGCCCACCCCATATTCCATTTCTGACGTCACCACTGGCTCACACGTCCAGAACATTAAGGAGATAAATAATGTAAACTAATTGACATTATGAGGCAACTTTTCTGATTTATTTGCAGAACATCTATCTCTCTTGACTACAGGTACAGTAGGTAGGATTACTCTACCTGCAATACTATTTCTACTGAGGGTCTGTCAGATTTATTCAGACTATGACCTCAGTTTTGAGTCGAATATTCCGTTCTTTACCTTAAAACAGATTACTGTACATTATTTATTAGATTCTTGCCCATCTGTCTACATACTGCATGTACAGCACATTCCTTTCTTAACCCATTTTTACCCAGACTGAACTCCGTAATTTTGTTTGCAACCTGTGCTAGAGGCTTATGAAACCATTGCTTCAGGCATGATAAAGTACCCACCAGCCAAAGGCTTTTGACCCATTAAATGGTGTTTTCTTTTTCTAAAAACACCTATAACATACACCCACAGACAGACGTGGCAATGAGTATGTGCGGTCTAATTCTGTTTATATGATGCCTTCCCTGCTCTACTCTCTCTTCTATATGATGTATTGGTTCAAATTGAGATTCAGTGTCCCCTTTAATAGAAGGAACACGAGAGAGAGAGAGGAAGGAGGGGGAACCTCACCTGTGAGTCATCCTTCTCAGGTTCTATTTCTGGATGCACAATCTATCCTGTCCTATACTGCATCTCTCTCTGTGTGTGTGTGTGTGTGTGTGTGTGTGTGTGTGTGTGTGTGTGTGTGTGTGTGTGTGTGTGTGTGTGTGTGTGTGTGTGTGTGCGTGTCTGTGCGTGTGCTTGCGTGTTAATCTGGTCACGATAGCACAGCCCACGGCTCCTCTTCCCATAAATGATTATAGTAACAGGTCTTATGTAACCTAATCAAGGTTTAGTGCATTATAACCTTGTGTCACCGTCGGTTGGAACCCTTGTATGTCCAAAACCAAAACTGTTACTTGTGAGGAAACGTCAAATGTACATATGTTCCTAAGGATCCAATGTTGTTATAATTAATTCATATAGCTCTTATTAATACTTTTTAAGCAGACTTAACAAACTTAACCAATTGTATAGAAACTCATAATGTAATTAGAAAAATGTTCTCTGAGAAGCACGTTTTTGGTCTCCGCCAGGCCAGGTAGCTTATTGTGGGCCAGCAAAGTTGGGGAAAAAACAAACAAAAACAACAAAATTTAAGGAATATTTGGGGAGTTGCGGAGTAATCCAAGCTTTAACCAATGGAAAAATTACGAATTATTATTATTCTGTTATAGTGCCACCGTGATGCAGATTTGAAAAATCTAGGGCATTTTATTCAAAACGGGTCACTTTAGCAAACTTTGAAAGTTAATCTTTGCCAATCAGGATGAAATCTGAAAAATTGGAAAGTATTGATCACATGCTATAGAGATAATGTGTTTTGGGGCAGAGGTTCTGCTCTGGTCTCCAGAGAGTGTGCATGCAGTTTCACGCAACGGTGCCGGAGATTATAGCTGGTTATATACACACTCGGACACGCAGATTGACAACATATTATTATTATTATTACTTGTAATGGTTTTTCACAATGTTGGCTACTGTAACAATTATGTGAAGAAATTATGAAAATAAAACAAATAAATTAATAAATTCCACACATTAATGAGCCACAGAATATTCATTTTTTTAATTGTGTTCTTTGAAAAATAGACATATATAGACATTGATATAGTATTTGTTCTCTTTCCTATCTGAATCAATAAAATGTATATTCATTTATATTTATTAGAATCCATTGATTAAAGTGATAGTTACCCCCCAAAATTACTATTTTCCCCCCGATTACTCACCCCATGGAGACGTGAATTCATGGATAATTCTTTGTTTCAGTCGCATTCCTAGGGAACTACTGCTGCTCATCAAACTCATTGGCTTAGGAATGTCACGAAAACAAACAAGTTTCCATGGGGTGAGTAATCGAATGTTGAACTATCCCTTTAAGTGGCCCTTGAAAGTGAAATAATATGGAAGTGAGGTCAACTACTCCTAAAACATGTTTCTGTAAGGTTTGCTATGCAGTGAGTAGAACATACAAATCCCTGCGCAACTTTGTGTCACAATAGGGAAACATCAAGTGTCCCAGTTTCGCCAGGTGAAGGCATTTTATACTGCCCCTTTGTCCTTTGCAAACAATACAGCAGTGATTCCCAACCTATGGGCTGTGAGGATATTGCAAGTGGTACCCTATGGGAACTCACTAGGATTTTAATGATTATATAACATTAATGTAAAGAAATAATGTAAAAACAAAACACAACAACAACACAAAAAAGAAAACTTAATGTCATTGTATTCTTTTACTTGTAATACCAATAAATAGGAACTTAATGTAAACTTATTATTCCATGGATCCAAGCTGGAACACAGTTGACTGATTGATTATTAAAATAAACATCTGTGAACATTTAAGTGGTCAGATGGGGGGCCCCTTGCAAACCCTTTTGAGATTTTCAAGTGGGCCCTGAGCCACAGAAGGTTGGGAACCGCTGCAATACAGGACTACAGCTTTTACTTCACCTCCAGGGGAGCCTTGCATCATTGTGCTCTGGCGTTGAATAAAGAACGCAACACATATCCATTTTACAGCAAATCAACTTGAAGACATTAGCTCAAAGCATACTGTAGATACACCTGTCACATTTTGAGCCAATAATGTGGCGGTGGTTTTGCCAGCAAGATTCCTTTGATATTTTTGTTCCGTAAAATGCATCACCTCAATCCACACATCATTTGCTAATATCAACAGATGTGTAAAATATTTACAACTGGGTTCATCACCTTTAAACCATCAAATCATAAACGATGAAAACAAACTTGTTATTCACAATATACAGTAGCACTATTACTCAACACATTATCACCCACCCACTGACCACTCTGACTACATTTGAGAGTTTGTAGTAACTTATCTGGTATGTCTTCTGGTATGTTTCTAACAAAGTGTTTTTTGTCGTTTAATTTTTTTTTTAACCTCCATCGTTTAATACAATATGTTTGATCTGGTGGTTATAGATTTGTTATTTATGTAGTCTATGAGACATCATTTATTAGTGTTCAAATTACATCACTCACAAAAAGTAAAAGAAGGCAGAGGAGGAGAGTGGATGGGGATGGCATGAAAGGTCATTTTACATGATCACATAGATTCTCGAAATCATTTAAGCAGCTGTGCTTGAATTCTGTACGCCAGTGGTTCCGGGCCGCCGTCCCAGTGAAACTTCTTGCAGTTAAAAAACCCCAAAACGGTAGGTGACTGTATCAGACACATAATGGTACAGTATACCTCCCCAAGACCAGCAAGTAGGGGATGGCAGTGACAGGGACTATATACTGTACACATTTGCACTAAAGTGGGGGTGAAAGCATAGCATTTAAGATAATGAACAAAACATTTAAACTAGAATAAAGAGAGAGAGGGAAACAAAACACGGACAATGTATAGCAATTCTATACCCAGATCTTAAATTATTAAAATGTCCGAAATAGCAGATATTAGTGTCACTGGAAAGCTCAAAGTGTGCTACGTATCTTCACCTCTGTCAGGTTACAGTACCTAACACCCTACACTAACACTTATGGCACTGTATCAAATACTAGTGCCACCTTTAGACCACAGTGGGGCTGTTCTGCTCATTCTTGTTACAGTACTGTTGACCCTGCAGCAGGCTGACGTCATGATGACGTTATGATAACGTCCTCCGGCCCAATATGGGCCAGATTACAGCCCATAATGGGATGATCTTTACGTCATTTCCAGGACGTCTTCACCAATTGAAATAGTTTTGCTTATTCTGGGCCGGATCTGACTAGCTATGATATGACTTAAGTTGATCTGGCCTCTCTGATTCATCCAGGGATGAATTCTGGGCCAGATCTGACTAGTCTTGGTTTGACTTGATCTGGCCCCAATAGAGACGTCACTAATTCGTCCAGGTCCTGACCGTGCTTGTTGGGTCCGTTTAACTACTTAAATCATGTATGCAGAATGTTGCAGAATGATTATTTTCACAGGACACGGCCGAGGACAACATGAACCATGGCATTCTGTGCATGTCATAATAGGGGAAATTCACAGGAATGCTAGATTTATGTTGTGGTTGAGTGATGAAACACATTGACTTTATCTTTCTGTCTAGTTTACTCTGTGCAGCTTCTCTTTGCCAGTTTGCTTGGTAGGCCTATTGATCCTTTCTGGTGATTTACTGAATGCAAGAAGACAAGAAGACAAGTAGACAAGGCTGCAGCCTAAAGTAGACAGGAGATAACATGATGAAATGTGCCCTTCACATCCATTCGAATCTCATCTCCTGTGATAACTAATCACGTTATTGACAAGAGCACACATGCGCACGCACGCAAAGCGAAACTGATTCATGACGGACAATCTGTGGATGTAAAAGCTACCATGACAATGCATATACAATCAGTCAGCAACTGTTTGTATATTTTTAGTAGTTGTTGAATGCTAAGTTTTCAGATAAACGTAGCATTGGGCTTTGATATTTTGAAAACATAGGTCTATACATAAAGATGTAATATCCTTTTCAAAGCATGTGAAGATGATCAAGATCAAGATGATCAATCATGTAAGCTGACCTTTCACAAATATGGCTTCATACATACTGTACAGTACATTGTGCGTGCGTGCGTGCACACACACACACACACACACACACACACACACACACACACACACACACACACACACACACACACACACACACACACACACACACACACACACAATGCACATACGTACAGTACAATTCTTCACTTGATCCTTTCATCTGAACAGTTGTCAGGTTTCAGATTTTGTGTTGATCGGTTGGATGTTCTGGACTTTGGATAGAGTGACGGGCACCTTTCCTTCACCGGGGGTCGGCGCTCTTGTTATGGGGTTTCCTGAAAAATTTCAGCACATAACATAATTGAGTTGTATCATGTCAATATGATGTCAGTATCATGTCAGTATCATGGTTAGTGTCATGGTCAGTGTCATGGTCAGTATAATGTCAGTGTCATGATCAGTATGTATCAGTATCGTGGGGGGTATAGATAGGCATTATCTATATTGGGCAGTATGAGCATACATGTATCATTTTGCCCGAAGCTAGCCATCATACAACAGTGTCCTCATCCACACCCACATCACAACATGGATACACACCATCTGACCATCATACTGTAACTGTACAACCAAGGCTTTACAATTCATTGGCACTTACCGACTGTTGCCTGGCGATCCGCCAGCCTCTCTTTAAACTTCTGCTGGAGGTATAGTTCTTCTTTGGAGTAGCTCTTGGCAAAGGCAGACAGTAGGAGACCCACAGCCATGGACGTTCCTCCCACACAGAACAACACAGCGCCTGTCAGCTTGCAGACATCCAGGGCACGGTTGAATCTGACAGCATGGCTGGGTATGGAGATGACACTTGTTTTAGTACTGTACATTAGCGACTTAAAATCGTGAAATCTCAAGCTTCTGCTATTTTTGCCATTTTCAATTGTTGCGGGAAATGTTCATACATTTTTGACATGCTCACAATAGGGATGGGTTGAAAGTGATAAATATTATTGTTAAGAACATCACAGAATTTCCTGGAATCTTGTACTGCACAATCAACATTTCTGAACATGAAAAAAATTGCTCCCTTGCTTTCAGTAACATCTGAAAACCAGCCATCACAGTGATAAACATGATCTACTGTATATCCTACTACTTAGTATACATGCATTGCTCTCTATACTATAATACCATGTGCCCATGATGCCATTTCAGTGTTCCTGAGCTTACATATATTTTTCTATATTCCTTTTTTTATGCTCCATGCAATAAAACATATTTTACTCTTTGTTGAGATGTCAAGATGATACCTGTCAACAAAAAGGAGGTCATCCTCTCCGAAGGCCTCAATCCTGGCGGAGGTGGCGTAGCCCACCAGGAGAACAATGAGGCCTGCAAATAGGATCAGGGTACCAAACGCAAGGCAGACCTGGAGGGGAGAGGAAACAGGGGAGAATAGCATAACGTTGAAGTGGAGGAGCCAGTCTTAAGATGCTTTCAAAACACCCACCCTACAGTAATAGGCTTGATTGTGGCAATGTACAAAAGAATAAAGTCTTATTTGTTGGCTGATTTTCTAAAATAAAAATGGTGAGGATTCTTGCAGGGAACTTTTCAGTATTGTTAGAGCAAGCCAAATGTCTGAGCTCACCTTCCAGAGTAACGATCTCCACCGGCTAGGCGATCTCTGAATCTGATAATCTTCATCACGTTCCCAGATGGAGGCTGTGCACTCCTCATAGAACTGGGTTAAAACAGTTGACTTTGTTTTAGTCTTAGGTGTAAGAACTGTCCCTGTAATGCCATTGTGAATGTGTGTCTGTGTTCTACATAGATGTAGGTAGGAGCGTGTGGCTGTGCGTTCTACCTGGTGTAGGTATGAGCGGACTCCATACTGCTGGCAACTCCCAGAGGCCTGGGCTTGCTCAGCATACTCCGACCCACAGATCTCTGGGCAAGAAGTCATCCTTCACAACCGTCAACCTGATACGCACGCACACACACGCACGCACGCACGCACGCACGCACGCACGCACACACACACACACACACACACACACACACACACACACACACACACACACACACACACACACATGCACGCAACCACACGGTCAAAGCTTTTGCATGGGATAAAAGAGTGCCATATAGACTGAAGTGCATGAAAGCAACACCTGGTTGGCCACTATAGAATTCATTCCATATGTTGATCTGACCTCATCAAACCATATGGAGCTGGCCTGTTCTGACATCACAATGAGGTTCTGACATCACAATGCTGACTCGAGCAGCTCAGCATTATTGTTCCGAAGCATTTCTTTTAATAGAAGTGTTTAGAAAAATTCATATTTTCATTTTGATTGTATGAAAGCCGTTTTGCATGCTCCTATCATTGGTGATAGGAGCATGCCTTAACACAGTGATACTCAACCTCAGGCCCGCGGGACCATTATGACTGGCCCACCAATGAAAATCTAAAAAAAAGAAGAAAAACAAATCTGGAAAATGAAATAAAAATAAATAAATCTGAATGAAGTTATCTTTAATTACATTATTATAAGTAATACTATTAGAGTTGTACTATTACTCGAACGAAAATAAAAGCTTGGGGGGGGGGGGGGGGGGGAATGCAATGCAAATGAAAGACATATACTCTGTATCCCTATTCCCTGACATAATTTTATAGCTAAACGGACAGAATTCTATTTTATTTGAATGATGAAACCCAGCTGCCATTAATAGTTGGAAATGGAAATTGCGGAAATTGCGGAAATTGTAATTGCGGAAATTGTGGAAATGGAAATTGCGGAAATGGAAATTGCGGAAATTGCGAAAATGGAAATTGCGGAAATTGCGGAAATAGAAATTGCGGAAATTGCGGAAATGGAAATTGCGGAAATGGTAATTGCGGAAATTGCGGAATTTGCTCTTCACTTATAGCTATCTATTTTCAGGTAGATTGTTTTATTTTACTCAGTCAGCCATATCACTACTCATTTTTTTCATGAAAAAGGTCATAGCTGGGTAATCTATTTTCAGGCAAATTGTGTTTATTGTATTTTATTTTACTCAGCCATAACAATTTATTTTCTGTTAACCAACTTGCTGGCTGGCAGGCAGGCAGACAGCTACTCATAGACAGGCAGACAGACAGACAGCTACTCATGGAGAATTGGACAGGCAGGCAGTCAGACAGCTACTCATAGACAGGCAGACAGACAGCTACTCATGGATAATTGGACAGGCAGGCAGACAGCTACTCATGGACAATTGGACAGGCAGGAAGGCAGACAGCTACTCATAGACAGACAGACAGCTACTCATGGACAATTGGACAGGCAGGAAGGCAGACAGCTAGACAGACAGACAGCTACTCATAGACAATTGGGCAGGCAGGCAGACAGCTACTCATAGACAGACAGACAGCTATGGACAATTAGGCAGGCAGGCAGACAGCTACTCATAGACAGGCAGACAGACAGCTACAGCTAGCACTGACTATTTAAACAAAACTATGCTTCCCCATAGTACAATTTCCTCTCCACAGTAACCACCAGCACAAAAAGAGATTTGTCACTATGGAGATTCAAAACATCTGCCCTGTGACAGTTTAAACTCACATGCATGGGCAGTGACAGAGGGTTGTGAACGTGTGTTTAAATGTCCGTATAACACATGCAGTGACAGAGGGTGGTAAACGTGTTTAAATGAAGCAGCGGGACAATGTCTCCCCCACTGCTGCTTCCTCTCAGCGTTGGCCATGCAGGTCCAAGGAAATACACAAGCGACAACTCTCTGGCCAGCTTCCTGCTGGCTGCCCGCTCCCTGAGAGCAAATCATTAGAACTGGTGCTGTATTTGTTCCAAACGCTACACTACATGTGGTCTATTTGCTCCAGTTCAGTTACATTACACCCTATTTGCCGGAGGAAGGGAGTCAGGGTACTCTCTATGCTTTAGCCTTCTTTTAGTCTTTACTTGTTTATATTATTTTTCATGAAAACCAGAGATATATGGCCTTGTCTGGACTGTACATATATTATACATATTGCAGAATGCAGAAACCATTCCACATGTTAATGCTAGCCTGTATAGACGTTATTGGAACTGGCCCAACTGGTTCACCACTTAAGACCTGAAATGTGCTTACTTTCAGTGTTAGAGGTCTCCACATACTACACATGAAGTTCCACTTTTCACACAGTAGCTTAGAAGTACCATAGACTATACACTCACTATATGCCAGTGCACTGGCACCTTCTCACAATGTGTGGACACAGAACCACTGTGGCACACAGAAATGGGACATTTCTTACTTATACCACATTGACTTAATTCTTATGGCTTCATCCAGAGTGGGCCATTTTCTACACACTGTCCAACTGATGCATCACCCGACACAGTTAGGGTTTGCCATCAACTGGAAAAAGAATCCCTCCCTGGGAGAAAGTCTGCTAAGCTGCGCACTAAACTCTTAGAGCCATGGCAAGCTGTGCTTATAAGCAATAAAGGAGGAGCAGCAAAGAAAGGCAGTGACACTGTAGGTTAGATCAGTCCACCCTGTAGTGGCTCCAGCTGGACCTGTACTATGACATCACGAGCAACACCTGGTTTCCATCCCCCCAATAGCCAGGAGACATTAGAGCTTACTCTCCCCAGGGGTGTTCCTTCTGCCAAAACTGCCTGCAGTCCTTTCAATACTCCACATGTTATACAGGTGCCTATTGTACCTGACAGGATGTGCACATGGGGGGAACTGTTAGAATGGGTCTGTAAATGGTGTGTGTGGTCCACAGGGGACAACGGATCATTACTGAAAATGACAGCAGTGCCATTAATCCCACAACACTCTCTGCCGCTAATAACGAGTAAGGAGCGACATTCTCACAGTGGTGGCCTACTCTGCATTAATCAACCGGCAATGTGGCATAAGGTCTACAGAGCTATTGAAGGCTGCAGAGAATATCTGTGGCAGTGGCACATGCTGTATACGTGAATACAGCTAATGCCAGTAACTTCTTGCCAATTCCAATAAAGAGCATTGTTTATAGCAATAGCATAAGGGAAACTTTGACAGAAAAAGACTCGCTCAACGTATACAAAAAGAAGGAAGATTATGCATCATTCATCATCACTTCCATCTTGTCCATCACCTAACCCTAACCCTAACCCTAACCTTCATCATCACTTCAAGCCGGCCTGGTCCTGGTGCTCTAATAGGCACACTGGTGTAGGGGTGTATGTACACCCAGCAAACTTCCTTTATTAGAGATATTTTTCAGTAGGCCTACATTGTGAAACTTTGACAGATGCCTGTTAATTATTTTTGTTAGGGTTAGGGTTAGGTTCAGGTTCCACGGGCTAATAAAGTGTAAATTTGGGGGTCCTTGACAAGAAAAGGTTTGGGAACCACTGTTGTAGAGGGACTATAGAATAGATAGATGTTGATAGTATTAAGTTAGTTACTTTGACATTGTACAAATGGAACCGGTTTTCAGCAGTTCAAATGAGGTACAGAAAACCGTATGACTCCCAGGCTGATCCCACTGGGGGAAAACTGTATGAGTTTATTTGTTTAATTACTAACAATCAATTGAAAAAATATATTCTGGATGTGACACTTACAAGCCGAAATAGTGCAGTTGGTAGAGCATTAGACTAAAGATCTGAAGGTCCCTGGTTCAATCCCGGCTTTCCGCAGTTGAAATTAGGTACAGAAAATCCTATGACTCTTAGGCTGATCTCACTGGGTGAAAAACTTATGCGTTTTTTTGTTTAAGAAGTAACCAGTAACAGTCAATGTAAAAATAAATGCTTTAAACGTTTTTTTTTTTCATCAGTTTGCTCTTCTGAAATTAAACTGTTTTTCCTTTTCATTCTCTTCGTGTTACATTAAATCAACAAAAGCTGGCCAACAAAACATCACTGTCTTTAAGTTAGCACAAACTTTGGCATGCTACTAGTCCTACATACTTAAACCTATCACTTTTTTCAATCACTTTCACCTAGAAACTCCATTCACACTTTGTATTATTCAGCTTACTGTGGAGACACATGCTGGAACTGTTTTACTTTGAAATGTTTTGTAGTTTCTGAGTTATTTAACTTAAACGCCCAATGCATTCTCTATGGCAATAGCACAAACTTTGGCATGCTACTAGTCCTACATACTTAAACCTACCAACCCCATTCTAGCCTACTTAGGTTCATCTTACGGTGGACATTGCCGGGAAAGGAATCTTTGAAAGGTGTCATAGTTTTAGAAATATAGTGTTTGAGACTTTTATAATGGGGCTCAATGGCAGATTTTGGCACGTCAAAAAATCACTTTCACCTAGAAACTCCTACATGACCACCCCCCCCCCCCCTTCACTCCCCCTGACTGAACTCCACCTACTCTCCTCCTACCTGACCACCATGCTCTCCTCCTACCTGACCCCCCCACCTGACCCCTGACCTACTCTCCTCCTACCTGACCCACCCACTCTGAGACCCCCTGACCGACTCTACCTGACCACTTCTCCCACCGTTTCAGTCCACTGGGATAGAACTGACGAAAGTGACGGAACACAACCTGTTTTCACCGCTTCGACAACTTGTTGCTCATATAAACTTTTTTTTCTTTCCATAAATATGCCATGGTCTTGCCAAATATTCATTCATATTACATATACAGCCCTTATTTAAAAAGTAAATTATTTAATTCGGTGTCTGTGCGGTCAGCTTTTGCGGAGGGTTTCTGGTTTCTGCTCTTGTCAAATGAGCTAAACTCCGCCTTCTCAAACCACACTGTGCTCTGATTGGCTAGAAGCATCTTCTAGAAGCTGAAGCCAGGACCCAGATTTTAAAAGCTGCGTCAAAGTTAAGTTTTCAGGAGAAAAAAAGCATGCAAAACAAAATAAAGCTGTTCATTCCAAGCTTCAAAACAAAAAAGCTGGTCTGCATAGAGATAACATGGGACCACGAAGCAAGAAGCTGCTTCTAGCTTCCTTGGTGTGAACGCGGCATTAGACCGAGACTTAAGAAAAAAAAATGTCCTTTTATTTTATCATGCTCTGTGCTCAAAGTGCAATTAAAAAGCAAACGTTTCGGTCCTAAGACCTTCGTCAGTGCTATTATAGCAATAACAGCAATGCCCAGACTGGATCAGCCTCTGAAGGCTAAAGTCTAAGTTATACTTAGCTGCAGCACGCAGGTGCCGTGCACCTGCGTGTAGCTCATTTACAAGCTCACAATGTGTTGCATTAACGCGTTGAGGGGAAGATCTTAAAGTACAAAGAGGCTGTTACAAAGTGTACTCTATTAGGCTCTGTTTTTCCTGCAACTTCCAATAGAAAGAAGTACTGTAGGTCAAATTCCACTATTTAAATGTATCCTAAATGTACTCTCTCCTCATGCTGTAACGTTGGTTGGGAATGAAGCTGGATTCAGCCACCCTCTCCTATAAGAAGCTTCATATAGCGATTTAGAAGAAGGCGGCCTGTGTTGCACTCCTCAGTCTCTCAGTGGGAATTGAAGATTGTGCTCGAGGCTCTGTCTGAAAGAGAGCATATCTCTCTGAAATGGTTGTCAATGAAAGTATTTCATTGAAGCACTCAAATTCAAAACAAGATGCCCACTGCCCAGTCATTCCACTGACACTGAAGACTGGCAAAATGGGTATTTATGCTGGCCTTATAATTATGAACAAAGCCTCATAGAGGCATAAGTACATCCTGATTGGCTGAGTGCACACATTTAACTGGGAACACAGCCCCATTAGAGACACAACACCACCTGTGTTCATAATGTGTCCAATCTATTGTTACTGTATTCATTTATCTACTAAATGTGTACACTGTACAATCCTGAGAGTTACTTCAACTACGAGAGTACACACATGTTCAACCATTTTTAATATAGGTTACATTTAAATAAATAAATAAATAATGTTGAGCATTAATAGTGTATAACCTACAAAGGATTGCATGACTCATGCATCAGAGAGAGAGAGAGAGAGAGAGAGAGAGAGGGGGGAGAGAGAGAGAGAGAGAGAGAGAGAGAGAGAGAGAGAGAGAGAGAGAGAGAGAGAGAGAGAGAGAGAGAGAAAGAGAGAGAGGGGGGGAGACAGAGAGAGACTCTTGTGTGTTTAGCTTTCTGTGTCATTCAGTATTTCTACTGCCTGCCACTAATAAACTCTGTCTGACACAGTAACGTCACACTAAGTCTTTCTACCTCTTTAGAATAATAGCAGATCTATAAACTGTCAACACGTTGTGTGTGATGTGTTGTGAGTTTGTAAATCATTTTCAATAAATGTTGCCCCCAGAATAGTGAGTAGAGAGAAAAAAGTAGTCAACATGGCACCTAAAATAGACAATTATTGTTTAAACAGTTATGTCCACCTATATGTATATGACCATACCGTAAAATGTCAAATTATAACCCTAGCAAAAAGAATCACATGGGTTGAATCACTGGGTTGATAAGGGTGACAAACAAACTATCAATTAAGAGTGAGACTCTGCGTCTCATTAGTGGGCTGTGGACAATTCAGAAACAACCAATGACATCATCGATGGGGATTACAAGCTAATAGAATCTACAGCCTTTCTCTATCTGGAAAGTTTGCTTGCTGAAATAGAAGCCAGTAAGCTTGCATTAATGAAAGAAAAAGTTTTTACCAGTAAATATTGTTTCAAATGACCAAACCTGCCTAGTACAGATGATGTCATTGGTATAGGCAGGTTTCTGAACTGTCAACACTGAATGGCTGTTGACTCATCAGACTCAACAAACACTGAATGGCTGTTGACTCAATAGACTCAACAAAAAATAATACTTTTTCAATGACAGATACTACGACCACAAATATCCCAAGAAAACTAGCTAGCCTAGCCACCGAGTCTGCTGCACTCTGAGAGAAAAGCATGGCTAATTCTTTGTTTTGATTTAGCCGTGCCATTATCGTGGTTTAAGCACGGCTAGAAAGCTGTTTCAACCAATAAGATTGCTTCCTCGAAATGACCTGTTGTATAATGGTGGTAACCCCATGTTAAGAATTCAGGTAGTTGACTTGACTCACTTTCCCCAAATTAATTATTATATTCAGAGATTTAGAGATCGATTACTTTCAATGACTATTATAGCTCCAATCATAAGATTGTGCCCAAGTTGATAGGCTGTTTTCCCTTTTTTCCTCCCTTTTTCATGAAGTTGAATTATTCAGTTAATGTTTTTCAGTTACACCAATTTAAAAATGTTGCTGTCATTCCTCCAAATTTTCTCAATATTGAATAAAATATGCAAGTAATTTGCATTTTCTAAATGTGTCTGAACCGAACCATATATGGACACAAAACATTTTGCGTCATGTCATTGACCCATGTATACTGAAACACTTTTCCATGGTACAAATATAATCATGTAACAAATGATGAGATTCATAGCATATGAATAGTTACATAAGATGTCACCATCTTGAGAGAATTCACAGTGACAGGCCCTTGAGCATCAATGAACCACTGGCACAGGGATGCCATGCAGGATCATGACATTTTACTTGAAGATTACTTGTCACGAAATAATTATGATTAACAATTTGACATTGATTGAAACATTATGAATGAGTTGAAAATAAGCAATGCACTGGGCAGATATGACATATTTCATTATTTTATACTTTAAAAATAACACATCTACAAGCTCACAACGTGACACGTCACACAACACGTGAGCTTATAAATATGCAATTTGTTTTAGAATTTGGGGATTTTGTGTTTTTTGTGTTTTCTTTTTTTTGGGAGGGGGAATGATTTGAAACTCTATGTAACATAATTCAACATGGAAACATGATTTTTTTTCTATAGCAACTAATTGCAACTATAGTAATAACTATGACAGGCTATTGATATGCAGATATCTTGTCAGTTAACTTAAACCGCATACGGTTGATGGCTGACCGGAGTCCCTCAGAGCTCTGTGTTAGAATATGTTCTGTTTCGTGTAATTGTGGGAAAGCTTTCTCTGGAAATATAGCAGATTGTCAAGCTCACAATGTGACCCAACGGGTTGGGTTGTGAGCTTGTCGATCTGTTGTTTCAAGCGGATGCTTTCCCACAATATGGATGGTTTAAGTGGTTAAAACAAACTTCAGTGTTCTTCATTCTACAACTATCCCACGCACACGCACACGCACACACACACACACACACACACACACACACACACACACACACACACACACACACACACACACACACACACACAACCCTCAGTTTGCTATGCCAGTTTCACCTTGAGAAGGTTTTTTTACTTTGAATATTTCCGCCATAATTAAAGGGAATTATTTTGTAAATTGTAACATGGGAATACACACCTACTGATGTTCCATTACTGTTCAATGATCCACATTAAAATAATAGGCTATATGCATGAGGCATGCCCAGCTAGTCAATATGATTGACCTTGTGTGAACACAGCTCAATGTGAAGTAAACCATTATTATTACTATACACCCTTATGAACGTTTCAGGATAAAGGATGTGCTTTAATAGCACAAAAGAGGCATGATGTAATTTATAGGCTATAGCCTATAGGCTACATAATTGGCACAAATGACCGTTTCTTGCAGACCGGAGCTGTCCATGGTACTGAATTCACAGTGGACCTGCCTTCAGCTTAGCTCAAAATCACAGACGTAGTACGTGACGCCATAGGTCCTCCCTACCCCCTCGAGACAAAAATAGACTCAACACACACTTTTGCTGGGCTCAGATAAGCGGTAATTCAAAGAAACTGGTGGAAATAAAAGCATCGTTTTGCATCTAACAATCAGTAGGCTACTTAGGCTATATTAAATGTCGAACACTGAATCTTCTGATATTTAGCCTACAGTATTATAAATTAGGATTAAATCAAGTGCATGTAGCCTATTTTTTTGATGTACCAAAATCTAAAATGCCTCTCTACAAATAGACTTTACAAGTTAAATACACAGGGGAGGAAAAACGCTTTTTACATAGACATTTCTCTAGACGATTGTTCCACACAAATCTGCTTCCAGATGTGAAATAAGATATCGTTAGCAAGGCTTGCAGCTTCGAAATGAATTTCGCAAGAAATCAACAATTGTCGTATCAAAAATAAGAAGGCTACAGCTAGCTTATTGCCCAAATAAAAATATAAAATAAATACAATAATATAGGCTACCTGTCATTACCAGCTCGGAGAGTGATCACTCGCTGCTGTTCCCTTAGCCAGGTCCCATCACTCTACGCTTCATCTCTCTCTCTCTCTCTCTCTCTCTCTCTCTCTCTCTCTCTCTCTCCCGGCAACCGAAGATTCTGAATCATGCATGCATGCGCTGCGCATGCGTCTGATGCATGTTGATATGATTCAATGCAAGTGGATAGGATGGAGGAGAGCTGTGAGGGAGATCAGCGATGAAAACATCAATTCAATGGTCAGGGGTTCAGAGACGAGATATAATGCATTTCAAGAGTTATGCAGTACTAACAGCATTAAACCACTAAGTATATTTTTATTGTCCTCTTTGATGATAGCAAATTCCATACTGTATTTTGATTGGATACATCAATAAAAAAATAAAAAATAAAACTTAAATAATCGACAGACTGACTGACTGACTGACTGACTGATTGATTGATTGATTGATTGATTGATTGATTGATCGATCGATCTCTGGAAAATAGAAAATAAAAGGAATAAAAGCTATAAAGACTTCATTCATATCCTTTCTATACATCACTACTTCTTCAACATAATGATTGACCATCTCCAACAAAGGAATATCCATATAGTTTTTAAGGTATAGCCTATATGCACATGCAGCAGCAACAGCCTATAGAAACTGATCAGCCTTCCTCAGCGTTTAAAACACCTGATGTTAGTTCCTTCTTTCCTGTGTTTATTTGTATACTAACAACAACACTACGTACATGTTTAGTCTAATTCTTATCTATCTTATTTTATGAGCAATGATAACAATTTAATCATTCTCTTCTCTAACTTCATTCATGACATTTACATGTCACCCTGTAATGTTGGCTTTCACCACACACACACACACACGCACGCACGCACGCACGCACACACACACACACACACACACACACACACACACACACACACACACACACACACACACACACACACACACACACACACACACACACACACACACACACACACACACACACACACAGCACAATCCAAAATCACATTCCAGAACAGTATAAATTTAGCAAGGCCATTGACGTAAGCTGAAACGTGTTACTCACCATCTCTGTATTCCTGCCAGGATGGGAATGACCTACAATAGCGGATAAACCACTGCACGACTTGAAAGGGAGCTTCAGGATAAGTAGTCTTTTTGAGCCAATAGAACAAGTATCATTAATTGACTTTTCCTTTAATCAATCAACATTCCCTCCCAAGGCTAAAACCTCTGATCTTCCACCAAGAGGCAAACATTATATAGCTACCTCACAGTCACTGAATATGAATATGAGAAAATGTAGCCACACTGGCTTCACAAATGTGCTGTATCCTTAACCACTACATTTACAAAACAATGTAATAACCTCGTACTGTAAAATATGGTTAGAAACAAATTATTAAAAGAATAAGGTATACATTCTGATGATAATATGGGTATATTTGTCCTTTCTATTGCATTTGCCTCATCAGACAGCCATACAGTGTGGAATACGCCATACCAAAACAAAATGTTAACAGGCAATACAATACTTGTTGACATGCCAAGACCACTGTGTAGGGACTTGGAGCATTACTGTAATTGAATCATAACAAGAACAACACAACACAATGCCAACGTGCGGGGTATCATCCACATGTATTCAATGTATTCAACAGTTTTCTATTTGTTAGGCATTTGCCACAGTATAAATTAAATATAACAAAGCATTGTTCCCAAACGCATCTTGCAGGTCCGCTTAATCCATTTTTAAACTATAAGATAACCATCTATTCGGTCTGTGTTTCAGGGAATGGCTGTTGAGTCTGATGAGTCAACAGCCATTCAGTGTTTGTTGAGTCTGATGAGTCAACAGCCATTCAGTGTTTGTTGAGTCTGATGAGTCAACAGCCATTCAGTGTTTGTTGAGTCTGATGAGTCAACAGCCATTCAGTGTTGACAGTTCAGAAACCTGCCTATACCAATGACATCATCTGTACTAGGCAGGTTTGGTCATTTGAAACAATATTTACTGGTAAAAACTTTTTCTTTCATTAATGCAAGCTTACTGGCTTCTATTTCAGCAAGCAAACTTTCCAGATAGAGAAAGGCTGTAGATTCTATTAGCTTGTAATCCCCATCGATGATGTCATTGGTTGTTTCTGAATTGTCCACAGCCCACCAATGAGACGCAGAGTCTCACTCTTAATTGATAGTTTGTTTGTCACCCTTATCAACCCAGTGATTCAACCCATGTGATTCTCTAACATAATTTTGGAATAGCTCAAACAGTGAAAGGACTGCAAATATCAGTTTGGGGTTGAACTCATAGTTATACTATTATTTGAGAAGATGAAACAATATGACTACATGATAAATAGATAGGTAGATAATAGAGATGTATTCATCCCAATGGGGAAATACTTGTGGAAAAAACAAGATGGATACAGAAAAAGAAGAAGGGCTATAACAGTTCATTTTGATTGCATTTAAATAGTCCTACAAGGGCTAAAAAATAGAGTATAGGTGTAGAGGCAGGTCTGTGTAGGATTGTGCATTCATTTTTATTAAATGCATTTTCAAAATCCGTATTTGTATCACAAATACATTTCTCAGATCATACATGTTGTATTGTGATCATTTTCTTTGACCCAGTATTCACATTTACACCTTTCGCACATCTCTGTAAACATTTATGTGTAGGTATACATACAGGCCTATACGTGTAGTTTTCTCATAAATATGGATATATCAGTATTGAGGCAAATGTTTTTGAATGGTGATTCATCCTGTATCCACCATGACAGGACACCTGAAATAACTTGTGCTTATGCCTTCATGTAACAGCATACTAATGTTGTTTTGTTTGGGAGAAAATGTTCTGTTCTCTCCCTGTCATCCCCCATCCACTCTCCCTCTCCTTCTCTGTGTGTCTACAAGCTGTGCACCTCGGAACAGAGACGGTTTCCGTGGCAACGCAAAAAGGTCACCTTCAGGAAGTTCTCAGTGAGCGTGTGCAGAATGCCAGTGGGATAATCAGGCCTCCTGTAATGACTGATAACAGACCACAGCTCATTAGGGAGAATGAGAGAATGAGAGAGAGAGACAGAGGGAGCAAGAGAGAGAATTGGTCACAGCACTAGGACAGAGAAGAACATTTAGAATCTCTCTACCACACAGCCAGAACAAAATGTGCACCTCTGTGAATGTGTTGGCCACACAGGAAAAAAAGATATATATATAAATATGTAGAGAGTTTCATTGATTTAGACCGATGTGGCTATGAGGATAGTCGGTAATTTAGGATAAGCTTCTTACTTCTTACTTACAAAAAAGCCCCTCGAACATGTCAAAATCTGTGCACAGTTGAACATTGCGAGTGTGTTCAAAATAGATATACCTTCATTTTCAAATGACATTTTGGCAATGATCAGATGCGCTCATCCAGAGTTTCTTACGTGAACAAGATCAGAGTAAAGGAGTAGGTTGTGATTGAGCAACCAGGTTGGATTTTAAGGACTGGATTTAAAACACAGGTTTAAAAGGTCTATTATGACATGGTTCTTTTTAGGTCCTTGTGGCAAAAGGATCACCCACAGTATTAAGCCGTTTCCACCAACTGTAACGTTGCAAAGCCTGGTTTCTATTGTGCTCAGATTCGATCAGATTTCCGCTCTAGACACGAACTACAATCTGCAAAATCTACTTTCACACACAAAAACTGCTGGATAAATATACGACCATGTGTAAATGAAATGCATAATGATAGCGTATTTATCCGTCCGATCAAGCTCACGAGTCATTCACCAAAGGTGGCATTTTTTTATCAGAGATGCATTGGTTAAGGGTGCCATTTCTTCTTATGCCTTGGATGGATGATTTGAGGCATTTTGTCCCAAAAATGTGTTTTGCAAAAATCCACCTGTTGGTGGCGCTATAACAGGCCAATGTGAAAAGGGTGGGATATATTCCTCAGCCTAGTAGGAAAGTCTGTGTAAGATTTCACGTAAATTACACACTTCATGATTTGAGGCAATATGTTCAAAACGAGCCGATCCTGCAAACTTTGAAAGCCAATGTTAGCCAATTAGGATGGAACATGAAATATTGGACAGATCCGGCTTGAACACATGACTATAGAGACAGACTCTGGAGTGGTAATATCAAAAAATGTGTTTTTCAAAAGTCGGCCTGCTGGTGGCACTATAACAGGCCATTCTGGAAAATGTGGCATCGACTGGTGCCGGAGATTAGCTGTACACAAGACACACACACACACGGGTGGCGTGCAAAACATCGGCAGAAATAAGCTAAGCAGTTAACACTGCATTTTGCTGGGCACATACATATCTTTTTTGAGGTTTGGGGACTATTAATTCAGCACGAAGACTAAAGCATTCTAAATGCATATACCTATGTCTTGATCACTGGTACACCACCCTCTGAGCTGACTTGGAAATGAGCAGATTTTAAGGCCAAGTTCAAGTTCATGAATTCCACATGTAACGTGGCAATCTTCGTAAATGTCCGTACACTTACGATATGAGCGTAAACAGCGTTGTGAATCTGGCTGGTCTTGATAAATGGTGCATTTATATAGCGCCTTTATCCAAGGCGCTTTACAGAGATTGTGCATTATGCATCCACCCATTCACACACACACACAAGGAAACCATGCAAGGCAGAAGCCACCAACCTGCACATCGGGAGCAATTAGGGGCTCAGAGTCTTGCTCAAGGACACTTCGACACTAACTCAGGGGGAGTTTGAACTGGGAACCTTGCGGTTCCCATCCGGTCACTCTACCCCTGAGCCACTACCACCCTGGTGGAGGATCCATTGTTAATTTTGACAGCAAATTCTGATTTAGTCTTAGGTCACATTCTCACCTAATACTTCGGTAGACTCGATGCAAATGGTTGGAGAAGTTGGGATTCTTGCATATTTAATTTGCTGCGGTTTGCCTTCACAGTTCACACTGGCTGTGTCAAGTACAGCAAGGAAACGAAGCAGGGAATTGTATCATTGTGTTCAATTCACAAAATACACAGTGAAAGCTATGGTGTTAAAAAAAAACTTAGAGTAATAGTTAGGACTTTTGAGGTAAAGTGAGGATAACAGATGCAGTGTGTCGTTGGGGACTTACTAGTGTCTATGTGCAACGTCCAACACTGTGTCTCTCTGTGCACGTGTGCGTGCAGTGTGCACTACTATTTTTCTGTTGTTCCCTTCTTCTATGGTACATTATCAAACATTATGTCTACAGTGAAATATTGTGATATTGCTCTAAATGATAGTTAATTAAAAATATCATACCACCATCCAAACGCAAGATGCAAATTCCCACAGTGTTATTGTGGCACCTTCCTGTAAACACCAGTGTTGACGATATCAATGACTTTCAATTGGCAAGACTGACATCTACTGGCCATCATGAGTTGCACATCAACATTAATTATGTGCCTTGATGTGGATTTGTCTGTGTTGGTCACATCAATATAATGCAAGTCCTGTGGTAAACATATTCTCCACTGTAAGTAACACTTTTATTTTTGGTATGCCATCAAGGTCAAATATATTTTATATAGCCTAATTTGAAAATTGACAAACTCACTCTCAACTCTGGTATATTCTACCTTCTACACAGGAATTGATTATTCTGTATATCGGACTGTCAACTTAATGTAAAATGTTCCTGTTCTTGTTCCTCTAGAATTCATGCTTTATGCATAGGCTAATTAGTTTCATAAAAGCATATTCAGAATAAATTGTTGGATCCGGCTGGTCACTGTGCAAGATGGTATGATTACACAATGAGGGCATTACAATACTTATAGCATCTGCCCTTTAAGTTGTGACCAGGGCTCAGCATCAATATGTCCGTACACGGGCAAATGTGTCCGTGGCAAATGTTTGATTCTCTTTTATAATATTATTATGTTATTATTTTGATCATAAGACCCAATTACTGAATGCCAAGTCTCCAGGTTGTCTTCAGAATATGCTATGGTAGGAGTCCACTAATAATAGCAGTTCTCAAATGTTTTATTTGCAAAGACCTTAACTCTGAGAGTGTACAAATAGAACCAAATTGTAATGGTCCGATTGGTTCCAATTTAAGACACTCAGAGTTACAGACCTGTTATGGTCATCTCTTTGTGTTTCTGGTAATATTATTGTCCACTCATATATTGTATGTCTGTGGCAAAACATATTTTTTGATAAAAAATGTCTACCACAAGCCAGCATGGTGATAGCCCCTGATTATGACCGGTACAATCACTCCTCCACAGGCAGAGAGAGAGCAGAGAAGGTATAGAAACAGCAGGGAGACATAGTTGAATGTACTAAATAGAATGTCCCAGTGACGTCACGTGTTGCAGATGCTACACATTGTGAGCTTGTAGATCTGCAAACAATTAGACATTATGCATATAGGTTGAACCCTGGTGCTGTGATATATACAAATAAATAATAATCCTTTTCCAAAAACAGCCATTTTAAATCATTGAAAGTAATCATTAAAATACACCTTTCGCACTGTATTGATAAGCGTTTAAAAGCTGGATCTTCCTCCGAGCATCCAATCTTAGCACTCTTGTTTTATATGACCCCCCTCCCTCTTTCATATGATGGATGAGAGAGAGTGGGACACCAGATCCATCCATCTGAGAAAGCTTGGCCAGGGTGTTGTTATCCATCCTTCATTGTATTGATCCCCCTGTTACTTCACCAGACCTCCACTGGAAGCCTGTGCTGTTCACTCAGGTTTCGTTGTATTTCACGAACCATTGACTGGAGGGGGAAAAAAATGTCGCTCCACTGGAGATGATATTTCTCTGTATGAAGAGGTTGTCAAAGTTCTGTTGTACACACAGATGAACCCTTTTGCAAGGCTCAGAGAATACATCTGTATACAGTAGGAGTAGGGTAAGGTAATGTATTGTTCGAGTAAAGCAATTATTTATAAACTGAATTTTCATTTTAATTGGAGAAACCGCCATAGATAATAATTAATGTTAGACTACCGCATACTGAGGATCTTTGTGCAGTTGGACTCTAATGTGGAATAATTGATGATAGTACCAGATAATCATACCTGATATGACATGATGAGAGCCACATCTTCATTCTTAATGAAGTCTTGAAACATGCCTTGATTTCTTGATAATTTGATATTCTGTCCTCTATGCTCTAATTACAATGGCTATGGGGAGCAATTATGGATGAACATTTCATGTGGTTCACTAACACAAGTCTTTACTGTACATTAAAATGAGTCTGAAACAGACTCTAGGCAACCCAGATGGATTTGCAAATTCCAATATAAGCCTCCATTTAATGAGTAACTGCAGTTCCCACAAATCAGATTATAACTTGACCTTCAAGATGCATGTCCTCAGTAACTATTATTTGACACAACCAGAAGATTCAGGGTAAAACAGGACATCAAGCTATTCCTGTTAATCCACATACTGTACCAACTTAAACTGAAAACAATCTTTCAGCATTTAGTAAGGTTAACAAAACACTAGTATGGTACAAAGTATTATGATGATGCTTTTCTAAGCATCAATTACATGACGTGAATTTGACTGAAGTTTCTCAACACAGAACATTAATAGATTTACATTTAATACATCATACTCTCTAATCATACTATAGTCATTAACCACATTAACCCTAATAGAGCTACGACCAATACATCATCAACATAAGCATCAACGAAAATAGCAGATCTACAAGTCAATAGGGCTTAAGTGGTCCATTAAAGTACCCCCCTCTCTCCCTCCCCCCCCCCCCACTCTCTCTCTCTCTCTCTCTCTCTCTCTCTCTCTCTCTCAAACCGGACCCTCTCTCTCTCTCGCTTTCTCTCAAACCGGACCCTCTCTCTCTCAAACCGGACCCCCCCCCCCCCCCCTCTCTCTCTCTCTCTCTCTCTCTCTCTCTCTCAAACCGGACCATTTCCACAGCCAGGCTGATGCATACTCCCCAGCCCCCTATTTTAATTGTATCATTTCAGACACTTCCAGTGAGTGGTCATCAGTCACAGGTCTACAGGGGTTGATGTATCGGTCTGAGTTCTAATAGTCTCTGCTATTCTCTCCAGGCACAACATCGCTTATGAGGGACGCACATGAAATCAATTAATCACACTGGAAATGTTCCCTCTACACCCCCCCCTTCTCCTCTCTCTCTCTCTCTCTCTCTCTCTCTCTCTCTCTCTCTCTCTCTCTCTCTCTCTCTCTCTCTCTCTCTCTCTCTCTCTCTCTCTCTCTGTTTTGCCATATACTGTATGTGTGAAGTGCTGTTAAGTTGAGTATCTGAGATAAAAGAGTGCCCATTCAAGTCAAGGCAACAGTTCCTCACATGACGATACATTAAGGGTATAAATGCATTACAGACTTGCGGTGCTGTCAGTTTTACAACAAATAAACCAATGTGTATTTTAAAAGAAGGCATCCTGAGAACATGGATGTACGCAACACATGTTGAGTTAAATTGACTGCACACACACACACACACACACACACACACACACACACACACACACACACACACACACACACACACACACACACACACACACACACACACACACACACACTATTGAGCTATCCGTGTTCCCTGAGTCTGACTATCACAGAAGACTTTGGGAGCATTCAGAGCAGCAGCTATACGGTTATATCAGTATATCGCTGTGAAGTGAGCCGGAGGCTGAAAGAAGTGTGAAGTGCAAGTGGCTGCATAAGTGAAGTCATCTACAAGCTCACAACGTGTCCCTTGCTGTCCCTTGGTGTAAAGGGAAAAAGGAGGGGGCCTAGCATGGACCAGTGGGGTACTCCAGCCAGTGAAGCATACAGTAGGCCTATAGGGGTTAACTTGTTAAATCATCAGTGAGCATGTAACCTCAATGCCACATAGTTACTGTAATCCTGTGAGATTTGGCAGAAGAGTCAGAGAGATGCAGATAGGTGATATGCATTGCATGCATCTGTACAGAGTACAGAAACAAGGAGCAATGTGTGTGGCCTAAACCATATCACGCTGCGAGTTTATTCCTATCACCAGTTTTTTGTCACCTTCACGTTTTTTATTTCCATTTATGTAAGGTTAAACCTGCACATTTCAGAATCAGCTGTGTTGTCATATTCGTTTTTGTGCATAGTTCCAATCGTTTTATTTTTTCCAAGAAAGGGGGTATATATGCATGTCAGACTGGGGGGGACCTTGAAATTAAACGGGTTGAGAATCACTGCTAGAGCCATAAAAAAATCTTCTCTTACGGGGGTCCCTGACATATCTTTTCAAATGGGGGTCTGCGGGCTAATTAGGGTTAATTTGGGGGTCCTTGACATGAAAAGGCCGGGTTGAAAAATACTGCCCTAGAAAGTAGACGCTCCAGTGAATTGGTAGTATTATTGGTACCATTTGCTATGAGAGATGCTATTTTTATTTATGGAGCACCAATAAACCATTTGAAAATAGAATATTTAAATTTCAAATACTGTCTCAGCAGAAATTTGTAAATGTATACACAACCCTTGGTTTTATGCATGCGTCGAGTCCATTCATTGGAGCACAGCTGACAGCAAATCAGACTAGTTAGGGAGGGAAACTCATAACTGGGATTGAGCATTTGGTTTATATTTCTTAAAAAAAATCATAACTTTTGACAGAAATGTGCTAGAGACTTACTTTTTCTTGGACAGACTCGTACATTTATTCTCTACAAGTGGGGGGCCGGATTAAATCATCTCGCGGGCCGTATGTCTGACATGACTGAAGTAGACGCTCCAGTGAATTGGCAGACACTCCCTAACCAGGCTTCAAGCGCGCTCTTTAAAACCCTCCGGTAGCCACGCCCCCTCCCTCTCCACGCACACACCCACCCACACGGGCAGCGGGCTGCAAACTTGTTTGTTTAATAGTAAACAGAGTGAAAAATATAAACAACTTATAATGTAACTTTGCACTCCATGAAGTGGAGTAGTCTGGCGTGTTCAGTCACTGTTCAGTCACAACACTGTGTGACAGCTTGAAAGAGAAGTTATCTTCATAATAACAAACTGGTCGGTTTGTTTTCATTCTGCAGGTGAGTTAGCTACGAATGCTAAGTGAGCATTAACGTGCGTGTGTGTGCGCGCGCGTGTGTGTGTGAGGGTGAGGGGGGGGTGAAATTAAATGAACAAACAAAGGTGCTTGAAGTGCTGTAAAGTGTTACCTGAATTGCACACAAACCTGAGTTAGCTATACCTATGCTAAGCATACTGTGTGTGTGTGTGTGTGTGTGTGTGTGTGTGTGTGTGTGTGTGTGCGCGTGCGTGCGTGCGTGTGTGTGTGTGTGTGTGTGTGTGTGTGTGTGTGTGTGTGTGTGTGTGTGTGTGTGTGTGTGTGTGTGTGTGTGAGAGAGGGAGGGAGGGACTGGGTGTTGAAATAAAAAACAAAGGTGCATTAAGTGCTGTATGTGTGCATGTGGGTCCTATATATACATAAATAGAATAAATATATACAGACACAATGTTTTGTTTGGGGTGTCACAGGACCAAATCCTTGTATAAAACTGAATTCTTCTTAACTATTTACCAATGATGGTTTAACCCATTCTGACCTGACATCAGATTCTAAAAATGTCTTCTAAATCCTGACAGTTTTCTGAAAAAGCTATGTTTCTGTGTCAGTCGTTGTTCGATTTTTCAAAAATAGCAGACCTACAAGCTCATAGCGCGCCGTTATGAGCTTGTAGATCTGCTATTTTTTAATAGCTAAAGCATAACAATGCTATATCACCAAAAGGGGTTCCCGCACAAATGGTACTGTAGGATAATTCGATGCTAGAAGGCTTTCTTACTTTTCTTTGTAGTTGTTACGTCCCCACCAAAGAGGTCCAGGTGTTATTTTCTGCAAAAGCGCATTATTGGCTATTTCCCCTACCATAAACCCCCAATGAATTGAATTGAATTGAATTGAATTGAATTGAATTGAATTGAATTGAATTGAATTGAATTGAATTGAATTGAATTGAATTGAATAGGGCATTGGGGTGTTGTGCTAATTTGCTTATTTCCATTGCTCAAATGATAATGTAAATAGTATCCCAAGCGGCACACTTTACTACTTATTTCGATGGAAATAAGCGAATTAGCACAAAAATCCAACCCCCATTGTGGGCTTATATATGGGGAAATAGCCAATACTTATACTCAAAGCTTATATGGTCTCTCTCTCAACCTGCTCCACAGGTACACGGGCCAGGGTGACGACCCCAGATCCCCAAGATCAGCTTCTTCTTAGCCCTGACATGCTGTGAATGCTGGACCCTATAGAGCCCTGACATGCTGTGAATGCTGGACCCTATAGAGCCCTGAAATGCTGTGAATGCTGGACCCTATAGAGCCTATGCCCTAAATCCCTGACCACGACATGCTGTGAATGCTGGACCCTATGCCCTAAACCCCTGAATGCTGGACCCTAGAGCCTATGCCCTAAACCCCTGACCACGACATGCTGTGAATGCTGGACCCTATGGAGCCTATGCCCTAAATCCCTGACCACGACATGCTGTGAATGCTGGACCCTATAGAGCCTATGCCCTAAACCCCTGAATGCTGGACCCTATAGAGCCTATGCCCTAAAC
>NC_137868.1:28983359-29033359 GCF_963924005.1 Protomyctophum bolini | reverse complement strand
GGGGGTTAATGGAGCATTATTCATGTTAGCCAGTGGGGCCTGAAATAGTCTTCTACCAGCAGTCAGTTCTGAAACCTCTTTGTTCCTGTGTGTGTGTACATGTCAGTGTGTTGTGATGAAGACATTTGACGATGACTTGTAGGTATACACGCCTATGTACAGTAGTACTGTGTGTGTGTGTGTGTGTGTGTGTGTGCGCGCGCGTGCGCAAATTCTGTATTCATTTGAGAATATTTACAGTCATTTACAACCACCTCTCAGAGGGTAGTGTACACTCCTGTGTCAAATCGGCTACAATTCCATTCTCAATAAGATGTGACATTAAAGAAAACTTGAACAATCAATCAATGATGCATACATCGATGCTTAAATCACAATTACTTCAACATCAATCAAATGAGTTTAATTTCATTCAAACATGGACAACGGCTGATCAGTCACACTGCATGCAGATACAGAACACAGTACTATACAGTACAACTCATAATTTATTACTCATGCCAGTGTCCTTACATGAAAGTGCCAGTGAGATTTCTATCTAAATGTGTTACTGGGTCAAGCTTAAGAGATGTGTGTGTCTAATGGATTGGCTACAATTGGGGGAGCAGACAGAATATAAATTCAAAGCCATGTGAAATGAAAAATGACATTCCATGCATGAACCATGGCTTGCAACACCTTAAGGCCAATATAGAAGCAGTTGTTATAGAAGCGTCTACAATTTTACATTAACTCCAGGTACTCTCCCACCTCCAATGGAGGTTGGGGTTAGATTTGTCCAGCAAATACACAATTGCCAGTTGTTCAAGGGTGGGATGCCAGCAGTAGCCTGGCATATTAGGCATATTAGTGACGCAATTGTTCACCTTGTGATACAAGCACCACATTTTGCACAAAGTATCTTCTGGGCCTACTTTTTCCAAAAAAGCTGGTAGACAAGCAAAAAACCCAATATGGCTGTCATTTTCCTAAATGGCTGCCGGCAAAAGACATTTTATGTGGTTTTTGACATGGATTGTGATTGGATAATCTATTTTAGATCATCAGCCAATGTCTCATTCTTTTCAGCAATCTCATTCCTCACGAAATATTATTAAATTCAACCCCAAATCAAAGGATATGTGACTTTATTGCCCTTCTGCTATCTCAATGGGCAAGGCCCGGACCGGGTTTTAAACTGTTCTACCATGGGATGGTAAGAGTAGAAATGGGGTAGGTACAATACTAAGGGAAGAGTATGGTTGAAAGAAGTTAAGGTCAGAGAGAGTGGCAACATTTGTGTCCGGGTAGAACTCGGACTCGTACATGTGTGGCAAGTACTTGGAGCAGTTGTTCGGTGTGAAGACAGAGAAACTAGAAATTGTGACATAGTCATATTTGTCTTCTGATTTTGTGGCAGTATCATATTGTTTTAAAAAAAATTGTGCCTATGCATCATGCAAAAATAACCATATTCAAAAACTACTGGCTGGCAGCTGCAGGTCATGTATAATTCCGTGGCCACAAAGTTATACAGTATACATAATTATGTAAATTGTATATGATACAATGGGAACATTTCTACATACTCGTCCAAACAAGTTAGTAAACAGCACCTTTTGCCATAATGACACATATACAAACATACACCCACATGGATGGCATTCCCCCTGGCTTTAATTAGGTTATTTACTGCCTGTCACCTCATGTCTGATTAGCGGTAACCCATTGTGCATCTGTCCTGACTCCTGTCTCCCTATTTCACTAATTTATGTGCGTATAATACAGTATATACTGTACATTCTCAGCCATGCTTGACTACCATTCTCTCTCTCTCTCTCTCGCTCTCTTACACACAAACACACGTGCACACACGTGCATAGACGCATACATTCTGTGCCTCAGAGGTAATTCACCCTCACTTCTCCATTGCAATGAGATTATAACTGTGTCATCCAGCACGGCTGAGCAGAACTAGTGGTACTGGGAGAAAAATGGGCAACCAATGCGTGCGCGTGCGACGTGTGCACACACACACACACACGCACACACGCACACACACGACATACACACACACACACACACACACGCACACGCACACACGCGCACACGCGCACACATGCACACACACACACACACACACACACACACACACACACACACACACACACACACACGACATACACACCAGCCAGACTGACTGGATTAGCATATCTGGGTGAGATAAAGAAGCAAAAGATGGTTACTTAACTTTGACTTAATGTCCTCCATCTGTCTGAGTCTATCATGCTGGCGCTGGCTGACTGTCTGCCTGTCTCACGCTTTCTTTCGCCAACTAAGTGGACACATATACTCATCTGCTAATTGCGTCTCATTGTATTACTAATCAGGGTTCGATTTACTGGGGAGATGCAGGCCTTTGCTTTTGATATCCCTATACCCATACCCCCTATCTGGCCATTCACTTTTATTGCCAGTGGGGATACGTTTTATCCCGGATTTTGGTCAGACTGAATTAAATACATTTCTGATATGTTTGATAATATCACAATTTAACAATAAGTGTTAACCCAGGTGTCCCTATTTTGGGCACATATTCTAAATATTTCAAATATTTTTTCAAGTGTAGGACCTATCTTATTTTTCAATAGCAGAACTACCAGATACATTACAATATGTCATGATGCAACAGATGTTCTTTTTTTCTTTCTTTCTTTCTTTGTATTACTCATTTCACATTTAGTGTAGGTTTTACACAGCAAGCTTATATCATAATTATGTTGCCATTTGCAAATCTAAATCAATCAGTGCAGCGGTCACCTTCCCTGATTGGTTCATTTGAACAGATCGTCTTTAGTGTTAGAGTGAGCCACTATTGAGATTTGAGAACGTCACAAACCATAATGTAATCAAGCTGCATTCCACTAATTGTCTTCACTCCGTCCGTCCGTGTGTGTGTGTGTGTGTGTGTGTGTGTGTGTGTGTGTGTGTGTGTGTGTGTGTGTGTCCGTCCGTCTGTGTACAGCTAATCTCCGGCGCCGTTAACCCGGTCGATGCCAAACTTTGCACACACACTCCCTAGATGCCAACGATGAACCTCTGCCCCAAATATTATAGCGCCACCAGGAGGCCGACTTCTGTGAAACACTTTTTTTTATATATTACTCCTCCGTATTTTGTCCAAAAATCCCGCAAATCGTTACACACTATCTCTAATGTGTTCAAGCCGGATCTGTCTGATATTTCATATTCCATACTGATAACATTGTCTTTAAAAATTAGCAGGATTGGCCCGTTTTGAACAAAAAGCCTCAAATCATGAACCCAGCGTGCAATTTATGTGAAATATTTCACAGACTTTCCTACTAGGCCGAGGAATATATCCCACCCTTTTCACATTTCCCTGTTATAGCGCCACCTACAGGTGGATTTTTGCAAAACACATTTTTGGAACAAAAGGCCTCAAATCATCCAATTGCCATCCAAGGCGTAAGAAGAAATGGCACCCTTTTCACATTATTATTTTCGCTTATTATAGCACCTGACCTGCCCTGGTGGAGACCTGTGCCCCGAGGGGCACTTTTTCTAGTTGGTACTAGAAACTGGAGTTAGTACATTCACTGGAGTTTGAAATGCCACAGCCATACATAATCATAAGATTGATCCAGCATTGATTGTTAGAAAACCTCATCTGGAATTCCCGACTGCATTAGAACGTATGAATCTCCCTTTTGGAGTAAGTTACTGTTTTCATTTGTCAGAGCATAATGGCACTATTATTCAGCTCGTTGGCATTTGCTGCTCCGTGGAATGAATTTATGCATATCGTTGCTGTCGGGCAGAAACCTCCCATCTCCATATTATATTTTATTTTTCGTAAAAATGAATACCCTCCTTGATCATACAACAGCATTATACAAAAGCATCAAAATATCAGATCCACAAGCTCAAACGTTTTGAGCTTGTAGATCGAATTGTTGAATTTGAATCCTGAAAAGTAACAGTTTTGGACATATGAGGTTTCGACCCGACAGAGACGATTATGGGTGTCCAGTGCGAGAGTGTACACACACACACACACACACACACACACACACACACACACACACACACACACACACACACACACACACACACACAGATGGTCAATAGTATGTTGGGCTGTGAACTTAATGATAATTTATTCACTGTCACCTGTCAGTGTAATTGAGATTTGCTTGCTACTAACCAACTACACTGTCTATCTGCTACTGAGTGCTGCACAATGGCATATAGATGCACATTACCATCCATGCAGCCACCAAAAAAAGCACTTATTCATATACACATACAAGCAGACACAGACCAATGTCCATAGCAACAAGGGGGAGACTCATTGATGGCATTCATAAATTATTTGTTGCTATGCTGCAACATTGACAGGCATTAAACACACACACACACACACACACACACACACACACACACACACACACACACACACACACACACACACACACACACACACCTTCCATGGCAACTAGGAGAAATCGTTGATGGCAATCACAATGATCTCATCCTAACATGATCTCATCCCCAGTGCATGTAAATGTTACTGTGGATTCTGTGGAAGGCATTGCATTTGCAGCTAATTGGAAGGGGAAAGGTTGTTTTTTAGGTTGTTCTCTTACAGTAGCCCATTACACATTATTTTATTACAGAACCCATTGAGAATGTGAGAATCATGCACAAGATTCATTATGCAGCTAAAATGCAGAGCTTCACATTAGAACTGCATATTACTATCAGAACAGACATGTAAAATAAATACATTAGGTACAGTATTGAATGATTCTTCTCTTCTCTTCTCATCTAACCACATCTTTTCATTCTTTGTCATCTAATTTTCCTCTCCCTTGCTCTTCTTTACTTCCACTTAAATGTTGGTGTTCTTGTATACACTTACACTATCTCCTTAAAAAAGAAAATAAAGAAGAATTGATGACATAGTCATAATTACCAGCTGCGTTATTATATCTACAGAATTGTGGGTGAGGGTGAAACAACTAGTGGGTTGTTGTTGCAACTTGCTGGCTGCAATGCAATGCTATCCCATTGGCTGAGAGGTCAGTCGGCTAGAGGCAAAAAGTGTCTGGTTGCATAGAGACGAGGCAGCCAATCAGAAAGATAGGTGACTACGGCAGCCAATTAAATGATAAGTTGCCACTACCAACCGCGAGGAGGGAATCGTCCTCGGATTCCGTCGTTCTTCCGTGTTCTTGGAAATGCCCCCAGCCACTGCGTTAGTTTTACTGAGGTTAGGTTTAGGTATAGTTTACTGAGGTTAGGTTTAGGTATAGTTTTACTGAGGTTAAGGTTAGGGTTAGGTTTAGGTATAGTTTTACTGAGGTTAAGGTTAGGGTTAGGTTTAGTATAGTCAATCACAGTGACTGGCCAGTCACAGCGCACCCTCTACGTCACTCTGTACTCAACCCGAGGACGGAACCATGCTCGCCTACCAACCTGATAGAAAGTAGACCAGCCTTCTTCGCAGCTGGTTAAAAAAACTTCAATTTACCTCCATGACAGATCCCCCACCTGCTGCAGATAATAAGAAACTCCCCCTGGCCTGGCTGCGAGACTCATTCCCCCAGAATCCATCATTCTCTGAGTCACATTACAGCCCTTTACATGCACCAGGGTGTTTTTCTCCTTAATTGTAGTCCTATACCCTGCCCCCCTCCCCCATCCCCAGCAATAATAAATAGTCTTGTCCTCCATTATGGCCATTAGGGAACTCACACTGAGAGTACCATGCCGCCCACAGTGAGGAGCGCTTGTTTAGCATTGAGTGCTGTATCCAAGGTATAGAAGAATGTCCTTATGTGTTGGAAAGGCATGTTAGGGCATTCAGTATCTTGACATACACAAGGGTGCAGCACAGACAGATGTGCCCTATCTCTCTCTCTCTCTCTCTCTCTCTCTCTCTCTCTCTCTCTCTCTCTACCTCTTTTTCTGTCTTTCCCTTATCTCATGCACACATACAGTACAGTAAAGACATGTGGATATTGGACACACACACACACACACACACACACACACACACACACACACACACACACACACACACACACTCAATATGTCACATAAACATCTTTTCCTGGGATGCAATAACAGCGTTTGTCTTTAACCATAATAGCGCAGACAGCAAGTCAAAAAGAAAATAACAATGCCTTGAAAACAGCCCCTTCTGGCCAATAGATGGCAGTATGATCCCATAATAGCCCATGCTTAGTCTATATTCATAAATGGTATGGTGGTTTTCCAAAACACTCAAGACCACAGACACAGGGTGGCTTGCATCAAGACAGCGAAGATGAACGGACTCAGTCTGTCTAAATGTAAAAGCTCATGCTTTCCACTATTTTAGATATTTATTCAGACTGTACGCCATAAGAGCATTTGAATGGTGATAACTGTGGAAATGCCAAAAGCATGAACTGACAATTGTAGAAAATGTCATTGGTGATAGATGCTGTTTTAAAATTATAAACTGCAGTAGAAACTAGATATGTGATAATAGTCATGTATATAGGATACTTATAGGGTATTAGGCCTACTCAATACATGGGTTGTATAAGATTAGCCTGAAGTTTTTGTGTCCGTCCATCTGCCATTCTGTCTGTGTACAGCTAATCTCCGGCACCGTTGGCTTGATGGCAGCGAACGTCTGCACACACCACCTGGATGCCATAGCTGAACTTCTGCCCTAAATATCGCAATCGCAATAGGAAACAGGTTTCATATTCCATTCCTGAATGACTAAGATTGGCTTCCAAAGTTTGCAAGAGTGGGTCATTTTGAACAATATGCGTGTATGCATGAGTGAGATGTGTGTGCTGTGCATGTTGTATGTATTAACCCAAATGCTGAAAAAGGTGCATGGTGGGAGAGAGCAAAGGAGAACTGAATACTACAGAGCTGAGGAAGGGACTGGGGAGACAGGCTTTTATACAAGGCGTCGGCACTGGGCCCAGGTGCCGCCGCTTGCCTGATTGTCATGACATCACAGCTCTGCTCCCCAATCCACTGCAAGATGAGGAGGACAGCAAAGTAAAACTAACCAAAGTGAATAACAACTATAAAATAATAAGCTACACCAGACCACATAATATAATATACCATAATATACTATATACCCTAATATAGTACAGTATACAATATATACAGGGGGCCGTCACATCATGAACACAGCATGTACATTCCCACTAGGCAGAGGAAGAAATACCACTTTATAGCGCCATCAGGAAGCTGACATATGTCAAACTTATTTTTATATTACTCCTTCAGATTTGATCCAAATTTCACATGATCTCTATAGTCAGGTTGGATCTGTTTTCTTTTTCATATTTCATCCTGATTGGCTAAGATTGACATCTAAAGTTTGGCCCGTTTTGAACAAAATTCTGCAAATCATGAACGCAGCGTCAGATTGCGGTCAAACTTTTGCACTAGGTTGAGGAACAAATGCCACCATTAAACATTGCCCTATTACTAGGTTGAGGAACAAATGCCACCATTAAACATTGCCCTATTATAGCACCATTGGGAGGCTCTACTGGTTACTGCTAGTTAATGCCACTGTTGTCAGGTCACACCTGCATCTCGAAATAAGTAATTCTTCCCCCAGAAGTGAGTAAATTATTTTTGTTACAATGTATTCCCAGTGTTCGTAAGACACCTAAGTTTGACCTAACCTTTACCTGTTTTAATTTGGACCACATCATTGTCTCATGTGTATTGTGTTTGTGTAGCATATTGATGTGTCTTCATGACTCAAGAATTACCAGGGCAGTTTGCACTCGTATTAACGTCATAGACAACCGACAACCATATGTGTACTTTAGGCCAACATTATACTGGAAGTTATGCTGTATACGTCCAAGTCTTGGGAATATGAGAGTGCAGGCCTGGGGGGAAAGTTCCTGCCCTGCACCAGAGCAGGACACTGTGGTTCAATTCCTGTGGTTGGGGCACGCAAACAACACAATTGACCGCGTTTGTGGGTGGCAGGCCAGCAAGGGAGTGTGTTCTTTGTTGCTGCATTAGTGACGCCATAGGTTTTCCTACAGTCATCAGCGAACCTGGGAGGTATAACGTTCTCCTTCACATGCATTATCCACTCCTGGTAATCAACTCCTCACTGACAGATGAAAAGAAGTTCATGGCGAGTCTGGTGACTCCATGTACGTGGCTGTCTACACCCTGAAAAGAACAACAGTAGCCGGTATACTGACAGGGACGCATGGGTCATGGCGGGAAAAATATAGCTAAATTGGGGAGAAAACAAAAGAAAAGTTAAATAAGTCCTAGTCTAATTTTGTCCCAGTGTCGTGTCCTTGTCCCTGTTCCTCTTTAACAACACCCCATATGCTTTTATAGATTTTGTGTGTTTTACGGTGAGACGTCCCTCTTTTTCAGCGGCCTGCTGTCATGTCTGGTCCTATGTCCCTGATACGAACAGGCCAATTTACAGATGGGGACATGAGCAACCGGCACAGAAATCATTACGACCGGATTCATAAATATCAGCAGCTCTGTTTCTTTTAATGGTCAGGAGTCAGAAGTTTAAGGTCTGGAAGTCCTGGAGCTAAAAGACTCAAGGATAGATCAATGTCAGCCGTCAGGGGGAATGAAAGCCAGTCTGGCGGAAAGGGGTGTGTGGGGGTGGGGGGGTGGGGTGTTGAAGGAGCTTCAGGCACTGAAAAGTCATATCATAGAGTCGTCTGGGTGGGCTGTGGTGGTTTCAAATCATGAATTCTTTAATGTACTAAGTCCAAATGGTCCCCTGTGCCCCTACAGTGCCTTGCCTGGCAGTCTGAAAATAATTGAGGAGTTGAGGAAGAGAAGAGGGAGGGAGCGAGAGAGTGAAATCGGATGAGAGAGAGAGAAAAAGAGAGAGAGAGAGCAAATGAATGAAAGAGAGATGGAGAGACTCCTTTCTGTACAAAAATTACCTTTCCCCACACTTCTTTTCCCTCAGCTCTCCTGTGACTTTAGGGCCGTCATTCGTTCAGTCCTTCATTCATTCCTTGTATCGTTCACAGCGATGATGAAGCTTCGTGGTGGAAGGTAATCTAGCGGCGTGTCAGGAAATGGACCTCGGAGGAATACTTCCTCCATCTGCGGTCATTAATCCCAACGTCCAATCACCTCGCTCGTAGATCAATAGAACAGTCCTGTGCTAAAAATGGAGACATGAAAAGTGATGCTGAAGTATTAAACATGTGCCGTATCGTTCCTTCTCAGCAGGTTTACAGTCGATTGGGTCAGTGAGTGGGTGCTCGGCTAGAGATGAGTGTGTGTGGCCTTTCATGCCACCACAAATGAATCAGTCCGGGACGGGTGCCTGGTCTCTCGTACTGTGGCAACGACAGAGAAAAAAGCTGGGGGTGGCTGTTGGATAGTGTTATTCATTTTACTCTCTGAGGATAGAATGATATTTCCCATTAGGCGTCCGGGTGTCCCTGTCAGAGGGGATCTACAGCTGTGTTTTCACTGTCTGCGGCTGCTTTGCAACTGACTAACTACTTTTGGTAACTGATCTCCCTTAAAAGTTAGGACATACTACTGTATGTATTGCACTTTAGGCATAACGGGGGGGGTTTTTAAGTGTGAAAAAAAGAACAGGTCTAACCACATCAACCCTAGCCTCCCTATAACCTGGGGGTGAACATTAAGCAAAAATAGCTGATCTACAAGCTCATGTGCTGAGTTGTGCACTTGTAAATCGACTGGAAAACTCCCATCAACAGAGTACACATGCTTTAAGTGAGTGCAATTTTCAGTGTCATCTTCATAATTGGTCCTCAGTAATGCTCAATGATAAAATGGTACATTTCTTCCTATATGTGTCTCATAGAGTGACATCATCGTTAGGCACGTTTTCTTTTTCCAAATTACTTTCCAGGAATATAAAGCATGCACTTTCTATTCCCCATTGATGATGTCACTGGTAGGCGGGTTTCTGAACGGTTACAGCCTTCCTGTGAGACACAGACCAAGTAGACTGTGTATACTTATATTATAATAAGCTTTAGTGAGGACCAATTATATGAAGATAGGTGGAAACTGGGTGAAGTCGTTTCTTTAAATAAAAAGAGCCTGCTTAATGAAAGAAGAAGAAAAAGAAAAAAATCCTGCACTGTTAGGATTAGGATTTAGGAAAATCATCCTCTATCAGCCCCTCTCTGATAATCTTGATAATTGACTTGCCTGATTTCTCACTTCACTGAATAGTGGCCACTGACTCCCTTAGCTGGTTGGATCTTCATTAGAAATCTTCATTCAATAGTTAAAATGGATATGAGTTTTCAGCCAGCCCATTAAAGGCCAAATGTCACAGATTTAACTGTGTGCAGGGCTCATAAAAGAAGTGGTGCATGCTATTGATATTCAGTACCACTCCGTGCTTTGTAACGATCCGCCTAGTGTCAGAATGCCGAGGATGTATCTGCACAAATTATAAAATGCATATAGAACATTTCTGTTTCATTATAATTGTGCAGCTGTGTCTATGATAGTTGGCAGCATTGATGTTAACACTTTCTCAGTTTGTCTGAAGATACCAAATGTGGTATAACATATGTTATAATATATTATACTGTATCATTTCCCTCAATTTGCTGCACACATTATGCCTCAAGCGGCTGACTATATTCAGTATAACATCAGTTATTTTTCATACCATAGATATTATGATTACATAATTATGTACTGTATGGATCCGTTGTATACAGTCTAAGCTGAGGACCATACTGGCCTGCATGTCATGAAAGCTTTGGAAATACTTTAATATTGTAGGCTACATAAACCATTTTCCCATCTATGGTCATTAAAATTAAGAAAACAATGAAAAAACTTTACCTTATACTTACCAATCTGCGATTAAAAAACAAACTATGTGGCCCGGACGGTTACCTCAACCGTCTGGGCACCTGGGCTGCTGAGCAAGCCTGATGGCGCACCGCGGGTTCCACTCCAGATCCCGACGGCCTTTGCCGCATGTCTTCCCCCCCATGTCTCTCCCCATTACCTGTCAGAATACTTCCATCCTACCAATAAAGGCAAAACAAATATCTTAAAAAATATATATATGTAACTTTGACCAAAAAATTACCATTATTGGCAATAATGTTGGATAACATATCTCAAATCTCAAGCAATTTTCATGGATTTACAAGTAGATTTTATACACTAATGAAAGGAAAGTAGACTTTAACAAACTATATTCTTTGGGAATGGAAAGTATACAGTGGTCCTTAATGATACAGTAACACAATACTGGTAGCAAACAAACAGTTGTCTTTGTTAGGCTTCTCTGGCCTCATAGTAAACATCCACACACTAATGGTGTGTTGTTGTGCATTCCAACATCAACCCAGATGCACTCACTCTACTATGTGTTCAGCATGAGGGGACAAATAACCCACATCAACAGACCCCTCAACATGCCCAGAAGGGGAGTAAGAAAGGGATTGGGTTATTCCAAAGATGAATGTGCCTCGCAGCTTTTAGGTACACAACACAAACCCAGCGAAAGGGAACATCGGCATCATTTGATGAGGCATTCCAAATGTCTCGGGGGGGGGACCAATTCGCCATGGGCTAAATGACAAATATATGTTGGTGGTGGTGGCTGTAGAGAGTGATTCTGTTGGCTGCCCTGAGGTGTCTCCGTGGCTGCCAGCGCTGCACCATTTGTCCTTGAAGATGTTGGCTGAAATGTTGTCAACTGCTGCTGGAGTTCTTGTTTTCCTGTTTATTCTATAGATCTCTCCCAGTCTTTGTGACTTTCTCTCTCATAGACACAGTCTATCTCCCTCTCTCTCTCTCTCTCTCTCTCTCTCTCTCTCTCTCTCTCTCTCTCTCTCTCTCTCTCTCTCTCTCTCTCTCTCTCTCTCTCTCTCTCTCTCTCTCTCTCTCTCTCTCTCTCTCTGAGGCATTCTCTATATCGCAATATCTTTCTTTAGGATGACCTCCCCCCTTTCTCCAATTCTTTCACCTCTACCTACTTCTATTCTTTCTCTCTCACTTTTCCTCCATACTTCTCTTGGTCTGTAAAGCTGATGATGAGTGGGGTATATTTTATACTCAGTAAAAAGAGTTAACTTTATTACTGGACTAGTAAGACAATGACTGCATTATGTAGGCTATCACGTGAGATTCGTATGGAACTGTTGGAGCATAACTTAACACAGTTGCATACACACATCAAAAACCACATTTGCATAAACTGCACCTTCTATACCATGTGAGGCATTGTTCCTTTTTCAAAGTTTCATAATTCTTAAAGGCTTGTAGTTAGGAAATGCATAGAAATGAATAATTCTGCAGTACGTGGAGAACCCTATCTGTGCCCATTTCTTCCCCTTTTTCTTCTTACCAGACTGAATTATTGATATAAGTCTCAGAGAATTGCGTCTCTGTGTCTAAGGTGGATTATCCATGTGTGTGCCTAAAGACAAAACAACATTATAAAAACCTCCATCAGAGAGGGAGAGAGATGGAGTTTGAATATTTACAGCCAGCTGATGACATTTCCATTCTGCAGGCTTGTCAGAAATTACAAAGACCCGCATTTACCCTCCGCATCTGCTTAAGTCTCTATTCCTCCGCCTGGTGCCCCAAGTGGCTCAGAAATCCTACTTTATAGCGGAGAGGTGTCAGAATTTTAAACAGGCCCTGTCTTTATCCCCTGCTTCCCCGAGCTGTTTCCCTTTTATTCCTGGAAGAGGAGGCCAGGGTCGCCTTTTAACCCTCACCTGCTCCTCCGCTAGAATAATGTTGCCCCCCCCCCCCCCCCCCTTTCTTTCCCTTATTTGGGGGGGGGGGGGGGGGGGGGGGGTATATAAGGCAGGAGAGGAAAGATGTACAGAGAGAAAGAGGGAGGTGGAGAAAAAACATGAGGGGGGGTGTATGTCTGAGGAATTAGACAGGAAACACAGACGGGGAGAGAGAGCGAGAGAGAGGAGGGACAGACAGAGGGAAGGCTAGAGTTATATTATTCTCTGGTGGGATGCTGACTGGCCATTTATCATTGCTGGCTGTGAAAGAAAGGAAGGAGGGAGAGGGAGGATGCAGGTTTTTCCATCTTGTCAGACAAACCTGATGACAAAGCACTATCCACTGCATGGTGGAGTAAAGACTGTCTGGTGGACCCAGGTATTTTTTAAGCAATTTGAAATTGGGAACAATTTTACACAACGCAAGATAAGGAGACGTGAATCGCATGCAGTACTTGACCTATATTTGGTGAAAGGCACCAAATATAGTTAAAATACATCTTTATAGCATTGTGATATGTACACACACAGCAAAATGGAGTGTTTATTTAACTCTTTATTTAACTTTATTAAGGTTGGAAGTGGACAACACTTCTGGGCAGAGGTGGAAAGTTTTATTTTATTTTATTTAAGTACATTGTTTAGGTGTTTGTACTTTACTCGAGTATCACCAGTTTCCAATACTTTTACTTCTACTCCACTATCCAAATATTGTACTTTTACTCCATTACATTTATTTGAAAACGTTAAGTTAATTTGCGCATTTTGATTATTATAGGCTACAAAACATACATTAACCACTTCAGCCCTATACCGGTATACATTTTGTCCATTTGAAAATAGCCGATCTACAAGCTCACAATGCTCACAATGCGACACATTGTGAACTTGAAATGCTGCATAGTGAGTCCTTTATACTTTTGGTACTTTAAGTACATTTTGATACCAATACTTTTGTATTTGTACTCAAGTACATTTAGAATTCCGGACTTTTACTTGTAACAGAGTATTTCTATAATGCAGTATTGATACTTTTACTTAACACTTATTTAGCTGGGGAATTATATTAAATAATGGTGCCAGCAGATGAGGCAGATTTTTACTCTGAAAAGCCCCACCTTCCATTTCTCCCCAAAACCGTGACGTAATCTTCCATTACTACTTCACAATGTCGCATCTAAAGTCTCTCTAGAAGCGTTCATATTCCAAACGAGATCCTTCCTGAAGTCAGAAATGAAGCCCTTCTGGTCAAAACCATGGAGAGCGCCTTAGATTTAGAGTTATGAGACTTTTTAGTCGGGCCGTAATCAAGGAAGTGAACGGTAGTGCACATGCTCCAAACACACGGAGATCGCTGAAGAAGAAAAGGCAAAAATAATAATAATAATAAAAAAGAAAATTATGATTTTTATAAAATGGTTTTTGATATCAAAAAGACATAAAGACGTACACGTCCAAGGCACCCAGCTGTTTTGATTCTAAAGACGTGTATACGTCATTAAGTAAAATAAAATAGTGCTTTTTCCACCACTGACTCTGGCCTTACCTCAGATGCAGTTCGCAGATAGGATTATGATTGTAGGATTGCCTGTATTTAGGCCAGGTACTGGATGTCAAGGAATCAAGGCAAATATCAAAGAGGAAGAAACATCCTCAAATTAGTTTTTGTTTTTAACCCTTACTTTATTATATGGCAAGAAGCCGCAACATTTCGGCCATTATTTAAGTCTTCATCAGGAAAATGTTGCTTTACCTCAGATGCAAACATACTGTACATGTTGTTTGTAGCTGTTCATCGTAGTCCTTATTTTTGTATAATTTTGTGCATTGTAATTTAGCAAATTGAGTGCACTGTTGTTGACATACAGTACAAAGGGTTCTGAGACAGTGGTTTGTCTATACAGTAGGCCTATATTGTACGTGTGTGGGCCCTGTGGGGTGAGAGGCACAATGCTCACAGGGCTATTGGCTATATTAGTATTATGCCCTAAAAATGCTCATACATTTTGGGACATTTAAACATTTCTTGTAGTCTAGAATCTGCCCAACATTAAAAGGAATAAATCACCAGCAGTTTACAAATGATTCGTCTATAAATGATATTCTGCTGTATGAGTAATTGCCTGCGATTCACTCCCCTTTGAGTCAATCTCATGTGTGAAGTCGACGCTGTTAATTAGGCCTGTTTTTGTGCTTGGGGAGCCAGCTGAGCCTCGCACACACACACACACGCACGCATGCACACACTCTTGCATGCACACACACACGCACGCACGCACGCACGCACGCACGCACGCACGCACGCACGCACGCACGCACGCACGCACGCACGCACGCACGCACGCACGCACGCACGCACGCACGCACGCACACACACACACACACACACACACACACACACACACACACACACACACACACACACACACACACACACACACACACTGTTCTCTCCTCCACCATTTGTACTTAATTACTAAGGGACTCTGCTGTCTGCACCAGCGAGGCATAACAAAGAGGTGTAATGCCATTAGCGAGTTCATAAAAAAGTACAAAGAAAAAAGGAGATTTCTTCGCTTTCTTTCTTTTATTTTATACATATGTCTTGAGAGAGAGTTGGTTTATGACTGATACTATGATTACAATGATACAAAAATAAAAATACTATTTATATACATTATATTTGTAAGTTTGGTGATCATAAACAGATGAAGTTGACAAAAAATGGATACTGGATAATACTATAATTTTTGGTGCAGAGGTCTATACTGTAAGAGTGTAAGGTATACTGTACCGTAATGTAAGATAGTAAACTGATATCTCTGCTGTCTGGAAGTTTGATGATGCCTGGAATAACTTTCAAATGATAATGTGTGTAAAGCTCAAGAATACAAACTGTCATAAGACATAATTATGTTGACACAGTATCAGGTTTTGGTGATTGTTTTGTATCTATGACATAAACAGTCGTGCCAGTGTGCTGGACCTAGACATTGGGGCCTATACTGTCTCCCTGGCAGAATGGCTGACATCTGCTCCTAATAGCTGAGATGGGTTAACCACATGAACCATATCGTCCTTATTCTGGTCATGTAGGTGAAAATAGGCAAACATTCTGTGAAACTGGCGTACCCTTCTGTTTTTATAGCTAACACAAGGATAAATGTTTGACAATTTCTAATAATAAGCAACAAGCTGACTCGATCTGGACAAGGGTCGTCTCCTAGCAAGTATTCGGATGAAAACATTTTGTAGAATTATTCTAATTAAAGGATGTGGTTTAATCTTAATGATGTTACTGTGCTGTGTAATACACTGTGCAGAGATTGACATGACACGTGTGGTTGCACCTATTAAGTATTGAAAACGGGAAAATTGGATTCACACCACTGTGGCTGTTTTCGTCTGTAGTTCAAAGAGCAGTAGGAGGTTAGTGGTGAGCTTTGTGGAAGATCAAGTCACAGGGATGCATAATTATAACATGCATAATGTGCAAACACACACACACATGCACACCACGCACGCACGTATGCATACACGCACGCCTGCGCACATCTACGCACGCACGCCACAGACACGCTCATAAACATACGCATGCATACCATGTGTACATGAACTCACATAAATTGGCGCAACCTCATGCGTGTGCACAAATACGCACGGACGCACACACGCAAGCATGCACGCACGAGCACACACACACACACACACACACACACACACACACACACACACGGCTGAGAGGACGTCCTGTACAGTAGGTGTTTGACACCTCTGATTGTATTTGACACCACAAGAGTCCATTGCACATGTATTGTGGAAATTATCCATTGATTTCAGGACTCTGTCTAAGGTTTTATATGTGGTGAATTGAATCAGCCATGGCTTTGCTAGGATCTCTGGTACGTAAGGTTATGAGAGAGGGTTCATAATTTAATGCAGCCATAGAATAGCTTGAACTGCAGAAGCTGAAGTAATCATGTTTGAAATAAAGGGGGCTCACATATTTCGCTCACTCAGTTCCCAGGGGTCCATAGCAATGGTATGATTTTGTTGATTAAAGTGATTTCATAGATTTTCTTTTTCAACCTCATAGTTTTCCTTATTACATCTAGACAGCTCCGATGCAATCTAACACCTTCAGGTACAACGATTCGACTAGACATTTGATCACTATTTACTACAAACAAACGCCACTGTCTGACATTCTCTGTAAGACTATTATTATCTATTTATTATTAAACATAAAATACACCCTCCCACATGATTAAACTTAAAAGTAAATACCAAACTCTCGGATATGATCACAAAAACGTTTTTTAGTTTTTATGTCCGCTTATTTCCAGCCACACTTGGGATTCTTTTTTCCCCCACAGTCCAATATTTCAGATTCCATCCTAGTTGGCTAACTTTAGCTTTCAAAGTTTGCAAGCCTCAAATCATGAACACAGCGTGCAATATACGTGAAATCTTTCATAGACTTTCCTACTAGGCTGAGGAATATATCCCACCCTTTTCACATTTGCCTGTTATAGCGCCACCAACAGGTGTTTTTTTGCTAAACACATTTTTGGAACAAAATGCCATCCAAGGCAAAAGAAGAAATGTCACCCTTTTCACATTGGCCTATTATAGCGCCACCAGGAGGCCAGAACCTGACCTGCCCTGGTGGAGACCTGTGCCCCGAGGGGCACTTTTTCTAGTTTTTACTGTGGACCACCACTGCCGCAAATATAAAAGCAGCTGGTAATAATATTTCTTGTTTTTCCATGAATCAGTGCTATTGAACACCCTTTACGTCTGTGTGTTGTTTCGAAATATTGAACCAATGGAAAGTAGTAAAAAACGCATTGGACAAATTCTCTTAACTCCACAGTTTGAGGGTCTCAAACTGTCTGCTAAAACATCTAACTCCACCACCTCTCTCTTTCTCATGCAAGTAATTGACAATATCTAATGTCACAACACCAACTTTGATGAGGCAGTATTGCATCGTTTAAATAATACAAGGCTCCATTCATTTCCTGAAAAATGAACATTTTGGAGTTATGAGGTTTCCTCCGGACAGCAGAGCTATACAAGTACTCGTAGCTTCCGATGCAGAAAGTTATTTATTTATTAGGACAATAAAGAGAAGACAAATCAACGTTTGGCAACAATGCTTAATTGGACCGATTCAATCGGTCTGATTGATTAATCGAACAGATGCCGATGAATCTAAAACCAACTAGAATCAGTACACTACAACTACACACATTAGAAATCAAGCTATATGCCGTACATAACACAATAGACAAAATACTCTTCTCTCCAAAATCATATCACAAGTAAAGACAGTACATTTGGATATTTGGACATACTGTAGTGGAAATGCACGTATGCACGCACGCCATGCACACCATACGCACGCACGCACACACGCAACACTGTAGAAGTAACCGTGACACACAATCAGAATGTATTCCTCGTTAGACTGAGATATCTTCGGACCTATAGCATCAATATTATGGGGGAACATTAGCCCAAAATAGCAGATCGGTTAGTTTTGGCCAGGAAATTTGGTAAAAAGCTGCTGTTGTAGTCCTTTAGTGAGTCCTGTACATATGAGTGCATGAATTTAAACTGTACAGTATGCAGTGAGACACTAATATGCTCAACACAATTAAAAACAACAAAAAGGTTGCTTTCGTCCCCCATTTCATTGTGAATTTTCAATATCAATAACCATTATTGAGAAATGTATTACTTATATTATATTATTATAAAAATGTTATAGCAGTTACAATTTGACAATGAATAATTGATGTCAATTGTGAGTCCACTTTTTTGTATCCAAGAATCTCAGTACACACACATGCACACACACACACACACACACACACACACACACACACACACACACACACACACACACACACACACACACACACACACACACACACACACACACACACACACACACACACACACACACACACACGCACGCACATGCTTCACATGCATGCACTTTCCAATAAACTATTTAGTCATTATGTCAAAAATACCTCTGAACTTATGATTTCAAAACCTTTTGATTGATGGCCAGGATTTCAATTTAAAAACAGCAATGCACAAACTGTATTGAAAGTAGGCATTCCATTGATCTAACCCAGCAAGTATTTGAGGTAAATTGAATCAGTCCCTCTGTCTTATATGAAGCGAGAGCCCCGCCATCCGTGATTCCATTTCGCACTTTCAGATGTAGGGAAGCCCTCCATTTATCAAATGGTAAAATAATACAAACTGCCAAAGGCAACATAATGTCTCATTGATCAAATGTAATGCCTTCTGAGGCAGATTTCTGTGAATGGATTGCATGTATCAATGACTTGGATGATTCAGAAAAGCATGCTTCCTTTCAACAATCAGAGGGTAAAACAAATGAACACATTCTGCCAACTATGGTCCTTCAGACACAGTTACAGTGTAATGCAGTACCACATCTTGGGGCCACCTTTAACACAAATGCACCCATCTCAAAGTAAGACCTTTGGCGTGGGTGCATCTGTGCTGTGTGTGTGTGTGTGTGTGTGTGTGTGTGTGTGTGTGTGTGGTGTGCAGCCGCCCTGCAGGACGTGAGGAACCTGCGGGGGGAAATGTGTCTGTACAGCACACAGTGCAAATGTTCATCTTTGTAGCGGTCCCTACGGGCAGAACTCCATAATAGGGTCTCCTCAACACGTGATTTCAATTTGGGATGATTGGATGTTGCTTTGAAGATACATAGTTTTCATAAGAAATAGTATGAAAACCTTGTTTGGTGTTTATTGACACATTGACACACAAGAGCATTTCCTTGGCCTACTGGGAGTGTGCGTGCATTCCTGCAACATAATCGGTCCAGTGGTGCCAGAGATAAACATACAAACAGACAAACCGGACGGGGTCCAAAACATAACCCTGCACGGCCTTCGGCCATGCAGCCTACTGTTGCGGAGATAATAAAATAAGCGAAAGATTTAGAAACATAATCCCTTGTGCATGTTTTCCCACATGCACTTGAGACATCAGCATTGTAAGCATTTTTACACTCTCAGAGGTAAATTAATACAGAGAATTTTGCTGTGTGGCCTCAATACCTTACGGGCCCAATGCAATAGTGTGGTTAGTGGAAAGTCAAATTGGATCATGTGATCATGTGGGCTTGTGGGGCAGATGGTTACCTGTTTGAATCCAGGGAAATCTGTGCAGGCAAAGTAAATGAATAATGAGCCAAAGCTAAAGGTTGTGGCTGTAGTGGGCAGTACCCATGGTCTGTAACTCACTACTGATTAGCCATTTAAGCTCAATTTTATACTTTATAATATAGCTGATCTACAAGGTCATAACACAAGTCCTGGGAAATTGCATTCATGCTCAGCAAATATTCCCTTGATAAATGTCTTAAAAAGGGCTAATGAACTGGAGCCAGTTGCACGACCTCAAACCTAGCCTAGTTATATCTTAAATGGCTTATGCAATACTGTATGCATATAAAATTCATAGCCATTTAAGCTATAATTTTGAACTAGTGAGGCGGTACAATTGACTCCTGTATTCAAGATGACTAGTAGTGTAGTTGCATGCCCATGTAGGTCACGCCTCGTGACATCACACATCCATAATGGTCACGCCTCGTGACCTCACGCCTCCATAATATGGTCACCCCTCGTGACATCACGACTCCATATGGTCATGCCTCGTGACATCATGCCATATATGACCAACTCCATATGAAGATCACGACACTGACCTCATCTAACCCTGGATAACCATACATGGAGAAGACTGGATCATCACCTAGATCTGCATATAGAAGCCAGCCAGCAATGCTACATCTGACCTCAAGCCTCAAACCCTTAGATCTCCATATATGGAGCTGACCTGTTCTGACATTCCATATGTTGATCCCCCCCCACCCGTCCTTCCTGTTCTGACATTCCATTATGTTGATCTGGCCTCATCAAACCCTGTACACTCAAGACACGCTCCATATATGGCCAATTCATAATTCTTTCCATATGTTGATCTGACCCCCCATGCCAATTAGAGCACCAGCGCTTACCCAGCAGTCTGCCACCACCCATGCGGATGCATGCACGCGACCGTGCCCACAGGGTGTCTTACTGGTAGTAGTAGTAGTAGTAATTCAGACCAAAGTACTTCACAAATGGCAAAAATAATTCCCACATCCGCGCCAACAAATCAAACCCTAAAGTAGACGGTGTAAATTGATCAAATGTAGCCCACAGTTAAAACAAAATAAGAGTGCAACTTGGTGCTTCAACAGTTGCAGTGCAGAGTCACAAGACAAGACTGTTCATGACAGGACAGATGTACATGCAGGTTTTGCATGTTGGTGATTTTTCCATGGTAAAGTTTAGTCCCAAGAGTCAAGTCTGCGGATGATGTCATCAGTTGTCAAATCTTGGAGAAAACAGTGTCATTAAGGATAGTTTTTCACTTCACAGTATTTCTAGAGGAAAAATACAATAGTAAACCCCACATGCTTATGTCGCCCATGGCCAGTTTAGTGCCTGATTGCCGCATAGTCTAATGACTACAGCGAACAACAGCTCATTTTTCATTCGTTAGGGCCCAGCGAGGGTGACCTTTCACTCCAAACTACTAAGGGGCGTTTTGATTATCTCGATTGCATGATAATAGCGATGAAAATAAATGACTCAGTGAGAGTATTAAATCAAACCAGTGTAATATCTCTGTGTTAATGTATATATTATTCCCCATTTCCCATTATCGCTCAAGGGCTTTGGGGCAGAATTCATGATTTGTTATCGTTTTTACACACAAGTACTATACATTATGTTATGGTTGCACAGGATTGCACAGAATGAAAACGTATTATTCAGTATGTGTACAATATATGTCTGAACTGGACCACAATAATAGCACATGCAGGATATATGTGCAAGTTGCATGGGCACCAAACAGCACTATACTGCTACTGGTGCATGCATGCGTGTGTGTGTGTGTGTGTGTGTGTGTGTGTGTGTGTGTGTGTGTGTGTGTGTGTGTGTGTGTGCGCATGTGTGAGTGCACGCATGTGTGTATTTTCCATTTGATATGTTTCACCTATAAACTGTTTCACTACTACAGGTTATACAGTAAGTATGGAGTAGTGCTACAACACGTGTCCAATGGAGCAATATGCCCATGTGTTTGAGTTATGACCCAGACATGGAAACATCAGCTCTATATGGCTGTCACACTGAGTGAGTGATGGGGCTTGGGGAAGAACACACAGACACACACAGACGCACGCATGCACAGATGCACGCACAGACGCACACACACACATAAACACGATTCTCAAGCAAATGCACACAAAACTATTAAACTGCCCACACATACGGTAGTCCCTCACCTTATATAAAAATTGCAATATATCAACTACCATAGAAATTATGGTAAACCTTTATAGCTTGAAACTTGCGCTCTATGCTGCTTAGCTGTATTTGGATCCAAGGAAGCCAGGTTAAAATAAATGTTGCTTCTATAACTCTACGAATCAAAACTTAGTGGGCAAAATGTAAAGTGGGTTAACTTGGTAAAGCCTCACCATGAGTTTGATTGGTGCGAGTAGAGAAAGTGGCAAATTTCATAGTTAAAGCATAATATCTCTCTCTCTCTCTCTCTCTCTCTCTCTCTCTCTCTCTCTCTATATATATATATATATATATATATATATACATTATACACACACACTATACAATGTCATATATATATATGACATTGTATAGTATATATATTATATATATAATATATATATACACTATACAATGTCATATATATATATATATTACAAAAATGCTTTAAATGAAAGCTGAATTCATTGTATAGTCGTCGCCTATGGCTCTAGAGTAGCGCAGTGTACTGTATATCACAAAGTGACGGTAAAAGGCATTCTAAGGAGGGTATCTTAAGGTCATCACCATCCCTTGCAGCTCACTGGAGCCATAAGTTGATAAATTCAGAGGGGCATTTGCCCTTCAAGCTGCACCATTTGCTAGCAGCCCTGCCTCCGTTAGGCCTGCCTTAATCTAATGCCAACTGTCCACCCGCAAAGAAAAATTGAAAAATTGTTTGTGAAAAATGAGCGTCCAAACCCTGCTATGCCCCCCACCCCTCCCTTCAGCCCCTAATCAGAAATACGGTCAAACAGCAGCACTTATTGGGCCTGGGAGAATTTCTCATGTTTGGCCCTCTAAGGAGAAGTAAACGCAGGCAATTATATATGAAGCGATTTAACATGCCAGCGTGCTGTTTCCTACATTGTAAAGAGCAGGCTATGGGGTCAGTGCATGCTAAGCACCCTATAGCACTGCTGCCGTTGCTGCCTTTTGCAATGGCAGTAATGTTTGTCTTTGAAGGACTTGGAAACCACTGAGAAAATGTTCCTTAGCTGGCAATTCTTAGATGTATCAGTGCAGTTTAACACAACATTTGCAAATGGTCATATACAGAAATGCCAACCGGTTCGGTCCCACTTCAGGCTGGGTGATTAATGGAAGATATATCGAAACCGATATTTAGAACCAATATAATAATATATACCGGTAACTAAATTAGTCTGATTAACCCTAGAACACTAAACATCCCTTTTGTCCCACAAAACCCAGGCATATTTTATACCTTGTACCATGATTGTTTTTCTCATCAAAATATATTACAGCAATACATGGCAACTTGAGGTAGCCCTACTCTTCTTTAATATATTTCATCATGACTTGATAAAAAACTACATGAAAAAACGAAAAATAGATAGGGAGTAGGGACCCTCCTGGTGGGGGCTCCCGTGGCAGGTGAGTCAGTAGGATATATTGAGCAGTGACAACTCAACTCAACTTTATTTAAATAGCATTTATCATGACAAAGTCAACAAGTGCTTTGGTTGACTTTTAAAAGAAAAACAAGGGGCGAACAGCAAAGCAAAAAGTGCAATATAAACATCAGTAGGCAATATAAAAAGGCACAAAACTAGCAAGCATTTGCTTACAGTGAGGAAAAGTGGGGCTACATCAGCTTTCAGTAAAAGTTTTTAGCAGGGATTTAAAAATATACAGAAATGTGTGTGGGGAGGAATCAATTGGCATAACGAGTCAACGACTACATTGTGTAGAAAAAAGGGGGTTAAAAAAATATTGGTTACTCAAATTTTTGGTAAAAAACTATATGGAAATTCCACTGGCTTATGCTGACATGGCGAGTCTTCTTTTTGGACCAAAAACAAGCTTGAGTTGCGGACCATTCTCTAAACGTTATGGTCCTAGCTTACAAAAAGTATGTTTTGGGTGGATTAATTGACAATCGCGGGACATGTTACATAGCGGATTTTTACTTCCTGACTCGCAGTTTCCGGCCAAATCGGCTTTCAATCTAAGAGTCTCGCCCATAGATTTATATGGACCCCACTCTGAGCCAACCACCAAATGGCGTTGTGGCGGTCAATGAGTTAAGTCAGTAAACAAGTGTGTCTGCTTGCTTTTGTGGAGGGGAATATTAGAGGCAAATGAAAATCCATCGTCAGAAAGTGTCAGAAGCTCGTATTCATGTTTTAATGGTAAATCCATATTACTCTATAGTGAACAGCAAAGAGAATATTAGCTTTATCTCATGGAACATTACTCATACTTTTTAATGTATACAGTGAATATCAACTATAAGACTATTGTAGTCTCCTTTCCTTTTTTCTTTTTAGATTGCAAGCTTTCATTTTGACAGCTGGTCTTCTGGTGTCTCGTGGAAAGTGATGTTCATGTCAACCTGGGCGGGCACGCACGCACGCACGCACACATACACACACACACATACACATACACACACACAAAGCTAACCTAACAGCCCATAAGCGCCTCCTCTGCATGCCTCTGCCATAACTAACAGGATTAGTCAGCCACAATCGATTTGGCACACGCTATCAAAACCAAACAGCCATCCTCCTAAACCCCCCCGTCTCTCTTCATCTTTTACATACTACTTCTCCTTTCCTTCTTGCTTCCACCCCATCCTTCCGTCTGTTGATTATTTCCTTTCCTCACTCGCATAAGTCCTCTCTCCTCCGCTCCCACTAGTCTCTCCCTTCATTTTGCAATGCCTTCTCTCTCTCCCAGTCCATCCTAGCCGCCTCATCTCGCTGCATCCTTCCACTTTTCCTCCTCCATGTTGCCTCACTCCTGTCACTCAGGTCATTCATGTCCCACCCTAAAAGGCAAACCTCCCTCTCCATCATCGCCCCTTCTCTCTGCTCCACTCCTCCTGTCCTCCCTCCCTCCCTCACTTACTCCTTCAGCCCCTTCTCTCTGCTCCACTCCTCCTGTCCTCCCTCCCTCCCTCACTTACTCCTTCAGCCCCTTCTCTCTGCTCCACTCCTCCTGTCCTCCCTCCCTCCCTCACTTACTCCTTCAGCCCCTTCTCTCTGCTCCACTCCTCCTGTCCTCCCTCCCTCCCTCACTTACTCCTTCTCTCTGCTCCACTCCTCCTGTCCTCCCTCCCTCCCTCACTTACTCCTTCTCTCTGCTCCACTCCTCCTGTCCTCCCTCCCTCCCTCACTTACTCCTTCAGCCCCTTCTCTCTGCTCCACTCCTCCTGTCCTCCCTCCCTCCCTCACTTACTCCTTCAGCCCCTTCTCTCTGCTCCACTCCTCCTGTCCTCCCTCCCTCCCTCACTTACTCCTTCAGCCCCTTCTCTCTGCTCCACTCCTCCTGTCCTCCCTCCCTCCCTCACTTACTCCTTCAATTCCATGGCCCTCACACTCTCCTCCTCCCCACACATCCTCCATCCATTCTTTCTTTCACTTCTCTTGCCAAATCACCCCCTAGCAGATGCCCCACTCATTCAATGGGCCTCCCAAGTGTGTGTATGTGTGTGTGTGGTGTGTGTGTGTGTGTGTGTGTGTGTGTGTGTGTGCGTGCGCGCGACTGTCTGAGAGAAGAGGATGTTTGTGTTTGCGTAGCAGTCCTGTCCGCTGTGTGTCTGCTATTTGTGTATATGCCAAATGAAGTGTGTGTGTGTGTGTGTGTGTGTGTGTGTGTGTGTGTGTGTGTGTGTGTGTGTGTGTGTGTGTGTGTGTGTGTGTGTGTGTGTGTGTGTGTGTGTGTGTGTGTGTGTGTGTGTGTGTGTGTGTGTGTGTGTGTGTGTGTGTGTGTGTGTGTGTGTGTGTGCGCGCTTGCATACAATACATCATGCGTGCATCTCAGTGGAGCAGGGCTGGCCAAGGCTAATTGTCACCTCCTACCTGATGGTGACAGGCCCAATCAAAGACGATGAGCTCACCAATCTCTCTTTTTCTCTCTCACTCCCCTCACTTCCTCACTCGCTACCCTCTCTCTCCTCTCACTTCCTTTCTTTCCATCTGTACACACACACACACACACACACACACACACACACACACACACACACACACACACAACCTTCTCTCCCTTTCCTCAGCTGGCATATAGAAATTGATAGACAGCCTCCAGTCTCCTATACCCATTATGGGTTGTTTTTGGAAAGGAGAAGAAGAGTATACGAGGTTAGCGGGGGACAGAGGAGAGAGAGAAGAGGGGCGTTCCATTCAACTCTCTCCACTTAAGGGCACCGCACGAGACCACAAATTGGCCCGAGTGCTTGATGTTTGGAGGGACACAGGTTGCAGAACAACAATGGCCTTATTCACATCCACTTGCATGGCAAAATTGATTGCATGAATGAATGAATGAATGAATACATTTGGTTTCAGCATCTTTTGGGGAACAAATGGGTGATGGGGCACAGAGAGATGTGGGGAAATCATCTTCAATCATCTTCTCTTCTATGAGTGAGTGTGGCAGTGTTGTGGAAGGTGAATTTCAATTTACCCATATTTTTCCGAAAAGTGGGTAATTATTCACTCTGTCTGTCTGTCTGTCTGTCTGTCTGTCTGTCTGTCTGTCTGTCTGTCTGTCTGTCTGCCTGCCTGCCTGCCTGCCTGCCTGCCTGCGTGCGTGCGTGCGTGCGTGTGTGTGTGTGTGTGTGTGTGTGTGCATAGTGGTTCTCAACCAGTGGTCCTTGAGGGGGTTCCAGGTGGTCCCCATGCAGTTAAAGTTCAATGATGGAGAGTTGGTAACCAAATGGACCCTTACGACTTTAATAATTAAATTATTGTTAATCATCTGCATTATTTAATTTACAAGTATAGTCACAATTAGAGAATTGTAGAAGAATTGTTATTTTGATCAAAGTTATCTCTCCCAATTGTGCACAACATCTTATTCAAGGACAACAACATTATTCTAAGACAGGTTTTGGGTCTGAGAGGCTAAATGTTATCAAATGGTGGTCTGTGACTTAAATGTAGAATAAATAATTGACCTTGACATGAAAAGGGTTGAAACCCACTGTGTTAGATTGATACAGATGGAAAGTGTAGAGGGTGTGTGTGTGTGTGTGTGTGTGTGTGTGTGTGTGTGCACACTATGCGCTCGCGTGTACTGTATGTGATTCTTTTTTTTCCTTCTTCTGGAAAGTAAGATATTATTTTGGCTTTTAAAGTGATAACCATCAGAGTCTCCAGACCATAGAAGCTTCCTAGTGCCACAGTGAGTTTCATATGATGGATTTGGCTGGAAGCTCTTAATTATAGCATACCTCCTACATGTGATGATGTGCTCTCTTAAACCTCAACATCACTCTGTTATCTCTCCTACTCTGCCTATACCACCACTGTTTGTTTTCTCTTATTCTTTTACTTTGTTCGCACTCTGATTCTCTCTCTCCCTCTCTCTCTCTCTCTCTCTCTCTCTCTCTCTCTCTCTCTCTCTGTCTCTCTCTCTCTCTCTCTCTCTCTCTCTCTCTCTCTCTCTCTGTCTCTGTCTCTCTCTCTCTCTCTCTCTCTCTCTCTCTCTCTCTCTCTCTCTCTCTCTCTCTCTGTCTCTCTCTCTCTCTCCCTGTCGGACCTCCTTCTAGTTTTCCTCATATCCCTCCCTCAGAAATAACATGTTCTCTGGTGCTTGTCAAGTGTGGGGAGGATTCACATGGATGGTTATCAGCTGCATGTGGAGGTTTTATCAGGCCTCTTTGAATCAAAGGTTATGGGAGATTGAAGCAATCTGTCAAATTGAATCTATATTGGTCTTTACTTTCTCCAGTGGAGAGTATTACTGCTCCCCTGATTTAGGTAATGTTACATCATGACTATGAGTTTGCATTCCACTTGCAAAGGCATTTGGATGCATTGCGTTTATGTTTTCCTGTGAGGTAGCCAGTCTAGCCACCATGAAATTGGTATAGTAGAAATGCAGTTGCATCTGTAACTGCAATGAGAGATTTTAAGATGAATCCTACATAATCAGTTACTATCCTACTCAATCCATTCCTGATGAACATATAAATCCACTGAGGTCATCAAGCATGATCACCACCCGTTATATACAGTAAGATAGTTTAACAGGATGAATAACATATTTTCGTTGCGCTACGCACGCATAAAATGGCTCTGATGCATAATCAGAATCTGTCATGTAAGTCATTCAGTCAGTTACTAGCAATTGTCAGCTAAACCTGAAACAAATATAGTGATAGATAAAACAACAACATCTATATAAAAGTGGTCGTACAACATCTATATAAAAGTGGTAGTACAGGTACATACTAACTTAACATTTACAGTAGGCTACTGATGTAGCCTACAACTTTATTTCAACTTTATGTATCATGCAATTAATAATTGCAAGATATCAATGAAAAATATAACATCTGACTCTAGAATCATGACAGGTGGTTGTTTTCTATATGTCGCCAGTTGCTTTAAAATCATAAAATGGCACACTGTCAACAGATGAGTTAATCATTTCTAGTGCCAGGAGCAATGCAAATAGTCTAACATATGGCATTGGCTGTCGTAAAATGATGTAATTTCCCCAGTGCATGATATTAGAGAGGCATTATTTTTTATTTTATTGTCTGTTATGGGTATGAATTAAAGGCCGGGTATTGTGTGTATGCATGCGTGTGTGAAGAGATCTGTGGCTTGATATTTCTGTCTATAGGGGCCACAAACCAAGCACAGTAAAGTTACAGTAAAATACTTGAAAATAAATTATAGCAATGTCTATTACAGGATTGTATAACTGCAACATATGGCATGTTGGATTGACAGTGGTACTTGACTTACAACATAATTTCTTTCACCTTTCTGCTGACAAAGTAATGTTCCAATACTACCAGCAGGTACTGTATACCCATGTCTATTTCTAAGGTGAGGAAAAGTATAAGAGCATGTCTTAGTAACTCTCCCAAAGGACGCAAATCTATTTTCCTCAAGCCGCAGGTGCTTATGCAAGAAAACACAATAGCACAAGTTCAAGAGGAAAAGGTAAATTGTTCCAGATTGGAATTTAAAGTGCACTCCATTGCCATATACATTGGCTGGGCTATTTCTGAAGTGTGCAAAGCTGATGGGAGAAGACAGTGAGCACAATGAAACAGACCTCCATAGGAGTACTGGGCCTCCTTAAATATCACATTACACAGCACTCCAACAATAATACAACTTTCCTTTTTGCTCTCAAAGCAATAACGCATCTAAACTGCACCACATGAGAAAGACCACAGCAGTGTCAGTTCCATCAAAACTAATCAATTCTACTGTGTCTTCATTTCCAAAGGAAAACACGTTGAGCTGGCGAGAGCAGTGGAGGGCTTGATTTATGAAGCACACTCCAGGACAGGGATGCTGCAGATTTAGACATTTTCATCTTAGATCAAGCCCCCCGTGACACAAGGTTTGAACTGAAATGGATTATGTTCATGGCCTGTTTCTCCTTCATGATTGCATGTTTTAGTGAGTGTTTGCATATATGGATGTGGAATTGTGTTTGTGGGCTGTCAGTGGCTCTATCATAGTACTTGTCTTGTATATGGATGTCTTTTATGCGTAGTGCTCATGGTACAATAAGGCCCGCCTTCCCTTTCCCCCCAAAAAACATTTTTACATTGCGCTAGTAAGTCTGATCTCTCTTTTGAAATTTGAAGCATTAATATTCCACGTTATGATCAATCAGTGCAGATGCAGCATAGATTCAGAGAAAATAGTGTCACGATGTGGTTCTGGAGGTGTAGGACTCAGGTGCAGAACGAACCAGGCACAGGCAGAGGAGTGAATTCAAGTGGTTTTAATTCTCAAAAATGCACATGTGAAACAACTTGGAAATAACTAGGACATACATGTAGGACTTGGAATAACTAGGGAAACACAAGGAACTGACCACATCAAACACTAGGAACAAAACTACAAAATAAGGTACAGAACACAAATACAAGTAAAATGTCCCAAAACACAGACAAAGTCCAATTAAGGGCAGAGGAGCGTACCGTGACAATTAGGGTTTTTTGTCCGGCCGTAAACAAGGGTAGATATAGTCAAATGCTATTATCTTCACCAGACCGACAGGCCGGGAGGCAAACCCTATATGTTTTCATACCTGTCCGTATGTCTGTCCATTTAATTTATCCATCCGTGTGTCTGCTGAACAGCTAATCTTGGACACCACTGCACTGATCGGTGTGAAACTCTCAGTAGGCCAAGGAAGACACCCACATTTTTCAAATCAGCCTCGTCATGGCCCTCTACTGTTTGTGTTTTGGCCTATATAACTCTTGAGCAGGTCAAGTGTTTCTTGGATCATGCAACTCCCCATATAGGGGTTGCATACACTTTTTTCTAATACTCCTACATATTTTGTCCAACATTCACACACATTGGTACACTATATCTCTGAAGTTATGTGATATACAGTCTTTGTTCAGATTCCATTCCGAATTCCGATTGCCGTTTTCCAGATTTGTGGACAAATCTGGAGAAGCTATGACCATATGACATAGAAATGTTATTAACCCTCACAGCATCCTTGTGCCCTGCATGTTGGCTGCAACCCATGAATAGGTAAACATACATTGTTGTGTATATAGTAGGCCCTATATATACTGTACGTCCTCTTGGCTGAATGCATTAGGCTACATACCTTGTTGTTTTGCACTGCCAACGTGCTAGTTATTTAACATTTCATTCATGAAAATATGTCCTGGATTGCAGCTTTTAAGCGTGCATAGTTTAGCTGGGATCATGGCATCCAACTGAGAAATCTTACATGATGTAATGTTGCATCCTCTTCCACACCCTCTTTATACATGATAGACATCACCTCTAACTGTGCTTTGCATGGAAAAGACCAACGAAGGCAAAAGCACAGTCCAACACATCGTAAATTATGCCATCGGAATTCAAGTATGGTCTTCTGCACTCCTCTCTTCCTGTTGGCCCCAGCCTCCACCCACAGTGTCCAGCTATAGTAGCATGTGATAACCTCGTCTAAGCCCAGCCAAACCAGTTTAATTTTCCCTATATGTCAAAGGCAAGCTTCTGAAATCTCCTTTTTATCTGGCGGAGAAAAAGTATATATCAGGATGCTGGCTTCCAGCAACATGGTGGGGCATCAACTAAGGTGTGCGTGCGTGCGTGTGTGTGTGTGGGGGGGGGGGGGGGGGGTGCGCGTGTGTGTGTGCGTGACAACAGACATTAAATAAGGGATAAAGCTTTGGCTAGTCTTTCCAGCCACCGCCAGAATCCCCTCCGCCCTTCAAATAATAGTAAAATGATTTCCTCAGCATTTGGTTTAGTCATGTCAAAGGCCAATGAGATGAACCTTGCCGACACCAAATCCCTCAGTGCCAGAAAATTGGAACTAAACTTATTTAATATTAACAGTTGCTTTTATATCACATCCCCCATGCCCCCAATCCCATTTTTCCCATCCACTTTGGAGCTCCCTGCTTTGTAGCATGAAAAGATGTGCTTCTTTTGTGATAAGGCCCATATTTTTTATCCTCTTAAACTCAATACTGACCCTGCCACCTTACTAAGGGGACAATGTGTATGATTCCCAATGGAGACATTTAGTAAGATCTGTGAATCTTTACTTAGGCTACTTCACTCAAACGCCTGTATCAATCACATAAGAGCACCTATACTGTATGTCAAATGTTGCATAATAATGTGTGCAACTCGGACACACACACACACACACACACACACACACACACACACACACACACACACACACACACACACACACACACACACACACACACACACACACACCTTCTCGCACACACATATATAAAATGCATTCATGGAGCATGGAGTGAATGTGTGGGCGATTAACCACTTGACCGGATTCACCTAGGGGCTATAGGCTCCCTCCTTCCCCCACTCTACACTAAATATCTTTGCTGAACACAAGGTCTTGTGATGTTGTGGATCTGCTAATTTCACCCCACAATAGGGACGCTAGAGTTAAAGAAAATGTTATCGTATTAGGTCACATCATTAACTGAATTTATACTGTAGCATTTTATGTAAATCCTAAAGGAAATTAAATTAAAACATCAAGTGTTAGTGTTAGTGAATCCTGTGTTCATTAGTAACCATTCTGATTGAATTATATGAGGTGACATCATTTTCCAATAATTAGCTTATTAGCATGGAAGGCAGTGCATTGGAGGGCCAAGCAATCAGAACAACAGTTAGCCACCATTAGTGTTTAGAGCGTTAGATTGGGGCGCACAGATTAGATAGAGTCTTATGACAACAGCGGTCAACTTATTTTCATTACAATCAATTAGTGCGTAGCATAATTTGATCTAATGCATTACTGGTACCTAATTGACAGTTAATGAATATCACTGCATCAGTCTGATTTTGCTCACATTAGCATGCTTGACAAACTGTTTTGTGTGTACTGTAGCTCACAGATAATTTAACTGATCATTGTTAGGAAAACAAAGGATGTTATACTTACTTCTTCTTCAATCCACATCCGCTCTCCTATGGTAGCCTACCACATCAATACAGAATGGAATTGTGGACAAGTTTTGGGGCTGAGAGGCAGAATAAATAATTGACCTTAACATGAGGGTTGAAATCCACTGGCCTAGAAAGTAGACATTCCCTGAGCGGGCTTCAAGCGTGCTCTTTAGTCACGCCCCCTCCACACACACCTGCTGCAAACAGACGGACAGACAGACAGACCTCCTCATGTCATAGTAGTAAAAAGAGTGAAATATCAATCTGGGTTGTTGGGTTGTGTCCAGTAGTTTGAAAGATTTGGTCGATTTCATTTTTATTCTGCATGGGTCCTATGTTTATTTATATAATAAATATACAGACAATCTTTTGTTTGGGGTGTCGCAGTACCAAATCCTTGTATGAAACTTAATTCTTAACCAATGATGGGATATATTGAACCTGAATTGCACATCTAGATTTAAGATAAGTCACCACAGCTGCCTCCCTAAAATGTATTATTTTCTAAACAACTAACATTCCGTATATACGAACACCTATACGTATACTAGGCTGTTTGTCTGCTGTTGCTAGTGAGTTGTGACAGAGTACAGTGTACTCACTTTCTTTCTAACTCACTATACTCAAAGCTTATGGTGTCTCTCAACCTGCTCCACGGTACAATACACGAGCCAGGATGATGACCCCAGACCTCCAAGCTTAGCTTCTTCTCAGCCCTGAGTCCATTATCAGCCTGCCCTAAATCCCTGACCACTGTCTGCACTTACACCAGAAAGAATGCTATGTGCAGTACTAAACGTCCAAGACTGAGTGAGAAGATAATGGCAGCCAGGAGAATGAGGCTGGCCGGTGCCATTGATACTAGGAGTAAAGTACTGGCCAGCTAGCCAATGTATGGAGGATGGAGATGACTGGAGCCGGAGGCTCTATCTCTATATCCATGGGTTCCAAAGTTTTACCTCAAATTTGGGCCCTTACTCTTGAACTGTCAAACTAGTCAAACTAGTTACCCCCCTGGATTCCTTGGCGCTCCATTTATGCCATACAGTACTAGAGTTTTCTTCAAAACACACTTGTTGCTACTACTTCTAAAAAGTTTGACCAAACCTTAGACAAAACACAAAATGTTGTACATCATTACCGTCAGATTTGTCAGATACCAATTCCATTCCAGTTGGCCATGACTTTCTTCTAAAGTTTGTGGGGAACTCGACCTGACAAAGACCTGCATTTCTGAGAAGATTAATTTATATTTTTTCATTTTTTACACCATTATCCCATGCATAGTGCTTATCTGCAGTCTATGGGTGTGGTCATTAGTGATATACATTAGTTGCTCAGGATTGCAAAGAAATCCATGTGACAGTAGAAATCATACTGTGTATGAGAGGGCTGTTGTTATGAATCACATCATACATTGTAGATGCATGCCTTTGGTGTCCATGTGAAATATAATATCTCCCCAGTTTACCTCCAATACCCCCGAAGCATCCAGCAGCATACGGAGTGAAAAGGCTGTCTTGTCTGTATGTGGGAATTGCCTTCCCTGGGTCTTGTCAACGAGCCAGATCAAAGACAGAGACATGGCATTTTTCTGTCTACAGCCTTTTTTTCTCCTTTCTTTTTTTTGAAGTGTAAATCAAACTGAAAGCCATCTTTCCCCACTGCTGTAACCCACAGCCTGATGATCATAACAGAAATGCCAATTATTTTCTCATTGCTTTAACCCCTCATCCTCCAGTTCACACGCATATACTCACCTAATGAGGACAAGTCATTCAGTGTTAATTTAGTGAACACGTTAGATTGCATAGCAATAATCACATATCTCAGATGCCATTTTATGGGCATGTAAGGTCATTGCTTTTCTTCTTAATGATTTTAGATAAGCAGTAATCCCTCATAGAATGTCTTTGCCTTTTAGATTTGTCCATCAAGTATAGATTCGAAAAACAGGTCAGCGCACGAGCACTGCAAACGTTGTTGAGGTTGCCCCAAACCTTGAAATTACCAATCAACTAAAAGTTATACAGTATTTAAATCATGTATATGCTATGTTGCTCCATTTTTTATTATTATTGCATCCAACAAATTGCACAACACGCTCTTTCCAAAATAATTCCCCCACATTTTGCCCTTTTATTTAGCTCACAAGAGGGTTCATGCAAATGTGTTGTGCTCCAAGGTACAGCCAGCACACATCTTGGAGTCCCCTTGATGATTACCAGGAATATGTTGCGACACAGTGCTAATCTTCTATCTGAAGCATTTACTTTGCCCAGGGTGGAGGAAATCAATGGCTGAGATCCTTGAGAGAGCAAGCCAAGTCTTTGTCTTAATACTTGTAAAACAGCTCCCACACACACACCTGTCAGTGACAGTCGCTACTGCAGCAACATTGCAAAAACAACTAGCACTGTCGAGGTGCCAACTACTGCTAGTACTAACTAATGTCAATTACAGCTGCTGTTCTTAATCATTTAGACCCGTTAATGACCTTATACCAACCTTAAAACGTAACTTAGTTACGTCAACAGCCAATAAGGGACCACCATTCTACATGTATACATACATGTATGCATGCATGCATACATATACGTACGTACCCAGTCGATCACCAAACGTCATCAGCCAATCCCTGATTGGCCAACGGACGAATGTATTCTAGCAATGTGCGTTGTGGAAAAGAGATTAAATAAGGGAGTACTAGTTTCTCAGGAGGTAAAGTGGGTGACCGGGAGTCGGAAGCTTCCTGGTTCAATCCTCGTCTCCTCTGGGTTCAAAGTGCCTTTGAGCAAGACACTAAATACGATACGATTCGTATCACGATACGATTTTTCACGATATAAAAAAACAATAATTGAATATACGATATATCGTTACATGCCTAATGTACGGTATCATCAGTATGTGGCCACAATGATGATGATAAAATATACAACTTGTAACATTGCAAATGTTTGCCCTGGATCATAATAGGGGCATCTGCAGCTACAGCACCTTGTTTGGCCAGTGAGTTGGTACCAGAAATCTTCTCTTTCTGTTCCTATCAGTGCACGGACAGACCGGCCCACCAGATGTTTTTGCCAACAACATCTAACGGCATGGTTTCAGAGGGAACAGGATTATGGCAATAACAATAAGAGTACAACTTGGTCTGCGTACATATGAGAATACCAGTGCACCAACCACATTTTCCACATCAAAATGAACACAGTGAGCAGTTATTAAGCAGGTAATTTGTTGATTACGGCAAATCACTTGAGACTTACATCACTCAAACATCATTGTGTGGCCAAGTGCAGTAAAGGAACTTCGAGGGCTGAAGTCCAAGTTATGTGTAAAATTCATTCAACACACCCCACACACACACACACACACACACACACACACACACATTGTACACGCACGCACACACATTGTACACGCACGCACGCGCTCGCGCGCACACACACACACACACACACACACGCACACGCACACGCCACGCCACCCACACACAAAGCAGAGACCTGCAAGCCCATTCATACGTATACTGTACAAAATGCACTATCCACAAGCAGCCGACAAGGGTTGACTGAGGGGACTTTAGAGGGGACTTTGTGGAGTCGTCCAGGGGCCAATAGTGGGATTGCCAGTTGGGCGGGGGATTACAGTTTCCTGTGTTCTGCCTCCCACAATCCACTGGGGTTTGTTCTGCCATGGCTAGATTATGGAGCTGAGCCTGAATGCAATGGTCTTAAGTATGTATCAACAGTTTCCTTGCGTTAAGAGGATCTCAGCACCCAAATGACACTTCAGCAGCACTCTGAAGATGTGTGTGGGTAAGCAGCAGCAGCATAATGCTTTATGACTGCTCATCTCCTCACATGTACACACACAGCTTATAATTTGGTCTCAACACCATCAGTACGCACGCACGGATAGAGTCCATAAGCTGCTTATTGAAGAAGGGCCTTCTCTTATAGTCATGTTGTGCTCCAGCTCCAGACCTTGTTGACAAAACAAATAAGATAGACAGAGCATGGACACATTTTAGATGTCAGGTAACAGGCTAGCACAACCGTGAGCACTGCAGTGTAGGTCCTACTGGCCAACACAAGAGAAACATAGGAGGATCTAGAAATGATGGGCCCCTGGGCCACCGTCATGCAAAATGGCCCCCGGCGTGGCGCATACTGTCTGCACACGTGTACGGCTGTATGCATAATAATTATTATGACATATAGGCCTGCGCTATTCAGAATGTACAGCAAGGGATTGCTTAAAAATAATATACAGCCAAAAACTAAGCCAAATAAATGCAATGAGGGTTTAAACACTTGCAGTAATGTACCGTATCATGATAGTTTAGGACTTTTGGAGTTTTTTTATTGACACAAATGAATGAGCCCATTGTTAATAACAGTGACAAGGACAGTGTGTGTCACTGTTATTCACTGTTACCCCCTTTTTTGGGGCGGCCCTGAGCTTGAGCCTCTTCGCGGTCACACGGACGCTCAAGCCCAGGGGCCCCCGGGCCTGGGCCCAACAGGCCCGTTGGATAATCCTCCCCTGATGAGAAACCTGTGTTGTTTACAGAATTCTGGGGGGGAAATCAAACAACATGGATGACAATGCATTGATGATGCTGTAATTTTACTGTGTCTGTGTCTTAAATGGCTAATTAATGTAAGACTTTCCTGCATATAAATGTGCTATTGGAATTAAGGGCTATTAATATTACAAATCTACAACGTATCAAATCAACCAAAGTACATTACTTAAGTAAGTGTACTTACTTTACTTTCCACTACTGGGTGTGATCACATTGAACAGTGCACAGCTCTCCTCCTCCTGTATCAGAATCTATTCAAACAACAAGTACAACTGAGAAAAAGCACCACCAACACGCAACCCCCAAGAGCAACACTGCCCACGACGAGCCCCAGAACATTCATGGTTCCAAATTAGCAAGTCTCCAAAGGGGGAGGCCACACTTCAAGCCAGTGAGGACACTCATAAAACATTCTGCTAATTGCTCTGTCACATCAGATAGTGCATCCCTGATGCACTTTATTGTCCCCAATTAAAGGCTAGCACTACTCCAAGAAGTTAGTAATAATGTAACTCTCATTAGGGCCAAAACAGCTGAGAATAACACAAGAGAGGAGCAATTAACTTTAAATTAAATGCACCTCTCCAATGCATTTCAGGCCAATGCCAAATTGGTCTTAATAAGAGGGATCCAGAAGAAAGATACCCCCAATTTATATATGTTTTTTTAAATTAGCATGTCCATTAATGGCTCAGAGACTTATTTGCATAATTTAACATTCCCTTTCCATTAGCAGACATTATTTTCCCAGTGTTTTATTTTAGTTTTTTTTCAGACTCCTGGGTTTTGGTCACAGCACGGACTATAAATCTAGGATAGACTTTGACATCAATTTGCAGGTCCTTACCAACAAGGGGATATTTGGTTGGAAATGAACAAAGTTTGAAGTTTGGTTTTTCATTCATTGTCCTTTCCGATGATGTCTGCTTTTTAAATTGTGTGTGACCTAATTGCAATTTGTTTTAACCCATTTAGACCTGAGACCAACTCTAAAAACACCTTCAAACATTGTTTTTTAAAAAGGGGAAAAAAAGATGGAGATAACTCTGGTGCCGTCCAACCGGTTGACCTCAAACTTGAGTCCTAGATGATTTGGGGGTGTGCAGTGTCGAAATCATTCTCATGTAATTCCACATCCAGCAATGTGCATTTAAATCAAATTGTCCTTCAACTGGACAGAACATTAATTGCCAAGCTTTTATAATTGTAAATCAAACAAAGAGGCTCAAGAAAGCACTAAATTGGCCTGAAGTTTTGATTGGTGGCAATGGTGTAAAATGTTGTGTGTCAAAAAATTGTTTAGATTCCTTTTTCTACCCTGTATCCTACATGAATCCATGTCATTTTTTACTAACATTAGACCTTGTCAGGGATTCTCTTTCAAGTATTTGTTTCGGTGGGTCGCTCTGGGGGAATGTGCCTGCGATTACCTGGCCAGCTGCCATGTTGTGAAGAGCAAAGATCCCATATGGTCTATACGGTTCGACTTCCGGTATGGGAACCATGCATGGAATGCTCAGAGCCTGCCCTGCCGTTTCCCACTCAAGGAAGTTAGATTCCATCCATCCACTGTGGATGGTGGTGACAATTAACAGCCAAGACGCTAACATCACAGATGTCCTGGATGCCTGCAGTGTTAATTCTGATCCTTCTGAGAATGGTTCAGATAATTTCCTGTCTGGTTACGAAGAGAGGGATTTTCACTTCATTCCTTTTGGCCAAAACTCCCATATACTGGAGCCGAAGGGAACAGCGGTGCAAGTCCGCTATCCCGTGGCATGATATCAAGATCAGGGCGCTCAGTGGTGCTCAGTTGCTTAGGGTGCCAAATGCTGGCGGTTCCCTGAATTGCAATAATAATAATAATAAACTTTATTTATAAAGCGCATGATGATACTGACATACTATTAACCATGATACTAACTGACAAGATATACTGATTACATGATTCTGACCATGATTCTGACATAATAGTGACATGATGACCCTGACCACGATACTGATATGACAGACATGATACTGCATGATAGTGACCGTGATATACAACTGATGTGATAAACATATTTATGCAGTTACAACCATAAATAAGCATTTTATTCATGCAGGGAAAGCAGATAGTCTCTAATTACACAGAGGTCACACATGACCACAATGACATCATGTGATGCCATGGTGAACGGTCTCTCGGGGCAGATCGTTGACCACATTGCTCCCACTAAAACCAGAAAGCTAACGGGAAGCCTAAACCTCCCTTTGAGAAATGGGGAAAGTTACAGATTTGTAATAGAACCTCTCAGAAGAAGAGTATAAATGGAGAAAAAACACAATCTGCAGACGCACGCACGCACACACACACACACACGCATGTATATGCACAGGACAAAAATAAATCCTTTGTGGTGGCCTGTCCCTTCAGGCATCTTCTCAGTGCCCAGTCTGATTGCCAGGTGGAAACTGTTCACATCACAATCTGGTCGTATGGCTTTGGTTGGTTAGTGCTTGCCTAGTCGTGGCCACATGTAGTGGTGTGAATGGAATGGCTGGGGTGATAAGTGTGACTGTCCATGATCATTTGCTCAGCCTTGATTACACACCGCTTCTTGTAACTGTAGTGAGGGAACCTTTCAACCTTACCTCCAATGGAGCATCGGGCCGTCCGCACTATACCCTCTGCAGGGCTTTCTGGTTGAGGGTCATGCAGTTTACCAGGCGTTGATGAAGCCAGTGGTGGAAAAAGTACTTTACTTAAGTAAAAGTATCAATACTGCAATGTAGAAATACACTAAGACGCAATGTGACACATTGACACAAATGGCCATAAATGTATAGGGTTCATTTGTTTTGTAACTAATCAAAATCTACAAAGTAACTATTAAGTAGTAAGTTAGTAACTAAAGTATTCAAATCAATGTAGTGGAGTAAAATATTTGGATTCTGAGGTGTGTGTGTGTGTGTGTGTGTGTGTGTGTGTGTGTGCGCGAGAGAGAGAGAGAGAGAGAGAGCATATGAGAGGCAGGACTCTGTGGTCATTCAAACGCCTCACTAGCATATGGTGAGCGTGCTAAAAGCTGTGCCAACAATGACTGCATCAGGGTAATTTTGCAGCTAACAATGTGTAGTTTCATAACCTGTATGTATGAAGTGCTATGTTGAAAGTAATTTAGTAGTAACATGAGTTCTACATGATGTTCAGAGTCAGACAAGACAAGAAATCTATCCATGGCATTCTCCTCTCCTCTCCTCTCCTCTCCTCTCCTCTCCTCTCCTCTCCTCTCCTCTCCTCTCCTCTCCTCTCCTCTCATGTAGCGTTCTTGCTCTATAATAATCCAGACAGTGGGTCTGGCAGCTGTAGAAACAAATAATGAAATAATACATTGTATTGGACTCGTTTCACATTACATCATCAGACTAGACTGACTTCATGATGTCTCTGGCAGCCTGAAGGGGGCAGGCAAGGGCTTTGGGAAAAGGCATAAAAGAATAATTTAAGAACCAATTTTATGCTGAATACAGTTGGTTGGTGTGAAGAAACACCCCCATATTTTAAGCATGTTTAACCACAAGCCACGATGGGGTTCCGGATGGAGTGGTAGGTCCTCCTTTTTTGGGTTAAAAAAAGTAGGAAAAAAGCTGAGATAACTTGGCTTACTTTACCCTCATTTAATCCACTGTACATTGTTGACGGACATATTTTAATGGCATCCAACTGTAATGTGATGGTGTTTCATGATTAAAAAGAAAGAATGGAAAAATAAAAGAAAACTGTTCATAACTTTTGTAAATATAGCATCCTGTAATGAAGGATGGCATGTTGAGCTCTGATGTAGTATGATAAAAACTCAGTTTATATGGTTAAAACACCTTGCATGATGATTAAAAAGCCTCCAAACTCATCAAGCATCTTATCAAACACATATGGATGACTAATTAACAAGTGTACATGCAAAAATAAATGAATAAACACCGAGCAATTAAGACCTGCATGTGTAAGGAGTACTGCTGCGAACAATTAGTTCATCCGCACTGCCTGGCGTATAGTTAATCAGCATACACTCGCAGTAACCTTCATATTCAATTAACTCAAACTTTGTCACATCACAGGTTTACACCAAAGTAAAAAGGAGTGGGTGAAATAATTTTCAACAAGCTTCATTATTGTTATTAGCACACACACACACACACACACACACACACACACACACACACACACACACACACACACACACACACACACACACACACACACACACACACACACACACACACACACACACACACACACACACACACACACACAATAATAATAATAATAAACTTTATTTATAAAGCGCTTTTCGAAAACAATGTTTACAAATTGCTTTACAGTGTCAAAGGATAACCAACAACAATACAATGAAAATGCATAAAAATAGACAGTGTAAGACAATAATAGAACCGAAGCATATACAGTACATACATGGACATGAAAAAATGAGCAACATGATGCATCTAAGGAAAGGCTTTAGTGTACAAATATGTTTTCAAATGTGATTTGAACATTGGCACCGAGTTAGCTAGCCTTAAAGCGAGAGGTAGGTCATTCTGGGTGCCCGGGCAGCTAAAGCCCGGTCTGCCCATAGTGACCAGGTGAGTGGAGGGAACCTCCAGGAGGGCCAGACCTGAGGATCTAAGGGTGCGTGCTGGCCTGTATGGTTTCAACATATCTGAGATATAGCTAGGAGCCAGGCCTCGCAGGGCTTTAAAAGTAATCAATAACATTTTAAAATCAACTCTAAAAGACACTGGCAGCCAGGATTGGTGTAATGTGGTCCTGCCTCCGAGACCTTGTTAGTATTCTAGATGCGGAGTTTTGCACAAGTTGAAGACGGGAGATAACTTTTTTGCTGAGCCCTGAGTATAATGAATTGCAATAGTCTATAAGCGAGATGAAATAAAAACATGAATGACTTTTTCAAGTTCTGCAATTGGTAAAAATTACTTCATTTTAGAAATATTTCTAAGTTGAAAGAAACAAGATTGTACAACTTCCGTTACTTGCACATTAAAAGATAAGTCATAATCAAACATCACGCCCAAGTTGCGGGCCGAGGTCTTAACATTAAGTGCCAAGATGTGACTGGAAGGGGATGGTGGAGTGTGAAGGGCCAAAGAGGAGGATCTCAGTTTTTGACTCATTAAGTTGGAGAGAGTTCTGGGACATCCAACATTTGATTTCTGATATACAGGTGAAAATTTGGGTCATGTTACTGGTGTCACCGGGCTTGAGTGGAATGTATAACTGTGTGTCATCTGCTTAACAATGTACACATACATCAGTGTGAATGTACTAGTAATTACAGTACTTTACCTCAGTGTGAATGTACTAGTAATTGCAGTACTACTACATCTTTTACTTTGCAGTCATCACTTTTTTTATTTATTTCTTTTTTGTGGCTTTCGCCTTTTTATTTTATATTTTTTATGGAGGGACAGACAGACAGACAGATGGGGGGAAGACATGCAGTAAAGGCCGTTAGGATCGGGAGTCGAACCCGCGGCACACTGCCAGACTGGATTACCAGCCAAGGTGCCTGGACCATTAAGCCATGTCATCATTTTTATGCTCTTCTCACTTGTTTCCTCTCCAGCTATGCTCTGCATGTGCCATCTTCCTTACTATCATTATGACACATCAATCTGTCACTCATGTCACATAAAATAGTTAATTATCCAATCAAATGTCTAGATTATGTGGCGTTGCTCACAGTGGCCAATGAGCACCTATGGATTAATTGTGGCGGTGATTACGCTTCCCGGTGCATAAACTCCATTACCCTTTCATTAGTGTTCATGTTTGTCTAGGAGGCTATGTGTACCTGTATGTATTAGTATAGTACTACCCTTATGTTCAGAGTGCTTTTGTATGCAGAGTTGCAGACACGTGCATGTGTGCACTTTTGTTTTGTATTACATGTGCGTGCGTGCGTGCATGTTTGGGCTACAACATCTGCATGCCTGCATTTTAAGTTTAAGGCCTTTACTGTGTGCAATGTGTGCATGTGTGTATGATTGTAGCTGTGCTCATAGTGTGTGTATTTATTTGCGTGTATATTCATGATGAGTGCTGTGCACTCACACACATGCATGCACATGGGGCCCCTACTGAGTTCCTGTGGCCCTAGTCTTAATTAAAGCTATATTTAGTGTAGAACATAGAGCGAGATCAGCAGGACAACCATCATAAACACCAAGGTGATATACAGTAACACCTCTCCTTATTAATGCCAAGATTATCCAGGCTCTGCTCTTGCTCTCATTTTAGCATAGATGTACACTTTATATGGCAATCTACAAGACGTGGTAGTCCTTGGCTTGAATGTCAATAAGAGACACTTCTCATATTCTCATACTTCGTCTTTGTGTTTGCTAAAGGATGATGTACCCATGCATGGATATAATAAAATTCAATAACTACTGCCAAGCAGCAATGTTATTACTTGAGATTACGATCTTATCATCGTACGGCTATATGCATAAAGGGAATTATACTAAAATATCAGAGTTTTATATAATTGTGTGTGTGTGTGTGTGTGTGTGTGTGTGTGTGTGTGTGTGTGTGTGTGTGTGTGTGTGTGTGTGTGCAGTGGCGGAAGGTTCCTATAACGACAGTGGGTGCCCACCTTAGAGTAGCCTATATATTTTAAGGTGCCCAACCACCCGGCAACTTATTATTATTGGCTTATTATTTTGCCAGTGCGTGCTTCTGCTCCTGAGCACCCACGGAGTTGACGCCACTGTGTGTGTGTGTGTGTGTGTGTGTGTACAGTATACAAGTAGGTCAGGAGAGGGCCAGCCTTATTGTCAGTCTGTCCCCGTTACAATGAATGCAAGACACATCTGTGATACCTTGATGTATCAATTTAATCACTTGCTCATTCATTCACTTATGTTATTTAAACCATGTATGACAAAGACGATGGTCAGTATCATGGTCAGTGTCATGTCAGTCATTAATTAATTAATTAATTCATTTTCAAAGTAGGACCCAAATGCAAGGGAAGATGGACAAAAAGTTGACATGGAAAACTTGGTGTATTTCTCCAGTACTCACACAATTAGATTAGCAAAACAAGCAACAGGAACAGACAACACAACCAGGCTACAGAAAACAAACAATCCGCAAACATTCAAGGAAACATACAGGTAAAAAATGGAATGGAAACTGAACAGGACACAGGTGAACTACTCACATTTGCAATTGTAAACCATAATAGGCTAAGGCTATACAACTCATACTAGACAAGTACGAAAGCAAAGGATACAGTAAAGGTAACCACTTCCAACTTCCAACTCAACTAATTGATGGTTAAGTCCAGCTGCTGATTTAAGAATTAGAATAAAACAGTTAGGCTTTGAGGATCAGGAATTAATGTTGTTCAATGGAAGTTGGTCACAAGTCTATAAAAAAGTGTGTGTGTGTGTGTGTGTGTGTGTGTGTGTGTGTGTGTGTGTGTGTGTGTGTGTGTGTGTGTGTGTGCATGTGCGTATTATGCACGCACAATTGTGTGCATGCTTGCGTGTGCACATGCATGCGTGCGTTCAAAGTGTCTGTGTCTTCCGGCACTAAACCGGTTGGGGGTTCAGAACAGACTCACGCTGTGTCCCTCCAAGCGCTCACACTGCTGTTCAACATTCATCCACTTCCATAGTCTCCCCTACTCTCCCGCCTCCTCCCTCACCTTCCTCTCCCTCTCTTCTTGTCTCTCATTACCTCTATTATTTCTCTTTGCTCCCTGCATAGCCTCCACCTTTCTTTCTGTTTCATCTGTTCATCTCCTTCATGCCCCTTCTTTCTCGCTCCCTGCTCTTTATTCCCCTTCCCCTGCTCTCGCTCACCCCTTACCTCTCTCCCAACTCCACGCTCACATAATAAAACAGAAGGGGAGAAAGGGAGAGAAGGCATTATGCCATCTCTCCTTTTTTCATGTGTGTGGACGGTGGATGCTCATGAATTTATGGATTTTTGCATGGGGGAGTTGGGCGAGAGGTGGGGGCTCTGTTCTGAGGGAGACCAAAAAAATGATTTCACAGCCCGCTGTGTGGAATATGGGCTTGTAGAGATGCAGGCTGGGAGCCCAAAACACAAGACAACTGTTTTGTTCTGGTCCACTCTCCACCACAAAGACAAGGTTCCACCTGAAAAGCGAGCAAGAAGTGACCTTTCTCACAGCAGAGGTGTGAGAAAAATGAATGCCAACTTTCCAAGTGTTGTTTGTTCACTGTCTAGACCCCACCACCACCACCACGTCTCATGACTTATATTGCGACTGCAGGTCGACTCGCAGTTAATTAATATTTGGTCACACCTGAAACCTCAAACCCTTAGATCTCCATATACTGTATGGAGCTGACCTATTCTGACATTCCATATTATGATCCTTCCACATCCATCCTTCCTCTTCGATGTCTCCCTTTTGACTGATACCTGTCCTGTCCAAGTACTGTTTTCGGCTGCACGTATGTCCATGACTGCTTCGGCCAATCCAGGATTGTGAATTTTCTGTGACACGCTCGGCCAATCAGGGATTGTGTGTTTTTGGTGGAGTCGATCGGCCAATCAACGATTGGCTGATGACGTAACTATGTATGTTTTATGTAAACACGGTGGTTCCTGATTGGCTGAGGGGCAACACTTGTGGATGACGTAACCAATTTGAGTTTCAAACTTACATATAGGAAACTTAAAATATTTAGAACCCATTGTAGTGGTGAGAGATAAGTTGCGCACTCTGCTCGCGACCTTGTGTGCAAAGCAAAGCGCAAGTTGGGAGCTTGACAGAGTTCTAGTTAGTCCAGCCGCGCCCGGCAGCCGACGAAAACTATAGGCCCGAAAATGAAGGCCCGGCCCTACCTCATCAAACCCTGTACACTCAAGACACTGCACCCGCTGCCACCCGTAGATCTTCATATATGGAGCTTACCTGTTCTGACATTCCATATACTGATCTGACCTCATCACACCCTGTACACTTACTGTAAGACATGCTCCATATATGGCCAGATACAGAATTCATTCCATATGTAGATCTGACCCCCCATGCCAAAGTGCCAGCGCTCGCCCAACAGTCTGCTGTCACCCAGGTGGGTGTGTTCATGGTGCACGCGACCTCGCCCTTTCTGGTATAACGGTTACTGGTAACGTCATATGTCATCTCACGAAACACAAGAGAAGAAAAATCTAAACTCTTTTATGGTATTTTACTTTATAGAGAACAGTCAATGTTTAGTCACACCACTATAGTAGTACATTTTCGGTTATTCTGACAAAAGTCTGCTCTGTATGGATATGTACTGTATACATTACTCATACATACATTTTTCACAAAGGGCAAAGGTCAGAACTTTATACATTGTAAATGGTGCATTTACTGTACAGTATATAGCGCTTTTATCCAAAGTGCTTTCTTTACATTGTGAATTACATTCACCCATTCATACACCTACTACTGTATGGTGGAGGAAGCCATGCAAGGCACCAACCAGGATCAATTAGGGGTTCAGTGTCTTGCTCAAGGACACTTTGACACTAACTCTGGGGGAGCCCGGGATTGAACTGGGAACCTCGTGGTTCCCATCCGGCTGTTCGGCCACTCTACCCCTGAGCCACTGCCGCCGCAGTGGCTGTGTAGTCAGTCATGTGTAACAAGCATGTTTATTGTGTTCCAATCAAATTTGTAATGACAAAAACCTAGGCAAACTTCAAGAAGGATGTGGATACACATTCTCCCTATCTCCCCTATACTGTATATGACTTTGTGAGAGAAATATGTTTTTGTGTTACACTAGGATTGTACCCAGTGATGATTACTTGAGCATTTTGCCTAAGGTGTTTTATTTATTTTTTATTTTATTTTTTTCACCTACAATATGTATAATGATCATTGTTTTCCAATGATTATTATACATCACCGATTTCAAGGAGGCGTTTTTGTGTTGTCCAAAGATGATTACATGGATGTTTTCACAGGAGGTGGAGAATAATTGAAACAAATTGAGTCCATGTTTTCCTCCAGCAGTTTAATGAATAGAGAAGCAGGAAAAAAAGCCTGCAGCCAAGTTACTTGTTATTTTATTCATGTAGTGGTATAAAGATAAAGCTATAGCAGTATATAGCGACAACTTGCATTCTAGAAACCATTACAGTAATACCTATTATCACTTTGGTTGTACGTATAACTATAGATTATATGATTGTCCCTGAATTCCAAAAGAACATTATCGGCATGACAAAAGGAGCTAGAGAGACATGGCACTAGAGAGAGGTAGAGATCCTGAGATCTGGATGCTCAGGCCACTCTCAGAGGTGGCCTGGGAGACACAATGTTCACTTAGTGTGAACGCAAATGGCTCCCTTTATACACACTAAGGACCGCGTCGTCAACAATGTTGAATGCAAAGTGTGCTGGCCATTGTTCCTCAGTGAATGTCAAATCGCCTACACAGCAAAGGAAAAAAGCTGCTCTCCTCTTCCTCGATTCTCAAAATGAAGTAAAGCTGGCATTGTGCACGATGCCCGTGAACTTCGAAAAGTACAAAGAAAAAAAGATCCACTGCTCACTGAATTTATAGATTTTTCTTTCAAATGCTTAATAGCACTGTTGTGCTTCCTCCCTCCAGTACACTGTGGACCTAAAATCTGTTATGTGATTTAATTGTGTGGGTGGGTCTTGACATTTTAATGTTCCTGATTGAATCACTTCACCTCATGCTATTGTGTTCTCTCACTTATTCTCTATATTTCACGCTGTGGAGTTCAATAATTTCATTGCCTGCTAAAATACCATGTGTATCAATAAAGCATCTTGAACTTGAACTTTGGCTCTCCAAAAAGGGCTCCATTATTGGAACAAGTCTTAAAGCTAGTGGCACCTAAAGGCATTTCTGCTCCTTAACGCCCAACCCAGGCCAAAGTGGTTTCAAACCACAGCAATTCCACCCTTAGAGCCCTCCACTCTCGCTAAAATAAATTACAGTATAATATTTTATATTCACTGAATGGGGATGAATCAGGAAAGGCTTGGGGATGACTGAAATCTATTGGGTTCGTCCTGCAATCTGCCAATTATATTATGAAATATCTTGTGTGCGATGTTGACGTTTTAGCCTGAGGGTGGCAGTACAACAAAGGTCATGAGGTCACTCAAATGGTTAGCGTTCATTTTCATTGGAGTATTAATGAGCTCGGGAAGGCGATCCGTTAAACTTCCATTGATAGAGATATCTAGGGTGCAAATGGAAATATTGGCCTAAGGGTGCTGCTTGGGCAGAGACCATGGCGTCAACCAACACCAATAGGTTCATGCTCTGGTAAACATGAAATCAACTCATTAGATTTTGGCAGATACAGTAGGCAGTATTCTCCATTGTCAGGCTTCTAATGTGTATGAATGGTACATTAAAAGCTCTTGTGAGAATAGCATTTCTAATTCAGCAGAAATATTATTTTCTTTTATCTGCGGTTTAACTGATAATTATGTCTGTCGAAGACGATACATTTTCACTTTGCTCCATAGACAGTGCTCTGTAACTGATTTTAACTAAAACAAACTTTCCAGAGAGAAAAGGAATTATTTGTGATTGTTATGTACACCAAACCTATTATCTGACTTATAAACAGCAATATAACACTGATGGAAAGGTTGATCAAATCTAGCCTATTAGACAATATTTGAGAGAGAAAAAAACTAACAGAAACACCACTGATTCAGACCAAGGCCATGCAGCGCTGGCACTGTATAAGCTAACAGTCTCATTAGTCACTCACTGCACCAGAGTTTTGCATGAGAGTTTTGTACATAATAATATGTTTTTCAATGAACCATCATTGTCCCTGCCACAGTGCCACAGTCAGTGTTTCCCAGTAGCCATCAGCGACAACCAAGTTTGCATACATTCAGCTCTGTTATCGACTTCTTGGGTTCATCATTCCTGCTTTACTGGACTACTGGGATGTATGCTACTGTATATAGGGCAGTTACGTGCTTCGGTAAACTTCTGTAAATGTTTCACATTGATGGTATTCTGTACACACTGCTGTAACAAACGCATATAATAGTCCCAGATACTTTTGCAATAATAGTCAAATTGCACCCAGTAGGTTTCACCATGCAGGTAGCATTGTACAGGCCTTTTAGATAACACATACCGCATTTATGGTACAAAATGCTGTGTGCATGTAAGTGCGCACATGTGTGTGTTTACCCTTTAACCCTCTATTATGAGGTTATAATGATTATATTATTTAATTTTAAATGTCACGTACCATAATTAATTTTAAATGTCACATACCACAAGTTGACAGGAAATTAGGAGTTGTATTGTAGCATATTATATACTTTGCCATATAGGCTATCATAGACAGTGGCATAACGCATAACTGGGTTTCATAGAAAGTATATTGTTTTAGGGCCATGGTTACTTTTTTACACACTAGCCTTGTTTCACAGGGTTTGAAATCATCCTTCAAAATCCATTCCTTCCTACCGTCCCTTCTTCTTGCAGTATGGTTGCACAATAGAGACCCAGCACAGCATATAAATAAAAAAAAAACATGCCAAGAACATGTAGCCGCAAAATACATCACAGAGGCAAGATTCCCATTTTATGTGTACTTCTAGCCGTATACATCCCTTACTCCTGGGCAGTACTGTATAATAAAGCCATTATTGTTGAGTTGACATATAGACCCATACAGGTC
>NC_137868.1:28963359-28978359 GCF_963924005.1 Protomyctophum bolini | reverse complement strand
CTGTAGTTGATCCAGGGGACAACGTCCTCATATGAGTAGACCTGGAGCAGACCTGTAGTTGATCCAGGGGACAACGTCCTCATATGAGTAGACCTGAAGCAGACCTGTAGTTGATCCAGGGGACAACGTCCTCATATGAGTAGACCTGGAGCAGACCTGTAGTTGATCCAGGGGACAACGTCCTCATATGAGTAGACCTGGAGCAGACCTGTAGTTGATCCAGGGGACAACGTCTGCGTTAATCGATGCCCGTCTGAAAGTACCGTAAGAATATAACAAGTAACATACATTCTTACACACTCTCCGAGTTATATGAACACGACTTCAGCACTGGCAAGGATTTTCTTCCACATATTGAGTGGGATAGACAGACAGTATAGACAGTTCTCAATAATGCAGATGCAGAGATCTCAATAATGTGTAGTAGCCTATAGCTAATGCACATGGGAAATAGCACATTATTTCAGCAGACACTTACAGTACGACCCAGGATAGAAAGCTGAAAATACAGTCTTCCTTTTTCCCCTTCTTTTTTCTTTTGAACATGCAGGGATTCCTTCATGCAAGTCAAATGATAGAGCATATTGATGCTTTCTTGTGTTGTGGTGAGAGTTTGCCTGTTTAATGAAGGGTGAACATACGATCTATAGGATATAAAAATCCAGATGGGTTCCCGAGCTCCTTTCACTCTACACCTCTCTTCCCAGCCCTTCTCTGACTGTCACGGCTTCATGTGCTGCTTCAGTGAATACCAAGATGTGTAGAGTTGTTGTTCTGGCCGTGTCCCAGTCACAAATTCACTTAAGGATACAAAATGGAATGTGGGTCTACTGTAGTGTAGTGTCATTTCATTTTAGAAGCCAGAAATGTACTGCAGGATGGAGCACATTAGTGTGATGTATAAGATTATAGGCAAAGAGATAACTATACATCACAAAGATCTGTGAGAGAAAATTTCATTCTAGTTATCTAGTATGTTACTCGTCGAAAGGAAAAATTTGGGGGTTATTTTTACAACAAGGGTTCATGTATTGGTTTGTAATAATAATAATTAAAAGTTAATTGTTTAAATTTGTTTATGTATTGCTTTCTATAGGCCTAGCGATTTATGAACTGAGGGACGGTGGCACCTCAACAAAATAATAGCAGGCAATGTTTTTCTCAGCAAGCCTAAAGGCATGGACATCAGGGAAGAACCTCTGCCCAAAATGTTTCACATTGGCCTATTATAGCGCCACCAGCAAGCAGATTTTTTGAAAAAAAAAAAAACATTTTTGAGGGGCTATAACCCCTCCTATGTATTGTGGCAACCCAGGGGAGAATAGGCAAGAGTCAGATTCAACATTTAACTTAAATTGTCTTTCATTAAATTGTTAGGGAAAGGGGAAAACAGGGCAAAACGTCAACATAGGGTTCCTCCTGTCAGGGTCTTGGGCTTCTATTCACAGTCCTGTGGGCAGAGCAGAGAGAGATAGAGCTAGTGACTACTTTATTCAGGTGGGGGAGAGTGCTGTATGCTGTCCCTTGTGGAGTTCAGTCGGCTTGTGAGATATCCCTCATACCAGCCTCCTCATGAACAGAGTGATTCCTGCTTCCTCACTCCTCCATTAGTCCAAACTGACTCACCAGACAGCTTGGGCATCGGCTATTTAAAAGCTTCTGGTGATTGCCTTACTGGCTGCAGGTGCGTCCATGTCCAGGCTCCCATTGGCTGCAATACCTGTACAGGGTGATATACTCCCTCTATCACCTCCCCCAGCCTCCTTCTGTGGGGAACAGGCCTGGCTAGCTTGATATCCATCAAATCAACATATTGACAGCAATTTAGACCATACAAATTATCTCAAGGATTGTTAGGCTACATCAGTTTTTTATTTTATTTTGTCTTCTACGTACTGTATACTGTATGGCTTTTTGTAATTGATACAGAGCTAGTGCTCATGTATAAACCATGAGCCATATGTAAAATCTTTCTAATAAATATATTAGATGTAAACAGTACAGATGTCAGATTAATAAATCAAACTATCATAAGAATGAGCTAACACGCCTGGCAGTTATGAAATATTCAGACATCCTCAGATGATTCCATGTTCACAATACCAGCTTTGTGGTATGATTTTTGAGGGGCCCTCCTACAGTATATACAGGTTTTAAAAACGTCATTGTACTTCCGGTATGGCACCAGAGAGAACTCCCAGCTAGGTCTACTTTATTTCCCCTAAAAAACGAATTATACTACGAAATAAAAACACAAAAATGGAATTTTCTGTGTATAGCCCCTCCTATACACAGGTTTAATGTTTGTCTTTAGTTCAAAGTTTGTTTAGTAAACGCAATTGAAAATTTACCTCATAATGTGTCGTTTACGTCATAATTATTGTCTCTTTATTGTTAATGGCGTTTAATGTTTGTGTTGGCACTGTTTGTTTTACATCCCCATTACATCACCTAATGAACATGAGTTAGACTTTAATATATTAGCGCCACTCACTTCACATGGGTGTGATTTTTGCTCCTATATTACAGCTTTTGTCCCCACACGTCTCATATTTGCCATCGACAATGAAAGGAGAAATTAGGTCAAATGTCCGTCAAATATGACGTCAACTTGTGGCAACAGGCATTCTGATTGGCCAGTATGAGTTGATGCATGATGATGTACGGTGATAAGAGCGCCCCTCACTTCACACGGGTGTGATGTTTATACTACTGTAGGCAATCGACCTAAAATCGAGATTGTGTTTGCCCAACCCTGCTATATTTGTATGGGACAAATACAACATGCAAGTACTGTACTTCCACGATAAATAAACAACATGTGCCTACTGCAATTGACAGGATATTCTGTATATGCCGATAAACGTAACAGGTTTGCCACTACCCATGCCATAAGTCAGAAAATTGAATGAATAGTGTTTATGATTTAATGCCATAGACATCTGGAAAGTGTTGGTACCAGAGGGCACAACACACACACACACACACACACACACACACACACACACACACACCGTCTTTGTGTGCATGCTTCTGCGCTCATTCCTGTTAAGATCCTATCTCTCTGGTGTGAAAGAGGCCGAGAGCCCTTTAGCCATACTCGGCGGGTTCATTTCCATTTTGTCTCCTGCCACACTCACATTCACACAAATACAGACGAGCACATACTCACCAGCGTTGGGATTCCACAAGCACCTGTAGATTATAATGAGACGTGCTGCTCTTCTTGACCTTGAAAGCGCTGAAAGTACAGCTGTTCAATCTGCAGGAAATGTTTTAAGGGGAGAAAAATAATGTATGTCTATGTACTGTGTGTGTGTGTGTGTGTGTGTGTGTGTGTGTGTGTGTGTGTGTGTGTGTGTGTGTGTGTGTGTGTGTGCGTGTGCGTGTGCGTGTGCGTGTGCGTGCGCGTGCGCGTGCAAGTCCTGAAGTAATATGCCAGACCACATGCCAATGTGCAATGTGTGTTTGTCTGAGACCCAGGCTGTATACTACATGGACCGAACACCTGCTGCTCCGGTAACTGCATGGATGTCAGTGTGTGGAGGAGAGCTTCATAAATATATATTAGAATCAGAGCAGATATTAAACCAGGGAATAACCAAGGGAATCATCTTGCTTGGCCGGGCTGATCTGGCTTCATATCTCCTCTCCTTTTCCTTTTATCTCTCTTGCTTTTTTCTTTTCATCTTGTACTCTCCTTATTTCTTTCTTTCTCCCCATTGTAGACTCTCAATCGCCCTCCCTCAGTCTCTCAATTGCCCCCTGTTGTCTCCCTAATAGTCTTTCAAAAGTCCCTAGCTTGCTCCCTTTCTACAACCCCCCCCCCCCCCCCCCCCCTCTGTGTTTTTGCTCTTTTTCCATCTGACCATCACCCAGTGTAAAGAAAATAAAAATATAAATACAAGATGAGCCTTAACTATCAATCTGTCAGAGTACTGAGTACACTTGTACATCATGAATGACATATCACTGCCAGGGAGGAGTATTCTACAGGTACCATTATCATAGTATGAAAGACATATCACTGCCAGGGAGGAGTACTCTAGTCTACAGGTACCATTATCATAGTATGAAAGACATATCACTGCCAGGGAGGAGTACTCTAGTCTACAGGTACCATTATCATAGTATGAAAGACATATCACTGCCAGGGAGGAGTACTCTAGTCTACAGGTACCATTATCATAGTATGAAAGACATATCACTGCCAAGGAGGAGTAGGTACCATTATCATAGTATGAAATTATGAATGGCATAACAGGCATATCACTGCTAGGGCTGAAAGTGTGGCTGGATCTTGTTTTTATTTTGGTAAAACAATGCTTTACATCAGTGTGTACACATTTCCATTTTTGCCCATCAGTTTTGATGTAACTGTAACTGTAATAAAAATAATTGGATAATTCTTAAAAGAATATCCCAAAACTATGAATGTGTATGAATGTATGAATGTAATATAAAGTTTTACCTGAAGACAGAACATTCAATGAAATAGGCTATTGTATTAAATAGCCTAACTATTAAACTGGTGTAGACCATGTACATGATCAATCTCTCCTATCATGTTTCCAACGAGATAGAATCAAGAGCACCATAACAAAACCACATTATATTTTTACTCAAGTTTTACTCAAGATTTATTTTTGGGCTTTTATGCCTTAATTAGATAGGATAGTAGGCTGACAGGAAATGGGAGAAAGATGGGGAGTGACACACGGCAAAAACCGCCAGGTCCAGGACTCTAAACCGCTACATTGTAGCCTAGGTGCCCGGACCACTAGGTCAATGGTCCAGGCCCTCAGGTCTCATTCTTTCTGTAACAAAAGCACATGAGACACGTCTATGTGTATGCAGCCAGAAATAATCTGAAATCATGCAAGTGAATTTCCAAAACCCTGATCTTTCATAATATCTGCACATTTCCATTTGATACAAGCTGAACAATTAAAGGAAAAAAAATAGATATCTCTGTACACAAATAATATAAAAAAGTAGAGTGTTACATATACAACCCACAGTTAAGACAACATGGACTTCCAGGCTGATGTATTGCTTACACAGAAAGGAAATCCATCTTTCCCGACAGACAATGAATTAGCTGAAAGCCAAGAAATCCTACAGTATCAGACCCAGCCAGGGTTGGCTGTAATTACAAATATAATGAAACTTGTGAAAGCATAATATCGAGGGGGTTGGGTTCTAATTGAGTCATTTTGCTATGAGTGATCACATTTATAGTGATACATTTTTCAAAACAAAGCCTACTGTATCCTATTTGGGTGATTGCATATACAGTCAGTATGTGGCAAAGCAGGGGTAACAAACATTTTTCCGGTTTTAGTTGAAAACAGTAAAAATAATAAATAATGGATCGCATTTTTATAGTGCTTTTCTATGCACTACATGCCTACTCAAAGCGCGTTAAATTCATTCATACATTGGGAGGTGCAGCGGCGAACAGTCAACACCAGCGTCCTCACAATGTGGGGTTCAGTGTCTTGCCTAAGGACACATTGACATGTACAGTAGACAGGAGGAGCCAGGATTCGAACCGCCAATCCACGGATCATTGGACGACCTGCTCTACCTCCTGAGCCACAGCCGCCCGCACATAACAAATAAGCAACGATGACATTACAGACATTACAGTCAGTATGTGACAGAAATCTCTCGGTAACGCACTACACACCTAATACGAGCAATGGGTGCAGTGGCTGTCAGGGACCCCTGGCACGGCCACGCAGTGGTAATGAAACACCACTGGTGAAGCTGAGTGGTGTGGCATGGGGACGGGGTTGAGGAGAACTCGCTTGGTGTTCGCCCGGCAGCAAGTCTTGGACGGTGGCTGCTATAGAACCCAGGCACTGTGAAGCAACACATGCATATTGGCAGCTCTCACCAGGATCACCTTCTGGCCAGTAAGAGAGGTCGGCTTGTTTGGGGCCATTACCTGGTTCCGTCACCCAAGCCAGTATGGAGACGCTGACCAAGTCGATGGAGGGCAACCTTTATTGACATAATTTGATACCATCCCACTTATAAAACAAATGTTATTAATAGTGTGTTGAACTAGTAGGCACTGCAACTTCAACTACCACTATTGCACTATACATGCATTTAAAATACATGAGGAATACATTATTTAACACTAAACAGCATGACACACGAATCGCCCCAACACATTCCTCACGGTTAATTAATAACAAAACAACACAATGACACAACAATAGACCAATACTTGTGCATGCCCTGAGGCATGCTGGGAAGGCCCTCTCCTGTCCAATGCACACCCCGGGGCACTATACTATATAATTGTTTGGCCAAGGTTACAACCTGGCAATCAACGTCAGAACATGCATCACAAACAATTGTTAGACGCTACAAAAGTAAATGATTAGGCTAACCAATGTTTATCACACATCACAGTCATCACACACATACAGACACGCCGCCAACCCTCCCCCACCCCCCCCCCCCCCCCTGCTAAGAGTTAATACAGTCCAACAAACACAAAAAAGTTTGTTTCCATTGTGGTTCTGATACCATCAGTAAGATGCCCTGAGGGCGAGAAGCGACTTGGGTGGCAAGAGTGTAATAAAACATTCTCATCCCTTCCAGCAAAATATCTGGGAATCATCATACTTTCATTCTACTCGTGTTTGTTGTGACTTTGCACTTGGGTTCAACCACTCTGTTTGCATCCGTGACAGTATTTAATTTGTGCTTGATATGGTATTGGTTTCAGATTACATACATGTACATATACATAGGGGCATTACCTTTAATCCACCCGACACTGAAACATATCTTTATTACGTCACCATTGAGAGCCAGTTATACCCTGGCATTGGTACATATCTTGATTACAGATAACATATATTTTTTTTCAACTGATATACTTTTTTCCCATCTGATATCCATGTTTTATTTTTCTTTGAGAAACTACAAGTGGATCCTGGACACTTCTAAACCGATGGGACTGTATTTATTTTATAGTTAGAAGCTTTTACCATACTTCAAAATACTATTTTTTTTACCTCCAATGATTAGGTACGTAAGCACATACATAGCTAAACCCAGTGTTGGGCAGTAGCTAGCTACAAGTAGCGAAGCTACATAGCTTACTACATTTATCAGTAGCTTGATGGTAGCTTCACTCCTTTTGAACCAAGTAGCGTTTTTTGTAGTGTAGCTATTTTTAGACCCAAGTAGTGACGTAGCTTTCAACAAAAGCTACAAAGTTACAAATTTACTGTTAAATAAAGTTTTGTGGGGGGAAAAAATCCCTGGAAAGAAATCCATGATTGGTTGGTTTAGATAAGAAGAGTCTGACACAAACAAACAGACCACCCGCATTCTCTAGTCTAAATCCCTGTCTCTCAGCTGGTGCGCAAATGGCTAGGCTGTGGCAATAATAATAATTAAAAAAAAGAACAAAAAATAACTAAAATCGTTCATTTTTTGGAACCATGAACTTTAGTTCAAAATGTTGAATTATGAACTGAATTAGTTCCTTTATTTATTTTTTACTGTGAACTGAACTATAGTTAATAAAAAAAAGAACTTTCCCAACACTGAACACATGAATCAGCCACACCGCAAGGTACATTAATACAAGTAAATGTGAAAAAGTTGACACCAAAAGCCAGACAGAGGGCTTGTTTGTTTTTTAATAAACAACCAAACTCAGCATTTTTGTCTGCCTATTTGGCTATTTGTTCGGTGGAAACTTGATCATGAAGTTGATAAAAAATATTTAAAAAAGGCAACTGGGAGAGGTGGGGGAGGGTTAAAGGTCAGATGGAGACTGAGCCTCCACGCTGCCTGGGGTCGACTCTATAGACTCACTACTGTGACCTCGCAACCTTCAGCAAAAGGCACCGTGAGTCAGACTTGCGAGTCAACATTCTAGGTTTTTCTTTGACTATTTCATACACAAATACATTGTGTAGATTTGTTTTTATCAACCACAAGTGTAAAAGAACTATGAATTAGATAGCTTGTTGACAGCTGCTGTAGGTTCAGGTGGTTGTTTGGTATTCTAGTTTATTTGAGGCACTACACTCTCTGCACTCTATTTATCACTCTAAACCCCTGTTTCTCAGCTGGTGCGCAAATGGCTAGGCTGTGGCAATAATAATAATTTAAAAAAAGAACAAAACATAACTAAAATCGTTCATTTTTTGGAACCATGAACTTTAGTTCAAAATGTTGAATTATGAACTGAATTAGTTCCTTTAATTTTTTTTTACTGTGAACTGAACTATAGTTAATAAAAAAAAGAACTTTCCCAACACTGAACACATGAATCAGCCACACCGCAAGGTACATTAATACAAGTAAATGTGAAAAAGTTGACACCAAAAGCCAGACAGAGGGCTTGTTTGTTTTTTAATAAACAACCAAACTCAGCATTTTTGCCTGCCTATTAGGCTATTTGTTCGGTGGAAACTTGATCATGAAGTTGATAAAAAATATTAAAAAAAAAGTAGTGTCCATGTAGCTAGCTACTTTTGCCATGTAGCTTATAGTGTAGCTTGCTATAATTATCTGGGGATAGCTTTGTTGTAGTTGAGCTATATTTAATAGAGAGTAACTGGTAGTGTAGCTTACTACATTTTCCAAGTAGCTTGCCCATCACTGGCTAAACCTAATAATTCAATATTGAAACCAATATTTCACAGAGAGGCTAAGATTTGAAAGTTCGTAGCGGTCGACAGTAGCCTATACTTACGCACTCTGCTTGCGCACTAGTAGGACATTTACTTGTGTGCAAGTAAATGTGTGCAAGTAAAAAGAGTGCAGTTCTAGTTATTATTATTATTACAACCTTCAAAGGCCTTCAAATACTATTTATATATACACAATCTCTTCTCAATATCATTGTCTCTCTCCCTAATGCAACTTTTCACAGTTAAATGAACCCTAAGGATTTTATTGTACAGGATGTATTAATTAATTGTAGCTGAAAACACTTGTTCCTAAAAAGCATATAGACGTACAGCGCAGTCGGCTGAATTTGGGCTCCCTCCCTCCCCATGATGACTAAAATTGATATTTCCTCCTGGGAGGTTGAAAGGTCAAGCTCAACAAAATGAACATGAGCTGAAGAGAAACATTCAATCATATGGCAAAACATCTTCATTCTCACAGCCCAGACCTTGAACTTGTACAATGACATACAGTTCCAAGCCTCAAACCGTCACTTTAATTCACCTGCTTGCTGCTTCTTTTTAAAATTGTCAATTTATCACATGCTTTATCACATGATGGTTGTGTAAGAACATTTATTCCAGATTTTCTTGGCTGCACGCTGTGTGGAGCAAAATTGGCAGATTTACAAGCCAACAAGCTGAGTGCAACACGCTGTGAGATTGTAGATCTGCTATTTTTAATGTGCCACGTACACCTTAAGAGTTAGAAGCTTCTCTGAACTGAGTTGTCATTGTGTCGTTTGAGACACTTATAGAGTGAGACTTTCTCTCTCCCTCCCATCTGCCAGTCTGTACAGTCATTCTCAACCTCTCTCTTTGTATTAGGTCTGCTGGTGTTACTTCAGTGTTTTTGAGCTCAGGTTTAGCATTCCCTCCTTTCAATAACACATGGTTTGTCCTAGAAAACACAACTCCCTGATGTCACAAAAAGATTGGCAATTTGATTTGATTTTATATTTTATACTATAATGTCCTACTATATCAGCCACAACTCCCATTGACATCAACACCCATAATGACCTCTTGCACAATCTCCCACCCAATGACAACTATTTTTTTAACCCCCAGTTTGAGGACAAGTCAAAGTCAAAACTATAGCTCATTCATGTGTGGGTGTCTTGATGCATTTTCTCTTGACTTCCAATTTGGAGAGCTTGAAAAATAAGTAAAGCCCATGGCAGTGACCTCTGCTGTAGGGCTGTGAATAATGGACACTATTAGTCGTCGGGGGGAAAAACTCAGTCATTTCAGCCACAGGGCTGTGTAATTTACAGAAAGACTGGAGGCTTTTTGCATAATATCTTTGCATACATGGAAAAAAATGAGGTAGAACATAAACATATTTCTTCCTTGTACTTTTTTTTACCCACTCGACCATGGGATGGACACGCTCTTGATCTTTCACTCTTTCATCTCATATCTACACACAAGTTGACGGCACTTAATATACAATTAGTATGAGGTTAAGTGGTTTTCAGAGCGTTGACACAATTTGATTTTGTAACGTGGTTTTTAGTGTCACAGAATCACCTGAATATTAATGTTATAATTATTATATGTTTAAGTTCAATCAACAGGTTTAAGGTCTTCCTTTAAGGTCGCAAACACCAAGGAGGTGTAATGAGAGGAGTGTATGTATAGTTATCTAATTTGTTGAAGTAAGATGCAATACAAGAAACATGCATGGTTTTAGATTAAGAAAAGGCTGTACAAAATAATCAATTGAGTTTCAAAGACCCTATTCTTTTAGTTGAATTGGTCCTAGCTGGTATAATGATCCATTTAGCTAGTCAGGGAGATTGGCTGCCAAAGGCATGACAGGGAAATTACTCACCCGCCTCTCCAAGTGAGAAATGTTTGTTTCTCAGCCCTGCCCTCAAATTCTTTTAATCAAATCACAAATTAAGTGCAATTAACTGAGAGCTAAAATGCATCAAACCAACGGATACAGTATCATTAGGAGGCACCTTAAACCACCCCCTTTCTCCCCCCTCTATATCAGTGGCATTCAGGGTAAACTTCACTCTTCATTAATTAATTCGTCACCTAAAAGCTGAGTATTGATTTTCCGTAATGGCTTTACAAATCTGTTGGACACCTAGCTGCAGGGATAATTAAAAAGAATGTGTATTTGCAATAAATCATTTTTTAAAAGGGTTAAAAGGACCTCTCCCCACAGGTCATTTGGGGCGGGTACAATATCAACAAACTGGTCATAATATGCTCCTGTCGTTAAGGACACCAAAGGACAACTTTTCATTTATTGTGTTTTTCTTTTTCTTCTTTTTTAAAGAAAATATTTTGTGTCTACAAAGCCGCTTGCTGCACCTACAGTATATACTTTATTGTCATTTTAAGGACACCAAAAGACTAAAATGTTCCTGTACAACTGTCTGGTAAGAACAAAAGCCTAGCACTGAGTCACAGTGGACAAAGTCGTGGACAATGCCAACTCAGATCGTGACAAATCATGACAATAAACACAATATTTTGGGCACTTTTTGTTTTCTTCTTACAAATTATTTGATCAGCCCAAAACATTGTGTTTATTGTCATGATTTGTCACGATCCGAGTTGGCTTTGTCCGTGGTGTAACCGTCTTTAAATAAATACTTTTTGAAAAGTCTATGAGGAAATTGAACGGGGAATTCACTTCTGGTTCTCTCGTCGTCATGAAAGGGGGCGGGACTGCGACGCTCTATAGGGGGGAGCACTATGAGAAGTTCCAACCTGAGGCAATGCACCTGGAGCTTGTTAGCTTGAGCTCACCGGAAGTAAGGGTGTCGCCCTCATGGTGCAAGCACACTTCATTGAGCATCACTTTTGAGCGAGCAAATCGCGAGCCCAGGGAGCACGTTCCTTTGATATCTTCAGGGGCTTTGCTGGTGGGCAGTGCCATCAAAGTTTGTTCTCCTTATAAGTGAATGAATGAATGAATGAATGAATGAATGAATGAATGAATGAATGAATGAATGAATGATTATGCGTATGTCTGCTCGTGCCCATTGTGTGGCTTGCTGTGGCAGGAAAAGGCCCCTGTGGATACTGGAATTATGACCTTCTCGGCAGGACCGACGCTCACGTGGGCCAACATCCACTAGGAGCAAACTTACCGTTTGGTACATTTCACAATAAAATGTCGTATAAAGTTATCGATTTTGTCAGTAGAAGAGAAGGTCAATAGTATTGTCAAATTGATATATCATTTATATTTATAGGAAATCAATATTTCTGAATGCCATTAGCAAAGTGATCTCAATGGCTTGAGATCCCAAGTGGCTCCTGTTCTGAATGATTTGCAGATGTTGATCTTCAAAGCAGAGAAAAACGTGGAGGAATAAAGTGTCAGGATAGCCATTTTCTTGGTGATTGTGAAGGAAATTAAATCACAGGCCTGAATGTTTATTAATACCGGAAGACTAAATTGAGGAAATGTAGGGCCACCATTCACCAGCCATCTCCAGGCCTGAACTGAAAAGAAAATAGCTTTCTAGGCCTAAATAACACTAGCCAGGTTGGCTTTTAAAGCAGTGAGCGTGCAACAATAATTGGGGATTGGATTGGGGAATCTGCTGCAGGTGTGAATGAGTAATGTCATGGCCTCACGCAACATCTTACTTCGAAAAATAAGTGGGGGTAGAAAGAGGTAAAGTAGATTTATGTCAGGGCTTCTCAACACTATAGAACCACAATAACTAGGGCTCCAGAAAGGTGAATTTGTCATTGAGATCATGTAAATGTATTCAGCTCACAACCTTATATCATAGTAATTACAGCCTGCCTCCACAGGGGCTGCACGGGTTTGTGATTTAAGACAGGACACTGTTTTATAACTCTCTTTTATTTCCTAGCTCTCTCTCTCTCTCTCTCTCTCTGTCTCTCTCTCTCTCTCATGCTTACAAACAGACAGGCACATACATGCAGTGGCCATAAATCTGGCTAGTGTGCCAGAATGGGCCATGGACACCATAATTACATCAAATGGAAGAATTAGTTTCCTGTCTCATCACCATGCAAGGCCTTCAAGTCCTCTTAAATTTCTCAACCATAGATTCATTTTACATGCATATACACATGCAGGGACAAGGAATCAATCTATACTGTGTGAACATGGCATGCATACATGTACAAGTGCACATACCGTACATGCAAAGTGCACATACATACAAAGGTATACTGCATGAACACATACATACACACACACGCACACACACACACACGCGCACGCACGCACATGCACACACACACGCGCGTGCGCATACGCACACAGTACATGTGTGTCGACATTTATGCAAACGTAGATGCACACATGATTATTCCCATAAAGAAATACTTAACCCTAGACCACTAAATCCAAATTTGTCACACCATCACTAAACCCGGTTACATTTCACCCAAGATAATAAATTCTATAAAATAAAATAAAATCTCATAGAAATTTGTCTCCTGTTTCTGTAGTGTGAGGCTGCTTGATGTAATTGTACAAGTACATCCCAGTCATGAGGAATACCCCCTGGACATGACACTATGTCACATGGAGCTACCCCAATCCAACCCTTGATTCCGAGTGCTAAGCAGGGAGGCATTGGGTCGCATTTTTATAGTCTTTGGTATGACCCTGCCGGGGGATTGAACCTCGACTTCAGAATCTCAAGTATAACAAAATCAGATGTTTTATGTCCAGGAGCCTGGTTGGCTTGATTCCAAGCTTGAAATCCATAATATACGGATTTTCTGAAAGGTCTCTGGAGAAATAAATGGGATTTCTACCTGTGGAAACTGTACCAGTGAAAAACATTGCCTGCCACACGTTCTACATAAACATAATATTCACAGAGTTAGAAACAGTTGTTTGACCACATAGGCAGACCCTTCTGTTTCTAAGGGCCCTGGCTTGCACACAGACTGGGTTTGACTGAAAATGTGATGCACGTCACTGTGTTCATGAGGTCCACCATAATGCACAGTATAGTGAACGACGATCCAGCTGTCTGTCCAAGGATCTTCCCAATCACAGTGCCACAATGCACACTCAGCGAGGGCCATGCTATCACACACCTGTGACAGTAATAAAAGACTCCCTCTCCTCCCCTCGTATTTCTCACCCATGTTCTGTCAATTACCACCACTTTATGGCTACATGGAAAACTGCACCTCTCAGCAGTTTTCAAGCTCCTCTGCTTCAACATCTCCCAAGGTTTTGATTGCAAAATCATATGAAAACTAAAGCACTTTTGCTTGAGGAGGATTCCTTATGGGATATAAGAGCATATGAATCGTTGCCTTTAAGTCCTAACTGAACATAATAAGACCCTGGAGTCAAAAGGGGCCCACAGGCCCTCAGCATACCTGACCAAAGTTGAGGAAAAGATGTCTGTTACGACAAAACTGGAATTTCATTGAAGAAACACTGAGAAACCTTCCAGCTGAATACAAAGTGTGTGGCCCTTTCAAAAGAAGAGTGCATGTTCATCTGGGGTCGAATCATAACCATTATTCCAAGGTCCCGATAGTCGGACAAACGTTATTAGTGTGAGGTTATGGTTAGGGAGAATAATGGGCTGTAGAAATAATGAAATGGGAATGTTTATCTTACTGTAACATGGATTTATGTTAACAATATATATATATATATATATATATATATATATATATATATATATATATATATATATATATATATATATATAAACAATACTAAAATGCATCTGATATATTAAATTAAGGGAGACAAGAAACACTTTCCTGTGTTTTTTATGTGGGCAATTTGTGTTTTTAGATATTTCAGTATGTGTCCATCATGGACTCCAAGATGTCATGAACACTGGGCTCACTTACTTCCTGGACTACATGTTGTCTCAGTAAGACAGCCCTCCCCTACTGTATGTCACACTTGGTACTCTAAACAAACCCTCATTTTGAGCAGAAAAATGCGTCCACGTCAGATTCAGAGGGCTGTTTTACCATGTGAGTTAATATAACATACTCAATGTTATTTATATTATATTCTACTAAATTATCTAAATATACGAAATCGAGCAACTCAAAAACTGCTCGCAAAGGCCTGACTAGATGATAAAATGACCCAATTTGTGGTTTTTTTAAGTAAAATATCCCTTTATAAAAAATGAATTATCTCAAGCCTGTCTGCTATATTTATAATGCACTTAAACATAAATCTACTAGTGTTTACTATTGGAACAAGGTATGAATAACTGACCTAAAACTGTCTCACACACAACATTCAGTTCACATTATATTTCTCCAGGACATAGCCTTGCTT
>NC_137868.1:28850859-28960859 GCF_963924005.1 Protomyctophum bolini | reverse complement strand
TGCGTGTGCACACTGGGGGATAGGCCTATGTTAATTTCATGTACAGGCTTGGTTGCAAAATACATGTGAGGACATACCTGTGTATGTGTGAGCTGCCCACATGTCTATATTTTATGTCTCTGTCAGAGTCTTGCTGTGCAAGTGACTGAGATTAATAGGTAGCGTCTATGTATTGGGACAAAAGTGGGGGCCATGGACCCTATATTATACTAAACCCCACATAAATAAAGCCACAGGGTGCCATTTGGTTGTAAAGATAAGGGTTCTATACATACCGTGGGCAAAATGAAAAATAAAGGCAGTGTGTTTGGCAATCAGTAGAGGAAAGGGAGGGGGATTTTGAGAGTGATATGGGAAAAGAGTGAGTCTTTGTCATGTCACTGAGGTCACTTTGACGGACACATTTCTGCCAGATGGTGTTTTATTAATTTTTATTTATTTCCGGGGAGTGATGTCGTTACCGGGGATGTCTGGTTAGAACATTTGTGTGATGTGCCTCGGGACAAATGAAACACACAAGGTTAAAGAGCCCATTCAATTTAGATTGTATACTTGCCATCAAGTTAGCGCTGCAATACGTTCTATGCCATGCTATTAATTTGTTTTTACTAGACATCCAAAGGGGATTACAACCTGTTTGTAAATGTCAAAAAGGACAAAAAGTTGTGTTTGTAGTTAACTGTGATTTCAACTGACTATAACTGAGCACAGTGTGCACACAGTACACACAATAGCCTATTAATATAATAAGCTTGACTTGATAACTTATTTAAATAGATTATTGAACTGACCCAAATGATCTGCCAAAAACAGAACTATGGACACATTCAAATAAGATTACAATTATTAAATCACCAGATTCACCACCACAAGGCATCAGACTGGCCTCCAAAGCTATAGGACTACAACCTAAATACAATAGATCTGCTAACAGACTGAAACTGATGCTTTACAAAGAAGAAAGTGTGTGTGTCTGTGTGTTTCTGTGCATGTGTGCATGTGTGAGAGAGTGAGAGAGAGTGGGAGATTCAGCGAGAGCATACAATATCTACATAATTCACCAGGGGACTCTAGCAACACAATGCTCAGGTACAGGCAGTTAAAACCACGTCCATTTAAACAATACCTCGTTCCCTGGTGTAATTTATTAAGGCTGTGATGGTAGATAATATGGATGCCCCAGCACACACATGAAACAATGTGTTATCCAATTACCATTACACACAGGTAGCATTAGGGAGGCCTGAGATTAATGATACACCTGTTTGGTCTGTGAGGAGTATTCTTTAAAAGCCAATGGCTTGAGTGTATTAGAGCTAATTAGGACACCATGAAGGGGGGTATTCGAAATGAGAGGGACAGAGGAGAAGGTAAAGACAGAGAGCATGAGAGAAATAGAGAATACCTCATTACACATTCGAATGCATATAAGTATTCCCAGAGAGCACAGCATATTAATCAGATATACTGGGTGCATAGATGCCATGTTGCGTATTATCTTGCAGGCCATTGTGTTGAGTTTACTATAAATGAATGTCCATTAAAGAGGAGACTTTGTATACTAGACAGTGAAGAATCATACGAATGTGCATGGGGAGGCATTTTTCTACCCTGAAGAATAATCATTACGGCTAATGTCATTAACACACACACACACACACACACACACACACACACACACACACACACACACTCACACCAAGTTATGTCTTCCTCTTAATTGTCTCCACCAGGCCGAAGGAATGGGGAGAGAGTGTGTTTTGCACTCCGTCCGTGTGTGTGTGTGTGTGTGTGTGTATGTGTATGTGTATGTGTATGTGTATGTGTATGTGTGTGTGCGTGTGCGTGTGCGTGTGCGTGTGCGTGTGCGTGTGTGTGTGTGTATGTGCATGTGCCGGGGGATTATGTCACTCCATTGCCGCTCCATCTCGTGGCCGCCGCTTCACGCAGCAACTGCCCGTTAAACTGCCGGGAGAAGGGGCAGCAGCTTAGGTCCGACATGCGTTGCGTTGTGCTTGTAGTTATGGTTAGGGTTTGGGGTAGAGTGTGGGATTGATGCCGCCGAGAAATACTACCGACTGCCGCTGCCGGAAAATGCTGCAGATGCCGAAAATGCCGCAGATGCCGTCTCTCATAATTTAACTCTTGAGAGCGTAACATTTTACACTCAAGATCAGGGTTAAATATCTAACTCCATCATTTAGCTGGGGACCACCTGAAACCCCCTCAAGGACCACTGCTGGTCCACGGACCAACCACTGGTCTAGTTAGTTACTTTTCTCTTTACATTTATGCATTGTTCACCATTCATAAACTGCTATTTATTTGAGAATATACACATTCAACCAGAGACATATCAACTATGACACACAACACTCCCTCTTTTCCATTATGGCCCCTTCTTTGCAGACTATTAAGTGATGGGTCGAGGTGACAGCGATCCAGCTTCAACAACTTGTTATCATTATTGTATCAAATCAGTGTCACCAATTACTAAACAAAGATAAGTTGTAATATCCACAATGCACATTTATACTCTGTGTTGTCAAATGTTAATGTTATATAGAGGTCATGTGGGCATACTTTGAGTCTGTATTGGGTCATTTGGTGGACTGAAACACAACAAATGAACCTTGAATCAATGGCAGAGCGGTACTGAACCAAGGCAAGTAGAACTATTGTTATTACTCATTACTCATCAAATAGGAATAAGGAGTAAAAATGTATCCTTGTGGGCCAAGACTGCAGTTATAATATTTCAAGCTGAAGGGTACCTTTAGAGAGTGTCTAGCTACACAATATATCACCTAACAATACCTCAGTAAAACACACACCGCATGCACGCACGCACGCACACACACACACACACACACACACGCACGCACGCACGCACGCACGCACGCACGCACGCACGCACGCACACACACACACACACACACACACACACACACACACACACACGCACACAAATCAATTTCATTGTACCCAATGTACCAGATATACCCCTTTGCGTGGGACAGTCCCTCATTTCCAAGACTTTTCAGGCGTCCCACAAATCCAGACCCTGTCTCACATTGTGACTGGCAGGCATCAGTGTTCTAATGTCCTATTAGTAGTCCTCTAATAGTTTGCTTTCTGTTGTAAAGCTCTTTTCCTGCTAGATGTGGGTTTTTTTTAAGCATGTTAGACATAACATATACACTACAGTACCAAGACAGTCGGCAATACCACCCATGACCAAAATTTGAATTTTAAAAGAAAATGTGAGGTGCCAGAGGGGTTTAATAACAAAATGATAGGCAATATTAGGCCCATGGTCGAATATGACATCAGGGGTTTTAATAGCAACTCAAGTAACCCTGTCCCGTACCCCCATCCCACTTGTCCCACACAAGCAATAATTCTGTCCCTCAAATGAACAGTTTGGATCTGGTCACCTACCATATAGCGGTGTTGCGGGCAAATAACCACATTGTAAGCTTGCAAATGTGTCTTTTTTTCCCACATTGATCGAGTTCTCCCCCAGTATTCAGGTTCCGCTTCCCAGCATTGGCTAGATTCTATTCTCTATCAATGAGCATGCTTATCACAACAGAGGTCGGTGTGATGTACATAGACAAGACCCTGGCCCCGTGAGTGGTACACTCCACCTGCTTTCCATCAATTTTGACCGTGTCTCCAGTAGTGGTGACTTAATGTTTGTGTGTGTGGTGTGCATTTATATTTGCTTCAAACTATGTTTATTCAAGAGTGCATGATTGTAAATGAGTACACAAGTGTTTGGTGTCTGTGGCTCACTGGCTACTCATAATCAGACAATATTGTGGTCAGTCACGCACAGACCATCTGTATATGTACAGTACTGTATGTGACTCAAGTAGTCCTATTTCACCCGTCTGAGAGCATTTTCCTTATTTTCTTTCCCTGTTTCTGTCTATCTGGATGTGTCTGACTCTCTCTTGGGCCTCACATTTCTTCCACTACTGGTCTAATTATTTAATGGACCACAAAGGAGTTCCATAACATTACCAAATCCTGTCTTGTTGTCCTTTGGGGGCAGGCACTTAAGTGGTCAGGGATCATCTCGCACAAAGGACACAAACACACGTACACACGTACACATATACACAGACACATGCACACAGACATATGCACACAGACACATGCACGCACGCACACACACACACACACACACACACACATGCATGCACGCAAGAATGCCTATTAGACATACCGGTACATACAACCACATACAGTATAATGTACTGCCAGCTCAGAAAATGCATGGATGTGGACATCAACACAAGCACGAACTCACAGAGTGAGTATCTGTCTTGGCAGGGGCCAGTCGCCCATACAGTGATTAAATGCTAGGTGAAGCATGAACCACTAATGGTTACAGGGGAGATTTCCCCTGATGCTCCATTCGCTCGCTCAGTAGATCAGTTAGATAGGAAATATGGAATAGTACATCACCCAAATATCACACAACTCTTTCTAAAAAAAAAGAAAATAAAAAAAATAACTTTAACGTATACATTAGCAAAAAGATCACACAAAACATAATTTGCTTGTGTGCAGCAGTCAATCTGGGTATCAGAAGCTCTCAACCACATGGATCCTGTCGTCTCTATCTGTCCCTAAACTTGTGTGTTTCAAGTTTTATAAATTGTGAAGATGGGAGAAATACCAGCTCACAATGTGATGATGGGATATGTTTTGCTATCCGTTGCACGACAACATAGGCTATAGGGCTTAAGTTGTTAAACACTGCAGCCATTCACTACACAGAAAGGGACCAGTGACAGGCTAGCTTGGGATCAATACAATTCCCGGGTTTCTGATCCGGTCAGGAGCGGAAATAACTTTGTCACATGCATGTTGTAGTCACTAGTAGTAGACATCGGCGAGCGGAACCAACAGCCGGAACAGACAAGATTTGAGCACTTGGAAAAGCGCTATAAAATGCAATTAAAAATTAAAAAATGCAATTCATTAGCAGTCTACGTATATATATATACTGTATGTGTGTGTGTGTGTGTGTGTGTGTGTGTGTGCGCGTGCGATCCATTCGATCAATTCATTGTGTAGGAAATAATTAATGGATTACAATAATATAAAATTCCCCATAATCAATAACACGTAGGTGATACTTATGTCAATCAAAAATGGTTTTATTGAAAGCAATCAAAGGCTAGAGGGTAAGGAAGCAACAGGTGCAATTACCAATGTTATTTCGCCTCAGTGCAGCTTCAAAGCTCATGTTTAATTAATCCAGAACACTAGCAATTTGCTGTAATTTAAAGTTCTCTATAACCAGCAACGTGTGAGTGATAATTCTGTATAGGTTCAGATCGGCTGGATTGATACCTGGTCACCAGGCTAGGCCGAAGTCTGCTTTTCGCTTGATATTGTTTCATAGAGACAATAAAATCACGATCTATACACCAAATTAAAATAGAAACCCCATAAATTATAAATAGAACTTAAAATGCTTCAGATTTGACCGAGTTCTGGATTAATTAAATAACGAGTGCTCTTGGCTGTTATATGCACCCATGGTTCGCCAGCCAACATTTGCTTGATACTTGATATTGTTTGATAGACAATTAAATCACGATTTATACGACCAAACCCAATATCCCACATAATCAAATATATACATTTATTCCAAGGCAACGTGGCTCTTCCATGGGCAGAGGGAGAGGGGAATAAGATTGCACTGGGGATAATGGCTTGCGCAGTCTTCTCTTAAAGGCAGTGGAATCTGGCACGGTGATTGGTTTTAATATTGTAACACCCAAACCACACCTATGTATAATGTAACGGGTAGCGCAGGTGTAAGTAAGTCAGTAAGCAGGAACCTGGGATGGCAATGAAAGACCGGGAAGTCTGGCGTGACATTGTGAAATCCATGATCTCGACCACGGTCGAAAAATGATGAGTGCAGGCATAAGGGCTGGTGTCCAAGATAGCAACTTTTGCGGGGGAACACCCCTTGCCCAATGCTAAATCCCCATATAGTGGCTTTAGCCATCTCGGACGAAAATAGGGCCCAATTCGTCTCTGTCCGGGTGGAAACCTCATAAATGTCCAAAACTGCTACTTTTCACGATTCAAATTCTAAAATAGCAAAAGTAGCAGATTAATTTAGGCCTTTATTTACCAAAAATAGGTTTCTGCCTGACAGCAACGACTAACATTTGTTTCAATAACCGCCATATACTTCTACTTCGCACAGAGTCAAGCGGTCTTTTCTGCCAGGAATCACAATATTGACATAACGACCCTCTTTTCCTTTACACTCAAAGGCTTGGGTGCCACCAGCTGGAATCGAAGAGATCACAGCACATCTGAAGAAAAGTAAAGACATCTTAAGTTAATAACTATTTGTGCTCTGCTGTAAAATATAGCACACTCAGTTCTTAAGCCTAGTTTTTAGCTTCCTCAGTAATTTATCTATAATCGTTTTCACATGCAAATACTATACAATGATAATTAGAAATAAAGTAAAATCTGCTGAAAGTAGTGTGTACAATATTGGTTAAGAAAGAGTTAATGCAATGAAAAATAAACAATACTTACATAGCATTGTCGTTTCCATTGTTTTTCAGGGAGTTTCCAATGCGTATCTGAGCTCCATTTAATCTTTCAGCGCAGCAGTCTTTCCTGTTGGTGATAGTTACTACATGGATTTTGTATGTTCTTTTGAGGTCCAGTCTCCACCAAGGTTTATGTTCATATTGGGTGTGTGTGCAGGACCGCTGGTTCCAGTTGCTTAAACGTTTCCCATCAATGGCTTTTTGAGGATTTCCAAATGAATATCGAGAAGACTGTGCAGCAATTCCACCTCTTGCTAGATTAGGACCTTGATAAAAACAAGGGGGGGGGGGGATCGTTAAATGAAGATCATGCTCAAGTTTTCACATTCATGATGTATTATTAACTGTACCCTTACAGTGGTTTTGTATGACATACTGTAAATGAATACCTACCTTTTAGCATAATGGTTTTAGTCTCTATGATTTGTTTTCCAACAGTGGCTTTTTGAGGGCTTATTAATGAAAAATGAGAAGACTGTGTAACAATTTCACCTCGACGACCTTGAGAAATGCATTCAAGGAAAACAAGAAAACAAACAAAACACATTAAATGAAGATGATGCCCAAGTTTGCACATTTATACTGTAAGCTGACAATGTGTAGCTCCACCATGTGTCCATCAGCTTGTCAGTTCAGTTAACATTGCTCAGATTATTGTGGGTGAAATAGGCTACCGCTATCCCTCTCCTCTCTCCCTCTCTCTTGATTGATTGATTGATTACTTTATTAGACGGAAATGCAAACGGTATGGGTACAGTCACCAAAACCAGAGCAGAACTCCCACAACGGGACTCGGGCAATCAGTTGCAAGTTGCAACCACTATATAAATGGCAAGTATTTCATTACAACTATCCCTTTAAGGCTGAAGAATATAATAGTGAGCGGTGTATTTGCCACTGTTATCTGCACAGATAACAAACCGGGATAATAACGTGCCGGGAGGTGTGCGGCAGTGCCGTAGCTGCTGCCGGTGCCGGAGAATGCACTCACTCCTTCTGCTGCCTGGGCTGTCCTGCTTTTGGGTCCTCACCACAGCTGGAACCGGCGAGCCGCTAGGAGTATTAGCGTTACAGCCACCAGTGGTAACATCACTGTGTCGGAGGAGATGATGCAGCGTTAGCTTCAATGAGCTTAACACTTAACAGCATTTATTGAAAAATTAGGATCTAATTCACACCAGCATTTTTTTAATTTGAGCTCTTATTTCGAAAAGCCGTATTTCCGGTCCACTAGCAGTAGACATAACCTAGGAATCTACACGGAGCTGGGCAGGCCTTGTTTACAATGTGAATCCAGACCGGAGCTCTGGAGAGCTCCACATCGTCGGCTCTGTACCGTCAAAGAAACGTTGTTTTGACCAAAAATGCCATCTGGGACAAGGAATAGGAGATACAGGCGATTGAAAGAAAGGGATAGAATGGATTCTTATGGTGCCGATGATCTAAGATGGGCGACGGAGTCTTGTGACAACAACAGCTAGCTACCCGATGCTAACGTAAGTAGCATTATGGCTTGATCCATCGAATGCACTATAAAAGCGCAATTGATCTTCGGCAATGGCGTTAAGCGTCAGTATCAGAATTAGGCTTCAATTGACAAAGGACTTCGGCAATGGCGGTATAAGGGTGGTGGTCCCGGCCACTTGGGCCAACCGCACCGGGAACGGAGCCGGCATAGGCAGACACAGCAGGTGATCGGGAGATCAGGCTTCTCAGGGATAAAAAGTCCAAGGTTTGCAGGTTAAAACTAATTAAAAAGGTCCAAGGATAGTGCGATAGCAACTAACTGAAATAAAAGATCACTAAACGGCAGCAATGGTAAATTGACTTAGGTCACATTCCCACCTGATACTTCAGTAGTCTCGATGCGAATGGGTGGAGAAGTTGGGATTCTTGCATATTTAATTTGCTGCGGTTTGCCTTCACACTGTCATCCGCAGCAATTGGAAATGCAGTAGGGGGGACCTTTATCAATGTGTTCCATTCATAAACTAGTCTACAAAGTGAAATCTATGGTGTTAAATTTGTACTCATAACGTGCATGTGTCGTGCCGTCGGAGACTGGACCTCTCTCTCTCTCACTATACGCACGCAGCCATGCACTGTTCTGTTGGGCATGGAGGCACAGCGCTGAGCGCACTGAGAACAGACAGCAGCGCAAAATGTTTACAAGTTTATCGAGATGAAAGTCCCTACTCCCCAGTCCCCACACAGTGACAGCACTCCATGTTTACGCACAGACAGACATATATTCTGTACACTGCAGTGTTTTTATGCGTTTCCTTAAGCAATTGATTAATGTACTCGTCCTCATTTCGACCAGGGCTTCGGTCGCCTCATTCGACCATGAAAAACTGCAACTGGACCTAGACAAGTCTTCTAGCCTGCCAAAACTGTTTATATAAAAATACATTGACTGGTCCAATATTGTAGACTTCTTGTATTGTATTGTACTGTATGTCTTTATATGTCTTGATAAATGTATATACAGGACCACAATGGTGGGAACAAGCATGTTATCCCTTTAGCATTATTGTATAACTCTACTCTACTCTCTCTACTATTTGCAAACTGTTAATATGGTAATCAATCAATCAATCAATCACTCCACCTCTTGCCCACATTTGGTCCTTGAGAAAAGCATGAAAAAAGGAATAATAAGAATAATAATTAAAAAGAATAAAAACTAGATAGAGTGCTCCTCTGGGCACAGGTCTCCACCTGGGCAGGTCAGGCTGTGGCCTCCTGGTGGCGCTATAAAAGGCCAATGTGGAGAGGGTGGGATATATTCCTCAGCCTAGTAGGAAAGTCTGTGATTTCACATAAATTGTATGCTGCGTTCATGATTTGAGGCTTTTTGTTCAAAACTTTGAAAGCCAATGTTAGCCAATTTAGGATGGAATATGAAATATCGGACAGATCCGGCTTGAACACATGACTATAGAGATAGTGTGTATTGATTTGCGGGATTTTGACAGAATCTGGAGGAGTAATATAAAAAAAAATGTTTTTCAAAAGTCGGCCTCCTGGTGGCGCTATAACAGGCCGTTCTGGAAAATTTGGGGCAGAGGTTCATCGTTGGCATCCGGGGGGTTGTGTGCAAAATTTGGCATTGACCGGGTTAACGGTGCCGGAGATTAGCTGTACACAGACGGCCGGACACACACACACACACACACACACACACAGAGTGCAAAACATACTCTCTCCCCATGCCTTTGGCCTGGTGGAGACAATACAATTAGAAAAATTAAAGAACCAAAACAGCTAATTAATGAAGAAAGAATCCCAAATGTACATGCATTCATTGTACTTGTACAGTTTCAGATGACATACTGTACTATAATTAGTACGTACCTCCTAGCACAATCTTTTTAAAGAACTCCACATGGTTTCCTACAATCGATTTTTGTTTTGTCTGTGTAACAACTTTACTTCTTGCCAGATTTTGACCTTGAAAAAAAAAGAACAATTAAAATTATGCCCTAATTTATACACAATGCATTCGTTTTGTACAGTAGTTTCAGATTACATACTATAATTAGTACCTACCTAGCATAATTTTTCCACCAATGACATTCTGAGGAATATTTTGTTGTTGAATAGCCTCTGTAACAAGTCCTCCTCTTGCCATATTTTGACCTTCAGAAAAGCATGGGAAGAAATAGAAAAAATGCAGGAATAGATATGCACAAATTTGTATATTTCTTACTTGTACAGTAGTTTCAGATGACATAATATAATTAGTACCTACCTCCTAGCACAAAGGAGTTGTGGGGGCTTATCATTTTAAATTGAGCAGTCTGTGTAACAACTTTACCGCTTCCCAGATTTTGACCTTGAAAAACATCATTAAAAAACATTCCTTATGCATTCTTTCTAATTGTACAGTATAATTACATACAATGGTTAGTACCTACCTAGCATAATTTTTCCACCAATGACATTCTGAGGAATTATTTTTTGTTGAATAGTCTTTGTAACAAGTCCTCCTCTTGCCATATTTTGACCTTTAGAAAAGCATGGAAAATAAATAAGTAAACCGAAACAATGCATTAATGGAGATGCACACATTTGTATATTTCTCACTTGTACAGTAGTTTCAGATGACATAATATAATTAGTACCTACCTCCTAGCATAATCTTTTTAAAGAACTCCACACGGTTTCCTGCGATGGATTTTTGGGGGCTTATCATTTTAAATTGAGCAGTCTGTGTAACAACTTTACCGCTTCCCAGATTTTGACCTTGAAAGAAATAGGCTAATTAAAAAACAGTCCTTATGCATTCTGCGTAATTGTACAGTATAATTACATACTATAGTTAGTAGTAGTACCTACCTAGCATAATCTTTCCACCAATGACATTCTGAGGAATTAATTTTTGTTGAATAGCCTCTGTAACAAGTCCTCCTCTTGCCATATTTTGACCTTTAGAAAAGCATGGGAAGAAATAGAAAAAATGCAGGAATAGATATGCACAAATTTGTATATTTCTTACTTGTACAGTAGTTTCAGATGACATAATGTAATTAGTACCTACCTCCTAGCACAAAGGATTTTTGGGGGCTTATCATTTTAAATTGAGCAGTCTGTGTAACAACTTTACCGCTTCCCAGATTTTGACCTTGAAAAAAATCATTAAAAAACATTCTTTATGCATTCTTTGTAATTGTACAGTATAATTACATACTATGGTTAGTACCTACCTAGCATGATTTTTCCACCAATAACATTCTGAGGACTTATTAATTTTTGTTGAATAGTCTTTGTAACAAGTCCTCCTCTTGCCATATTTTGACCTTTAGAAAAACATGGAAAATAAATAAACAAACAAACAAACATAAATAATCAATGATTATTGGAGATGCACACATTTGTATATTTCTCACTTGTACAGTAGTTTCAGATGACATAATATAATTAGTACCTACCTCCTAGCATAATGTTTTTAAAGAACTCCATACGGTTTCCTGCGATGGATTTTTGGGGGCTTATCATTTTAAATTGAGCAGTCTGTGTAACAACTTTACCGCTTCCCAGATTTTGACCTTGAAAAAAATCATTAAAAAACATTCTTTATGCATTCTTTGTAATTGTACAGTATAATTACATACTATGGTTAGTACCTACCTAGCATGATTTTTCCACCAACAACATTCTGAGGACTTATTAATTTTTGTTGAATAGTCTTTGTAACAAGTCCTCCTCTTGCCATATTTTGACCTTTAGAAAAACATGGAAAATAAATAAACAAACAAACAAACATTAATAAACAATGCATTATTGGATTTTTGGGGGCTTATCATTTTAAATTGAGCAGTCTGTGTAACAACTTTACTGCTTCCCAGATTTTGACCTTGAAAACAATCATTAAAAACATTCCTTATGCATTATTTGTAATTGTACAGTATAATTACATATTATGATTAGTACCTACCTAGCATCATTTTTCCACCAATGACATTCTGAGAACTAATTATTTTTTGTTGAATAGTCTTTGTAACAAGTCCTCCTCTTGCCATATTTTGACCTTTAGAAAAGCATGGGGAAAATAGAAACAATGCAGCAATAGATTTGCACAAATTTGTATATTTCTTACTTGTACAGTAGTTTCAGATGACATAATATAATTAGTACCTACCTCCTAAAATAATATTTTTAAAGAACTCCACACGGTTTCCTGCGATGGATTTTTGGGGGCTTATCATTTTAAATTGAGCAGTCTGTGTAACAACTTTACCGCTTCCCAGATTTTGACCTTGGAAAAAATAGGCTAATTAAAAAACAGTCCTTATGCATTCTGCGTAATTGTACAGTATAATTACATACTATGGTTAGTACCTACCTAGCATAATTTTTCCACCAATGACTTTCTGGGGATTTATTATCTTTTGTTGAATAGTCTTTGTAACAAGTCCTCCTCTTGCCATATTTTGACCTTTAGAAAAGCATGGAAAATAAATAAACAAACAAACATAAATAAACCATGCATTAATGGAGATGCACACATTTGTATATTTCTCACTTGTACAGTAGTTTCAGATGACATAATATAATTAGTACCTACCTCCTAGCACAAAGGATTTTTGGGGGCTTATCATTTTAAATTGAGCAGTCTGTGTAACAACTTTACCGCTTCCCAGATTTTGACCTTGAAAGAAATCATTAAAAACATTCCTTATGCATTCTTCGTAATTGTATTGTAAAAGTATAATTACATATTATGATTAGTACCTACCTAGCATCATTTTTCCACCAATGACATTCTGAGAACTAATTATTTTTTGTTGAATAGTCTTTGTAACAAGTCCTCCTCTTGCCATATTTTGACCTTTAGAAAAGCATGGAAAATAAATAAGTAAACCGAAACAATGCATTAATGGAGACGCACACATTTGTATATTTCTCACTTGTACAGTAGTTTCAGATGACATAATATAATTAGTACCTACCTCCTAGCATAATATTTTTAAAGAACTCCACACGGTTTCCTGCGATGGATTTTTGGGGGCTTATCATTTTAAATTGAGCAGTCTGTGTAACAACTTTACCGCTTCCCAGATTTTGACCTTGAAAGAAATAGGCTAATTAAAAAACAGTCCTTATGCATTCTGCGTATTTGTACAGTATAATTACATACTATAGTTAGTAGTAGTACCTACCTAGCATAATCTTTCCACCAATGACATTCTGAGGAATTAATTTTTGTTGAATAGCCTCTGTAACAAGTCCTCCTCTTGGCATATTTTGACCTTTAGAAAAGCATGGGAAGAAATAGAAAAGATGCAGGAATATATATGTACACATTTTTATATTTCTTACTTGTACAGTAGTTTCAGATGACATAATATAATTAGTACCTACCTCCTAGCACAAAGGATTTTTGGGGGCTTATCATTTTAAATTGAGCAGTCTGTGTAACAACTTTACCGCTTCCCAGATTTTGACCTTGAAAAAAAACATTAAAAAACATTCCTTATGCATTCTTTGTAATTGTACAGTATAATTACATACTATGATTAGTACCTACCTAGCATAATTTTTCCACCAATAACATTCTGAGGACTTATTAATTTTTGTTGAATAGTCTTTGTAACAAGTCCTCCTCTTGCCATATTTTGACCTTTAGAAAAGCATGGAAAATATATACCGTAAGTAAACCGAAACAATGCATTATTGGAGATGCACACATTTGTATATTTCTCACTTGTACAGTAGTTTCAGATGACATTATATAATTAGTACCTACCTCCTAGCATAATCTTTTTAAAGAATTCCACACGGTTTCCTACGATGGATTTTTGGGGGCTTATCATTTTAAATTGAGCAGTCTGTGTAACAACTTTACCGCTTCCCAGATTTTGACCTTGAAAAAAATAATTAAAAACATTCCTTATGCATTCTTTGTAATTGTACAGTATAATTACATATTATGATTAGTACCTACCTAGCATCATTTTTCCACCAATGACATTCTGAGAACTAATTCTTTTTTGTTGAATAGTCTTTGTAACAAGTCCTCCTCTTGCCATATTTTGACCTTTAGAAAAGCATGGGGAAAATAGAAACAATGCAGCAATAGATTTGCACAAATTTGTATATTTCTTACTTGTACAGTAGTTTCAGATGACATAATATAATTAGTACCTACCTCCTAGCATAATATTTTTAAAGAACTCCACACGGTTTCCTGCGATGGATTTTTGGGGGCTTATCATTTTAAATTGAGCAGTCTGTGTAACAACTTTACCGCTTCCCAGATTTTGACCTTGAAAAAAATAGGCTAATTAAAAAACAGTCCTTATGCATTCTTTGTAATTGTACAGTATAATTACATACTATGGTTAGTACCTACCAAGCATAATTTTTCCACCAATGACTTTCTGGGGACTTATTATCTTTTGTTGAATAGTCTTTGTAACAAGTCCTCCTCTTGCCATATTTTGACCTTTACAAAAGCATGTAAAATAAATAAACAAACAAACAAACAATCATAAATAAACCATGCATTAATGGAGATGCACACATTTGTATATTTCTCACTTGTACAGTAGTTTCAGATGACATTATATAATTAGTACCTACCTCCTAGCATAATCTTTTTAAAGAACTCCACACGGTTTCCTGCGATGGATTTTTGGGGGCTTATCATTTTAAATTGAGCAGTCTGTGTAACAACTTTACCGCTTCCCAGATTTTGACCTTGAAAAAAATCATTAAAAACATTCCTTATGCATTCTTCGTAATTGTAAAGTATAATTACATATTATGATTAGTACCTACCTAGCATAATTTTTCCACCAATGACATTCTGAGAACTAATTATTTTTTGTTGAATAGTCTTTGTAACAAGTCCTCCTCTTGCCATATTTTGACCTTTAGAAAAGCATGGAAAATAAATAAGTAAACCGAAATAATGCATTAATGGAGATGCACACATTTGTATATTTCTCACTTGTACAGTAGTTTCAGATGACATAATATAATTAGTACCTACCTCCTAGCACAATCCTTTTAAAGAACTCCACACGGTTTCCTGCGATGGATTTTTTGGGGCTTATCATTTTAAATTGAGCAGTCTGTGTAACAACTTTACCGCTTCCCAGATTTTGACCTTGAAAAAAATAGGCTAATTAAAAAACAGTCCTTATGCATTCTGCGTAATTGTACAGTAAATTCAGATTACATACTATGATTAGTACCTACCTAGCATAATCTTTCCACCAATGACATTCTGAGAACTCATTATTTTTTGTTGAATAGTCTTTGTAACAAGTCCTCCTCTTGCCATATTTTGACCTTTAGAAAAGCATGGGGAAAATAGAACCTAGCATAACAAGTCCTTCTCTTTTTGACCTTTAGAAAAGCATGGAAAATAAATAAACAAACAAACTAAAATAAACCATGCATTAATGGGGATGCACACATTTTTTTTAACCACTCATCGAAATCGAAATGAGCAGTTGGCACTCATTGTGAACTCCTTTAATAGGGGCACAACACGGAAACAGACACGTACATCAGATATCTGTTGTCTGTCTCCCAATGGGCCAGTGCAACAGAGCATGCTTTTTGCCTTTTTTAAACCTCACCCATTTTACACACATACATACATAGTATAACAGTTTAATACCTACCAACAGGGACAGGTTTGACAAAAGGTTGACCATAGACCTCCACTTCACTCAGAGTCAAGATTTTCTTCCTTCCAGGAATAACAATATTGACATAACGACCCTCCATTCCACTGCACTTATAGGTGTAGGTGGCACCAGCTGGGATAGAGATCACGGCACATCTGAGGGGAAAGAAAAATATCAATAAAAACATGCTACGCCATGCACACTCATTTAGATTTTTATATTGTGTTAGTTATGTACTAGTCTCACAATGTGTGGGACTTTCTTAATCTATGTCATTTTAATTTGGTCAGTCAAAGATTTTTGACTATCAGTTTTGATATGGAAGATTTACAATAGACCTGTTAATCATCGTTATTGGAAAACATCTGTCCTGCTCTATTTTGAGCCAATGAAGCCAACAAAGAATTACATATTTACATAGGATTTTTGTTTCCATTGTTATCCAGAGAATTTCCAATGCGGATCTGAGCTCCGTTGAGCCTGTTAGCACAGCAGTCCTTTCTATTGGTGATAGTAACATAGTACACTCTGTATGTCATTCTGAGGTCCAGTCTCCACCAGGGGTTACGTTCAGCTAAGGTGTGGGTGCTCGAGTGCTGTTTCCAGTTGCTTAAACGTTTTCCATCAATGGCATTTTCAGCACGCCCAAAGGAATACGTAGAAGATTGTGTAACAACTGCACTTTTTGCCGTGTTTGTACCTTGAGAAGAGAATGACAGAAATATGAAACAAGACAGGGTTTAAAAATGGCATCTAGTCGTCGTCCAATCTTTAGCTATCAATCGTAGGTTTCTAAGCTTACATTTTTCGGTTTCGAACAGCTTCATGTCCGGTATTCGCAAGGATCAAGGGCCAGAATAAAGGTAATTCGTCATTTGGCACTATAGGCTTGTACTTACCTCTCGGAGTAAATTTAATAAAGGATTTCCCATAGATCTCCACTTCACTCAGAGTCAAGATTTTCTTCCTTCCAGGAATAACAATATTGACATAACGACCCTCCATTCCACTGCACTTGTAGGTGTAGGTGGCACCAGCTGGGATAGAGGATATCACCGCACATCTGAGGGGAGAAAAGAAAATTATCAATATAAATAAATTAAACCACACAAACTTTGATATTAGGCCTACATTGTGTTTTTCATGTACAAGTCTCACAATGTGTGATACCAAACATAATATCTCAATTGTTTCCAATGAATTAATCTCCTGCTGTATAATGGGTCAGTCTAGTTTTACACATCCCAATAAAAATAGTATTAACTTTGCTATGGCAGATTTACATTAGACCAATCACCTCTTCACAGTCACTGTTAAACACGGTTACTGACAAACTTGGTTGAAAAGGTATATATGGTATCTGTTAGGATTTATCAGTCCTGCTGTATTGTGGGCAAATTAAGCAAAACATTAAAAAAAACAATGTGTTTACATAGCATTGTTGTTTCCATTGTTGTCCAGAGAATTTCCAATGCGGATCTGAGCTCCGTTGAGCCTGTTAGCACAGCAGTCCTTTCTATTGGTGATAGTAACATAGTACACTCTGTACGTCATTCTGAGGTCCAGTCTCCACCAGGGGTTACGTTCAGCTAAGGTGTGGGTGCTCGAGTGCTGTTTCCAGTTGCTTAAACGTTTCCCATCAATGGCATTTTCAGCACGCCCAAAGGAATACGTAGAAGATTGTGTAACAACTGCACTTTTTGCCGTGTTTGTACCTTGAGAAGAGAATGACAGAAATATGAAACAAGACAGGGTTTAAAAACGGCATATAGTCGTCGTCCAATCTTTAGCTATCAATCGTAGGTTTCTAAGCTTAAATTTTTCGTTTTCGAACAGCTTCATGTCCGGTATTGGCAAGGATCAAGGGCCAGAATAAAGGTAATTCGTCATTTGGCACTATAAACTTGTACTTACCTCTCGGAGTAAATTTAATAAAGGATTCCCCATAGACCTCCACTTCACTCAGAGTCAAGATTTTCTTCCTTCCAGGAATAACAATATTGACATAACGACCCTCCATTCCACTGCACTTGTAGGTGTAGGTGGCACCAGCTGGGATAGAGGATATCACCGCACATCTGAGGGAAGAAAAGAAAATTATCAATATAATAATAAATTAAACCACACATACTTTGCTATTAGGCCTACATTGTGTTTTTCATGTACAAGTCTCACAATGTGTGATACCAAACATAATGTCTCAATTGTTTCCAATGTCTTAATCGCCTGCTGTATAATGGGTCTAGTTTTACACATCCCAATAAAAATAGTATTAACTTTGCTATGGCAGATTTACATTAGACCATTCACCTCTTCACAATCACTGTTAAACACGGTTACTGACAAACTTGGTTGAAAAGGTATATGCTGTATTGTGGGCAAAAAAAAAAAAAAAAAAAACAATATATGTTTACATAGGATTGTTGTTTCCATTGTTGTCCAGAGAATGTCCAATGCGGATCTGAGCTCCGTTGAGCCTGTTAGCACAGCAGTCCTTTCTATTGGTGATAGTAACATAGTACACTCTGTATGTCATTCTGAGGTCCAGTCTCCACCAGGGGTTACGTTCAGCTAAGGTGTGGGTGCTCGAGTGCTGTTTCCAGTTGCTTAAACGTTTCCCATCAATGGCATTTTCAGCACGCCCAAAGGAATACGTAGAGGACTGTGTAACAACTGCACTTTTCGCTGTGTTTGTACCTTTAGAAGAGAATGACAGAAATATGAAACAAGACAGGGTTTAAAAACGGCATCTAGTCGTCGTCCAATCTTTAGCTATCAATAGTAAGTTTCTATTAATGAAAAAGGTTTGGTTTTGAACAAATGAAATGTGGTCTTCAATGGTGAAGCCAACCTATACAAGTTTGCTGCTTCTGTGTCCTAGTGTAATGGCCATGTACACCATTTTTGTATGAATGGAAACAGATTAAACCTTCATACATACGTAATACACATGAACAAACACAAGATCAAAGGTGGTGTAACGAACAGATTCCCCAAAGAACAAACACAAGAAAAAAAATCTATACAGATTTTAAACTAAAATCCAGAATTCACAAAATCCATGAGTTTCCATTTCACTTCATCCTCACCAGAATATCATAGCTTTATGTCCGATATGGGCAAGGACCAAGGGAATGAATAAAGGTAATTCATCATTTGGCACTATAAACTTGTACTTACCTCTTGGAGTAAATTTAACAAAGGATTCCCCATAGACCTCCACTTCAACCAGAGTCAAGATTTTCTTCCTTCCGGGAATAACAATATTGACATAACGACCCTCCATCCCACTGCACTTAAAGGTGTAGGTGCCACCAGCTTTGATTGAGGAGATCACGGCACATCTGAAGGGAGAAATTAAAATCATCAATAAAAACACCACACATTTTCATATTACATTGTGTTTTTCATGTCTCACAATGTGTCACGCCAAACTTAATGTATCAATTATTTCCAATGTCTTAATCTCCTTCTGTATAATGGGCCAGTTTTACACATCCCAATTAAAATAGTATTAACTTTGCCATGGCGGATTTACATTAGACCAGTCACTCTTAAACATGTTAGTGGCAAAATCAGCCAAAAAAACAATTACGTATTTACATAGGATTGTTGTTTCCATTGTTGTCCAGAGAATTTCCAATGCGGATCTGAGCTCCGTTGAGCCTGTTAGCACAGCAGTCCTTTCTATTGGTGATAGTAACATAGTACACTTTGTAAGTCATTCTGAGGTCCAGTCTCCACCAGGGGTTACGTTCAGCTAAGGTGTGGGTGCTTGAGCGCTGGTTCCAGTTGCTTAAACGTTTCCCATCAATGGCATTTTCAGGACGCCCAAAGGAATATGTAGAGGACTGTGCAACAATTGCACCTCTTGCCATATTTTTCCCTTGGAAGAAGAAATGAAGTACATAGTTGCATCAGATCATAAGTAATGCGGACATACAACAACATCTTGACACATTTGGTATACCACTCTAAAATGGGCATCTAGCTAAAAGTTGAGAGTGCCATCATGAAATCATGTGGTGCAACCACTCCTATAGACAGCTATGTGTGTCCCTGGCTGGCTGTGTCCGAGCACGGAAATAGCGTTTGGTTGGTTTTCACCACCAAGTGTCACTGTTGCGCAGCCTAACAACTAACATACAACTGTATTATATGATGATTTCCGGTGTGACAGTACAGTACAGTACAGTACAGTACAGTACAGTACAGTACAGTACAGTACAGTACAGTGACCCCCTGGGGACCCCCACGCCGTAACTCTGTTATGTCTGGACCGTTTTGGACGCGGGGTGGCTCGTTGGAACCGGGCCGGCACCCTGAGGACCCCCACATGGAGTTGCACCACTCACTTAACACAGGTGTGATTTTTAAAATTTTCACACCAACAGCAGGAGCAGTGAAGTGAATGCTGATTGCTTGTTTAGGCGAATAGCGCCGGCCGTCGGGGGTTCATTTGGTTCCATTATGGTCAACATTAATGATGTGCCATTGCAGTTTTTCAACTAAAGATCTAAATATGAATCTGCGGTACGTGCTGCACAAATGCGCACGTCACCATTCCATTGACCATTTAGGCTGCTATAGTAGACTGCTATATCGCCAGAGAGAGAGAGAGGTGCTGTGCGCTTCTATATGGACTGGTGAGTGGCGACTGGACATGACCCACCATCTACTGCTTATTCCTGTACATGTGCGTCTTTGACCAACCAACCACACTTGGTGCGATTGCATTCACACCTACTTTTAACAGAATTTTCACCAGGATTCGTTCTAATCGCAGTAAAACATCCTTTTTCCACAAATACCTTTCTGAGGACTTGTTAATTTGTGTTGAATAGTCTTTGTAACAACCTCTCCTCTTGCCAGATGTCGACCTTCAGAAAAAACATGAAAAATAAATTGAAAGATGAAAGAACCATAAAACTCATAAGGAAGACAAACCCATATTTATTTGTATTCACAAACATATATATAATTAGTACCTACCTCCTAACACAATCTTTTTAAAGAACTCCACATGTTTTCCTACGATAGTTTTTTGGGGACTTATCAATTTATATCGAACAGTTTGTGTAACAACTTTACTTCTTTGACCTTGGGAAAGAACATGAAAAATATAATGAGAAAAACAGACAAAAACAAACAAACAAAAAAACAAAACAATGCATTATTGGACATTATGCCCACATTTTCAAATGACTTAATTCATTATAATAGTACAGTAGTTTCAGATGTCATGATATTATTAGTACCTACCTCCTAGCACAATCTTTTTAAAGAACTCCACACGTTTTCCTACAATAGATTTTTGGGGACTTATCAATTTATATTGAGCAGTCTGTGTAACAACTTTACTTCTTGCCAGATTTTGACCTTGAGAAAAATGTGAAAATGTAATTAGGAAAACAAACAAACAAAACAAAACAATGCATTATTGGAGATTGTGCCAAAATGTACACATTTCTTATGCATTCATTGTAATGGTACAGTAGTTTCAAACATACTATGATTAGTACCTACCTAGCATAATTCTTCCACCAATGACTTTCTGAGGACTTATTATCTTTTGTTGAATAGTCTTTGTAACAAGTCCTCCTCTTGCCATATTTTGACCTTGAGAAAAACAATACATATAAAATGAAGAATTATAGAACCAAAGAATGCATACACAAGACAAAGCCCAAATGTACTTATTCACTATATGTTAATTATAATAGTTCAGTAGTTTCTGATGACTTAATTCATTATAATAGTACAGTAGTTTCAGATGTCATGATATTATTTAGTACCTAACTCCTAGCACAATCATTTTAAAGAACTCCACACGTTTTCCCATAATAGATTTTTGGGGGCTTATCATTTTATATTGAGCAGTCTGTGTAACAACTTTACTTCTTGCCAGATTTTGACCTTGATAAAATCATGAAAAATAAAATGAGAAAAACGAACAAAACAAAATGCATTATTGGAGATTATGCCCAAATTTACAGATTCCTTATGCATTCATTGTAATTGTACAGTAGTTTCAGATGACATAATATAATTAGTACCTACCTCCTAGCACAATCTTTTTAAAGAACTCCACATGTTTTCCTACGATGGATTTTTGGGGGCTTATCATTTTAAATTGAGCAGTCTGTGTAACAACTTTACCGCTTCCCAGATTTTGACCTTGAAAAAAAATCATTAAAAGACATTCCTTATGCATTCTTCGTAATTGTAAAGTATAATTACATACTATGGTTAGTACCTACCTAGCATAATTTTTCCACCAATGACATTCTGAGAACTAATTATTTTTTGTTGAATAGTCTTTGTAACAAGTCCTCCTCTTGCCATATTTTGACCTTTAGAAAAGCATGGAAAATAAATAAACAAATTATAATAAATTATAATAAAAATAAACCATGCATTAATGGAGATGCACAGCTTTGTATATGTCTTACTTTTACAGTAGTTTCAGATGACACAATATAATTAGTACCTACCTCCTAGCACAATCTTTTTAAAGAACTCCACACGGTTTCCTGCGATGGATTTTTGGGGGCTTATCATTTTAAATTGAGCAGTCTGTGTAACAACTTTACCGCTTCCCAGATTTTGACCTTGAAAAAATAGGAGAATTAAAAAACAGTCCTTATGCAGTATTCGTAATTGTACAGTAGATTCAGATTACATACTATGATTAGTACCTACCTAGCATAATCTTTCCACCAATGACATTCTTTGTAACAAGTCCTCCTCTTGCCATATTTTGACCTTTAGAAAAGCATGGAAAATAAATAAACAAACAAACAAAAATAAACCATGCATTAATGGGGATGCACACATTTTTTTAACCACTCCGGTTGCTGTGCACTGTTGTCACTTGTCAGGGCCCTTCCCACACTGTTTTTCTTCCAACATAGCCATTAGCTTCAGTTTTAGTCACAGCCTTTGCACGTTCTTTTCTCTGAAACTACGCCGCTGTCCGTGGTTTTGAACTATTATCTGATGTTCGGAGGTCATTTCTGATTATTCAGTGATCGCGATTGGAACATTAGCGTTTTCTAGAGCAAGGATTGGCCTTATTTTAGCTCAGTAGCATTAACGCTAATACTTTAGCATCCAAGATGGAAGTCAAAAGCGGACACGAGTCATAGTGGAATAGCCTGAAATCACATCAGCAGGTCGGTGGCACTCATTGTGAACTCCTTTACACGGAAACAGACACGTACATCAGATATCTGTTGTCTGTCTCCCAATGGGCCAGTGCAACAGAGCATGCTTTTTGCCTTTTTTAAACCTCACCCATTTTACACACATACATACATAGTATAACAGTTTAATACCTACCAACAGGGACAGGTTTGACAAAAGGTTGACCATAGACCTCCACTTCACTCAGAGTCAAGATTTTCTTCCTTCCAGGAATAACAATATTGACATAACGACCCTCCATTCCACTGCACTTATAGGTGTAGGTGGCACCAGCTGGGATAGAGATCACGGCACATCTGAGGGGAAAGAAAAATATCAATAAAAACATGCTACGCCATGCACACTCATTTAGATTTTTATATTGTGTTAGTTATGTACTAGTCTCACAATGTGTGGGACTTTCTTAATCTATGTCATTTTAATTTGGTCAGTCAAAGATTTTTGACTAGTATCAGTTTTGGTATGGAAGATTTACAATAGACCTGTTAATCATCGTTATTGGAAAACATCTGTCCTGCTCTATTTTGAGCCAATGAAGCCAACAAAGAATTACATATTTACATAGGATTTTTGTTTCCATTGTTGTTCAAAGAATTCCCAATGCGGATCTGAGCTCCGTTGAGCCTGTTAGCACAGCAGTCCTTTCGATTGGTGATAGTAACATAGTACACTCTGTAAGTCATTCTGAGGTCCAGTCTCCACCAGGGGTTACGTTCAGCTAAGGTTTGGGTGCTGGAGCGCTGGTTCCAGTTGTTTAAACGTCTCCCATCAATGGCGTTTTGAGCTCGCCCAAAGGAGTATGTAGAAGATTGTGTAACAACTGCACTTTTTGCATTGTTTGTACCTTAAGAAGAGAATGACAGAAATATGAAACAAGACATGGTTTAAAAACAGCACGTACTATTTTCTCCAATCGTTAGCTATCAATAGTACATTTCTAAGTGTAATCTTCGTAAACGGGTCTGAACAAATGTGGTCTTCAATGGTGAAGCCACCCCTATACAAGCTTATACTGCTGCTGTGTATGTCCTAGTGTAATGGCCATGTACACTATTCCTGTATTAATGGCAATAGAAACGTTCATATACAGTATACAGACATAATACATATGAACAAACATGCTTCACAAGATCAATGGTGGTTCCCCAAAGACGAACACACAAAAGAAAAAAAAACTATATAGACTTAAACTAAAAGTTTCCGCTTCACTTCAACTTCACCAGGCATTTCTTAGCTTTATGTCCAATACTGGCAAAGACCAAGGCACAGAATAAAGGTAATTCATCATTTGGCACTATAAACTTGTACTTACCTCTCGGAGTAAATTTAACAAAGGATTCCCCATAGACCTCCACTTCACTCAGAGTCAAGATTTTCTTCCTTCCAGGAATAACAATATTGACATAACGACCCTCCATTCCACTGCACTTATAGGTGTAGGTGGCACCAGCTGGGATAGAGGATATCACCGCACATCTGAAGGGAGAAAAGAAAATTATCAATATAATAATAAATTAAACCACACATACTTTGATATTAGGCCTACATTGTGTTTTTCATGTACAAGTCTCACAATGTGTGATACCAAACATAATGTCTCAATTGTTTCCAATGTCTTAATCGCCTGCTGTATAATGGGTCTAGTTTTACACATCCCAATAAAAATAGTATTAACTTTGCTATGGCAGATTTACATTAGACCATTCACCTCTTCACAATCACTGTTAAACACGGTTACTGACAAAAATGTATATGTGATATCTGTTAGGTTTCATCAGTCCTGCTGTATTGTGGGCAAATGAAGCAAAACATTTTTTAAAACAATGTGTTTACATAGGATTGTTGTTTCCATTGTTGTCCAGAGAATTTCCAATGCGGATCTGAGCTCCGTTGAGCCTGTTAGCACAGCAGTCCTTTCTATTGGTGATAGTAACATAGTACACTCTGTATGTCATTCTGAGGTCCAGTCTCCACCAGGGGTTACGTTCAGCTAAGGTGTGGGTGCTCGAGTGCTGTTTCCAGTTGCTTAAACGTTTCCCATCAATGGCATTTTCAGCACGCCCAAAGGAATACGTAGAGGACTGTGTAACAACTGCACTTTTTGCTGTGTTTGTACCTTTAGAAGAGAATGACAGAAACATGAAAGAAGACAGGGTTTAAAAACGGCATCTAGTCGTCGTCCAATCTTTAGCTATAAATATTACGTTTGTAAGCAAAATCTTTCGGTTTCGAGCAAATCAAATGTGGTCTTCAATGGTGAAGCCACCCTATACAAGCTTGCTGCTAAAGTGTATGTCCTAGTGTAATGGCCATGTACACCATTTTTGTATAAATGGAAATAGAAACCTTCATACATATAATACGTAATATACATGAACCAACATACTTCACAAGATCAAAAGTGGTGTAACGAACAGATTCCCCAAAAGAACAAACACAAGAAATAAAATCTATATAGACTTTAAACTAAAATCTAGAATTCACAAAATCCACAAGTTTCCATTTCACTTACAACTTCACCAGGAATTTCATTGCTGTATGTCCGATATTGGCAAGGACCAAGGACAAGAATAACGGTATTTCGTCATTTGGCACTATAAACTTGAACTTACCTTTCGGAGTAAATTTAACAAAGGATTCCCCATAGACCTCCACTTCACTCAGAGTCAAGATTTTCTTTCTTCCAGGAATAACAATATTGACATAACGACCCTCCATCCCACTGCACTTATAGGTGTAGGTGGCACCAGCTGGGATAGAGGATATCACCGCACATCTGAGGGGAGAAAAGAAAATTATCAACACAAATAAATTAAGCCACACATACTTTGATATTAGGCCTACATTGTGTTTTTCATGTACAAGTCTCACAATGTGTGATACCAAACATAATATCTCAATTGTTTCCAATGAATTAATCTCCTGCTGTATAATGGGTCAGTCTAGTTTTACACATCCCAATAAAAATAGTATTAACTTTGCTATGGCAGATTTACATTAGACCATTCACCTCTTCACAGTCACTGTTAAACACGGTTACTGACAAACTTGGTTGAAAAGGTATATATGGTATCTGTTAGGATTTATCAGTCCTGCTGTATTGTGGGCAAATTAAGCAAAAAAACAAACATAAAACAATATGTGTTTACATAGGATTGTTGTTCCCATTGTTGTCCAGAGAATGTCCAATGCGGATCTGAGCTCCGTTGAGCCTGTTAGCACAGCAGTCCTTTCTATTGGTGATAGTAACATAGTACACTTTATAAGTCATTCTGAGGTCCAGTCTCCACCAGGGGTTACGTTCAGCTAAGGTGTGGGTGCTCGAGTGCTGGTTCCAGTTGCTTAAACGTTTCCCATCAATGGCATTTTCAGCACGCCCAAAGGAATACGTAGAGGACTGTGTAACAACTGCACTTTTCGCCGTGTTTGTACCTTGAGAAGAGAATGACAGAAATATGAAACAAGACAGGGTTTAAAAACGGCATCTAGTTGTCGTCCAATCTTTAGCTATCAATAGTTTCTATTAGCGAGAATGTTCGGTTTTGAACAAATTAAATGTGGTCTTCAATGGTGAAGCCAACCTATACAAGTTTGCTGCTTCTGTGTATGTCCTAGTGTAATGGCCATGTACACCATTTTTGTATGAATGGAAATAGATTAAACCTTCATACATACGTAATACACATGAACAAACACAAGATCAAAGGTTGTGTAACGAACAGATTCCCCAAAGAACAAACACAAGAAAAAAAAATCTATATAGACTTTAAACTAAAATCCAGAATTCACAAAATCCACAAGTTTCCATTTCACTTCTTCCTCACCAGAATTTCATAGCTTTATGTCCGATATTGGCAAGGACCAAGGGAATGAATAAAGGTAATTCATCATTTGGCACTATAAACTTGTACTTACCTCTTGGAGTAAATTTAACAAAGGATTCCCCATAGACCTCCACTTCAACCAGAGTCAAGATTTTCTTCCTTCCAGGAATAACAATATTGACATAACGACCCTCCATCCCACTGCACTTATAGGTGTAGGTGGCACCAGCTGGGATAGAGGATATCACCGCACATCTGAGGGGAGAAAAGAAAATTATCAACACAAATAAATTAAGCCACACATACTTTGATATTAGGCCTACATTGTGTTTTTCATGTACAAGTCTCACAATGTGTGATACCAAACATAATATCTCAATTGTTTCCAATGAATTAATCTCCTGCTGTATAATGGGTCAGTCTAGTTTTACACATCCCAATAAAAATAGTATTAACTTTGCTATGGCAGATTTACATTAGACCATTCACCTCTTCACAGTCACTGTTAAACACGGTTACTGACAAACTTGGTTGAAAAGGTATATATGGTATCTGTTAGGATTTATCAGTCCTGCTGTATTGTGGGCAAATTAAGCAAAAAAACAAACATAAAACAATATGTGTTTACATAGGATTGTTGTTCCCATTGTTGTCCAGAGAATGTCCAATGCGGATCTGAGCTCCGTTGAGCCTGTTAGCACAGCAGTCCTTTCTATTGGTGATAGTAACATAGTACACTTTATAAGTCATTCTGAGGTCCAGTCTCCACCAGGGGTTACGTTCAGCTAAGGTGTGGGTGCTCGAGTGCTGGTTCCAGTTGCTTAAACGTTTCCCATCAATGGCATTTTCAGCACGCCCAAAGGAATACGTGGAGGACTGTGTAACAACTGCACTTTTCGCCGTGTTTGTACCTTGAGAAGAGAATGACAGAAATATGAAACAAGACAGGGTTTAAAAACGGCATCTAGTTGTCGTCCAATCTTTAGCTATCAATAGTTTCTATTAGCGAGAATGTTCGGTTTTGAACAAATTAAATGTGGTCTTCAATGGTGAAGCCAACCTATACAAGTTTGCTGCTTCTGTGTATGTCCTAGTGTAATGGCCATGTACACCATTTTTGTATGAATGGAAATAGATTAAACCTTCATACATACGTAATACACATGAACAAACATAAGATCAAAGGTTGTGTAACGAACAGATTCCCCAAAGAACAAACACAAGAAAAAAAATTCTATATAGACTTTAAACTAAAATCCAGAATTCACAAAATCCACAAGTTTCCATTTCACTTCATCCTCACCAGAATTTCATAGCTTTATGTCCGATATTGGCAAGGACCAAGGGAATGAATAAAGGTAATTCATCATTTGGCACTATAAACTTGTACTTACCTCTTGGAGTAAATTTAACAAAAGATTCCCCATAGACCTCCACTTCAACCAGAGTCAAGATTTTCTTCCTTCCAGGAATAACAATATTGACATAACGACCCTCCATCCCACTGCACTTAAAGGTGTAGGTGCCACCAGCTTTGATTGAGGAGATCAAGGCACATCTGAAGGGAGAAATGAAAATTATCAATAAAAACACCACACATTTTCATATTACATTGTGTTTTTCATGTCTCACAATGTGTCACACCAAACTTAATGTATCAATTATTTCCAATGTCTTAATCTCCTTCTATATAAGCCAGTTTTACACATCCCAATTAAAATAGTATTAACTTTGCCATGGCAGATTTACATTAGACCAGTCACTCTTAAACATGTTAGTGGCAAAATCAGCCAAAAAAACAATTACGTATTTACATAGGATTGTTGTTTCCATTGTTGTCCAGAGAATTTCCAATGCGGATCTGAGCTCCGTTGAGCCTGTTAGCACAGCAGTCCTTTCTATTGGTGATAGTAACATAGTACACTTTGTAAGTCATTCTGAGGTCCAGTCTCCACCAGGGGTTACGTTCAGTTAAGGTGTGGGTGCTTGAGCGCTGGTTCCAGTTGCTTAAACGTTTCCCATCAATGGCATTTTCAGGACGCCCAAAGGAATATGTAGAGGACTGTGCAACAATTGCACCTCTTGCCATATTTTTCCCTTGGAAGAAGAATTTAAGTAAATATAGTTGCATCAGATCATAAGTAATGCGGACATACAACAACATCTTGACACAACATTTAGTATATACCATATCTCTAAAATGGGCATCTATCTAAAAGTTGAGAGTGCCATCATGAAATCAATAAAGGAAAAAGGAAGAAAAGACAAAGGGACTGGTCGTTATTTAAATAAAACCCCGACCACCATAAACCATATTTTTGAGTGGTGCAACCACTCATATAGACAGCTATGTGTGTCCCTGGCTGGCTGGCTGTGTCCAAGCACAAAAATAGAGTTTGGTTGGTTTTCACCACCAAGTGTCACTGTTGCACAGCCTAACATACAACTAACATACAACTGTATATATGATGATTTCCGGTTTGACAGTACAGTACAGTGACCCCCTGGGGACCCACACGCAGTAACTCTGTTATTTCTGGACCGTTTTGGACGCGGGGTGGCTCGTTGGAACCAGGCCGGCACTCTGGGGACCCCCACATGGAGTTGCACCACTCAATTCACACAGGTGTGATTTTTTAAATTTTCACACCAACAGCAGGAGCACAAAGTAAAGTGAATGCTGATTGCTTGTTTAGGCGAATAGCGCCGGCCGTCGGGGGTTCATTTGGTTCCATTATGGTCAACATTAATGATGTGCCATTGCAGTTTTTCAACTAAAGATCTAAATATGAATCTGCAGTACGTGCTGCACAAATGCGCACGTCACCATTCCATTGACCATTTAGGCTGCTATAGTAGACTGCTATATCACCAGAGAGAGAGAGAGGTGCTGTGCGCTTCTATATGGACTGGTGAGTGGCGACTGGACCCACTGTCCAGTGTCTACTTCTCTACTGCTTATTCCTGTACATGTGTCTTTGACCAACCAACCACACTTGGTGCGATTGCATTCACACCTACTTTTAACAGAAGTTTCACCAGGATTCGTTCTAATCGCAGTAAAACATCCTGGTGTGAAATTCAACTGGACCAATTCCTTAGTGTGTGTGCGACGTGTGTCTGTCTGTCCAAACACTGCCAAGACCGAGAGCAATAAGTAGTTAAAATGTGGAGGGACCTTTGCTGGTAGAACTCTAAGATCTGTTCATTTTGCATGCGCACAAATGGGAGATAACAACTCAACTCAAGTCGAGTCGCCCCCCCAGACACTCAAAAATCTATATATACAAATAACGACCAGTCCCTAAAGAATAGTTAGAATCCCTTAAATAGGATTAGAGCAAAACGTTCAAATTGAACTAACAATTAGACAATGTAAGACCTTTAGTTAAACACAGTAGTACCCCCACACGCCACATGTGAATCATTGATGGGGGGAATTCACCCTTGTTTTGACAAATGTATTTCAGATTATTACTATATAGTAATACCAGCTTGAATTTTTCCACCAATACCTTTCTGAGGACTTGTTAATTTTTGTTGAATAGTCTTTGTAACAACCAGATTTCGACCTTGAGAAAAAACATGAAACATAAATTGAAAGATGAAAGAACCATAAAACTCACAAGGAAGACAAACCCATATTTACATGCTGGTATTCACAAACATATTATAATCAGTACCTACCTCCTAACACAATCTTTTTATATCGAACAGTTTGTGTAACGACTTTACTTCTTGCCAGATTTTGACCTTGAGAAAGAACATGAAAAATATAACGAGAAAAACAGACAAAAACAAACAAACAAACAAAAAATGCATTATTGGAGATTATGCCCACAATTTCAAATGACTTAATTCATTATAATAGTACAGATGTCATGATATAATTAGTACCTACCTCCTAGCACAATCTTTTTAAAGAGCTCCACACGGTTTCCTACGATGGATTTTTGGGGGCTTATCATTTTAAATTGAGCAGTCTGTGTAACAACTTTACCGCTTCCCAGATTTTGACCTTGAAAAAAACATTAAAATACATTCTTTATGCATTCTTTGTAATTGTACAGTATAATTACATACTATGATTAGTACCTACCTAGCATAATTTTTCCACCAATGACATTCTGAGAACGAATATTTTTTTGTTGAATAGTCTTTGTAACAAGTCCTCCTCTTGCCATATTTTGACCTTTAGAAAAGCATGGAAAATAAATAAACAAACAAAAATAAACCATGTATTAATGGAGATGCACAGCTTTGTATATGTCTTACTTTTACAGTAGTTTCAGATGACATAATATAATTAGTACCTACCTCCTAGCACAATCTTTTTAAAGAACTCCACATGTTTTCCTACGATGGATTTTGGGGGGCTTATCATTTTAAATTGAGCAGTCTGTGTAACAACTTTACCGCTTCCCAGATTTTGACCTTGAAAAAAACATTAAAAAACATTCCTTATGCATTCTTTGTAATTGTACAGTATAATTACATACTATGATTAGTACCTACCTAGCATAATTTTTCCACCAATAACATTCTGAGGACTTATTAATTTTTGTTGAATAGTCTTTGTAACAAGTCCTCCTCTTGCCATATTTTGACCTTTAGAAAAGCATGGAAAATAAATAAGTAAACCGAAACAATGCATTAATGGAGATGCACACATTTGTATATTTCTCACTTGTACAGTAGTTTCAGATGACATAATATAATTAGTACCTACCTCCTAGCACAATCTTTTTAAAGAACTCCACACGGTTTCCTGCGATGGATTTTTGGGGGCTTATCATTTTAAATTGAGCAGTCTGTGTAACAACTTTACCGCTTCCCAGATTTTGACCTTGAAAGAAATAGGCTAATTAAAAAACAGTCCTTATGCATTCTTCGTAATTGTACAGTAGATTCAGATTACATACTATGATTAGTACCTACCTAGCATAATCTTTCCACCAATGACATTCTGAGAACTCATTATCTTTTGTTGAATAGTCTTTGTAACAAGTCCTCCTCTTGCCATATTTTGACCTTTAGAAAAGCATGGGGAAAATAGAACCTAGCATAACAAGTCCTTCTCTTTTTGACCTTTAGAAAAGCATGGAAAATAAATAAACAAACAAACTAAAATAAACCATGCATTAATGGGGATGCACACATTTTTTTTAACCACTCATCGAAATCGAAATGAGCAGTTGGCACTCATTGTGAACTCCTTTAATAGGGGCACAACACGGAAACAGACACGTACATCAGATATCTGTTGTCTGTCTCCCAATGGGCCAGTGCAACAGAGCATGCTTTTTGCCTTTTTTAAACCTCACCCATTTTACACACATACATACATAGTATAACAGTTTAATACCTACCAACAGGGACAGGTTTGACAAAAGGTTGACCATAGACCTCCACTTCACTCAGAGTCAAGATTTTCTTCCTTCCAGGAATAACAATATTGACATAACGACCCTCCATTCCACTGCACTTATAGGTGTAGGTGGCACCAGCTGGGATAGAGGAGATCACGGCACATCTGAGGGGAAAGAAAAATATAAATAAAAACATGCTACGCCATGCACACTCATTTAGATTTTTATATTGTGTTAGTTATGTACTAGTCTCACAATGTGTGGGACTTTCTTAATCTATGTCATTTTTATTTGGTCAGTCAAAGATTTTTGACTATCAGTTTTGATTTACAATAGACCTGTTAATCATCGTTATTGGAAAACATCTGTCCTGCTCTATTTTGAGCCAATGAAGCCAACAAATAATTACATATTTACATAGGATTTTTGTTTCCATTGTTGTTCAAAGAATTCCCAATGCGGATCTGAGCTCCGTTGAGCCTGTTAGCACAGCAGTCCTTTCGATTGGTGATAGTAACATAGTACACTCTGTAAGTCATTCTGAGGTCCAGTCTCCACCAGGGGTTACGTTCAGCTAAGGTTTGGGTGCTGGAGCGCTGGTTCCAGTTGTTTAAACGTCTCCCATCAATGGCGTTTTGAGCTCGCCCAAAGGAGTATGTAGAGGACTGTGCAACAACTGCACTTTTTGCATTGTTTGTACCTTAAGAAGAGAATGACAGAAATATGAAACAAGACATGGTTTAAAAACAGCACGTACTATTTTCTCCAATCGTTAGCTATCAATAGTACATTTCTAAGTGTAATCTTCGTAAACGGGTCTGAACAAATGTGGTCTTCAATGGTGAAGCCACCCCTATACAAGCTTATACTGCTGCTGTGTATGTCCTAGTGTAATGGCCATGTACACTATTCCTGTATTAATGGCAATAGAAACGTTCATATACAGTATACAGACATAATACATATGAAAAAACATGCTTCACAAGATCAATGGTGGTTCCCCAAAGACGAACACACAAAAGAAAAAAAAACTATATAGACTTAAACTAAAAGTTTCCGCTTCACTTCAACTTCACCAGGCATTTCTTAGCTTTATGTCCAATACTGGCAAAGACCAAGGCACAGAATAAAGGTAATTCATCATTTGGCACTATAAACTTGTACTTACCTCTCGGAGTAAATTTAACAAAGGATTCCCCATAGACCTCCACTTCACTCAGAGTCAAGATTTTCTTCCTTCCAGGAATAACAATATTGACATAACGACCCTCCATTCCACTGCACTTATAGGTGTAGGTGGCACCAGCTGGGATAGAGGATATCACCGCACATCTGAGGGGAGAAAAGAAAATTATCAATATAATAATAAATTAAACCACACATACTTTGATATTAGGCCTACATTGTGTTTTTCATGTACAAGTCTGACAATGTGTGATACCAAACATAATGTCTCAATTGTTTCCAATGTCTTAATCGCCTGCTGTATAATGGGTCTAGTTTTACACATCCCAATAAAAATAGTATTAACTTTTCTATGGCAGATTTACATTAGACCATTCACCTCTTCACAATCACTGTTAAACACGGTTACTGACAAAAAGGTATATGTGATATCTGTTAGGTTTCATCAGTCCTGCTGTATTGTAGGCAAATGAAGCAAAACATTTTTAAAAACAATGTGTTTACATAGGATTGTTGTTTCCATTGTTGTCCAGAGAATTTCCAATGCGGATCTGAGCTCCGTTGAGCCTGTTAGCACAGCAGTCCTTTCTATTGGTGATAGTAACATAGTACACTCTGTATGTCATTCTGAGGTCCAGTCTCCACCAGGGGTTACGTTCAGCTAAGGTGTGGGTGCTCGAGTGCTGTTTCCAGTTGCTTAAACGTTTCCCATCAATGGCATTTTCAGCACGCCCAAAGGAATACGTAGAGGACTGTGTAACAACTGCACTTTTTGCTGTGTTTGTACCTTTAGAAGAGAATGACAGAAACATGAAAGAAGACAGGGTTTAAAAACGGCATCTAGTCGTCGTCCAATCTTTAGCTATAAATATTACGTTTGTAAGCAAAATCTTTCGGTTTCGAGCAAATCAAATGTGGTCTTCAATGGTGAAGCCACCCTATACAAGCTTGCTTCTAAAGTGTATGTCCTAGTGTAATGGCCATGTACACCATTTTTGTATAAATGGAAATAGAAACCTTCATACATATAATACGTAATATACATGAACCAACATACTTCACAAGATCAAAGGTGGTGTAACGAACAGATTCCCCAAAAGAACAAACACAAGAAAGAAAATCTATATAGACTTTAAACTAAAATCTAGAATTCACAAAATCCACAAGTTTCCATTTCACTTACAACTTCACCAAGAATTTCATTGCTGTATGTCCGATATTGGCAAGGACCAAGGACAAGAATAACGGTATTTCGTCATTTGGCACTATAAACTTGAACTTACCTTTCGGAGTAAATTTAACAAAGGATTCCCCATAGACCTCCACTTCACTCAGAGTCAAGATTTTCTTTCTTCCAGGAATAACAATATTGACATAACGACCCTCCATCCCACTGCACTTATAGGTGTAGGTGGCACCAGCTGGGATAGAGGATATCACCGCACATCTGAGGGGAGAAAAGAAAATTATCAACACAAATAAATTAAGCCACACATACTTTGATATTAGGCCTACATTGTGTTTTTCATGTACAAGTCTCACAATGTGTGATACCAAACATAATATCTCAATTGTTTCCAATGAATTAATCTCCTGCTGTATAATGGGTCAGTCTAGTTTTACACATCCCAATAAAAATAGTATTAACTTTGCTATGGCAGATTTACATTAGACCATTCACCTCTTCACAGTCACTGTTAAACACGGTTACTGACAAACTTGGTTGAAAAGGTATATATGGTATCTGTTAGGATTTATCAGTCCTGCTGTATTGTGGGCAAATTAAGCAAAAAAAAAAAAAAAAAACAATATGTGTTTACATAGGATTGTTGTTCCCATTGTTGTCCAGAGAATGTCCAATGCGGATCTGAGCTCCGTTGAGCCTGTTAGCACAGCAGTCCTTTCTATTGGTGATAGTAACATAGTACACTCTGTATGTCATTCTGAGGTCCAGTCTCCACCAGGGGTTACGTTCAGCTAAGGTGTGGGTGCTCGAGTGCTGTTTCCAGTTGCTTAAACGTTTCCCATCAATGGCATTTTCAGCACGCCCAAAGGAATACGTAGAGGACTGTGTAACAACTGCACTTTTTGCTGTGTTTGTACCTTTAGAAGAGAATGACAGAAACATGAAAGAAGACAGGGTTTAAAAACGGCATCTAGTCGTCGTCCAATCTTTAGCTATAAATATTACGTTTGTAAGCAAAATCTTTCGGTTTCGAGCAAATCAAATGTGGTCTTCAATGGTGAAGCCACCCTATACAAGCTTGCTTCTAAAGTGTATGTCCTAGTGTAATGGCCATGTACACCATTTTTGTATAAATGGAAATAGAAACCTTCATACATATAATACGTAATATACATGAACCAACATACTTCACAAGATCAAAGGTGGTGTAACGAACAGATTCCCCAAAAGAACAAACACAAGAAAGAAAATCTATATAGACTTTAAACTAAAATCTAGAATTCACAAAATCCACAAGTTTCCATTTCACTTACAACTTCACCAAGAATTTCATTGCTGTATGTCCGATATTGGCAAGGACCAAGGACAAGAATAACGGTATTTCGTCATTTGGCACTATAAACTTGAACTTACCTTTCGGAGTAAATTTAACAAAGGATTCCCCATAGACCTCCACTTCACTCAGAGTCAAGATTTTCTTTCTTCCAGGAATAACAATATTGACATAACGACCCTCCATCCCACTGCACTTATAGGTGTAGGTGGCACCAGCTGGGATAGAGGATATCACCGCACATCTGAGGGGAGAAAAGAAAATTATCAACACAAATAAATTAAGCCACACATACTTTGATATTAGGCCTACATTGTGTTTTTCATGTACAAGTCTCACAATGTGTGATACCAAACATAATATCTCAATTGTTTCCAATGAATTAATCTCCTGCTGTATAATGGGTCAGTCTAGTTTTACACATCCCAATAAAAATAGTATTAACTTTGCTATGGCAGATTTACATTAGACCATTCACCTCTTCACAGTCACTGTTAAACACGGTTACTGACAAACTTGGTTGAAAAGGTATATATGGTATCTGTTAGGATTTATCAGTCCTGCTGTATTGTGGGCAAATTAAGCAAAAAAAAAAAAAAAAACAATATGTGTTTACATAGGATTGTTGTTCCCATTGTTGTCCAGAGAATGTCCAATGCGGATCTGAGCTCCGTTGAGCCTGTTAGCACAGCAGTCCTTTCTATTGGTGATAGTAACATAGTACACTCTGTATGTCATTCTGAGGTCCAGTCTCCACCAGGGGTTACGTTCAGCTAAGGTGTGGGTGCTCGAGTGCTGTTTCCAGTTGCTTAAACGTTTCCCATCAATGGCATTTTCAGCACGCCCAAAGGAATACGTAGAGGACTGTGTAACAACTGCACTTTTTGCTGTGTTTGTACCTTTAGAAGAGAATGACAGAAACATGAAAGAAGACAGGGTTTAAAAACGGCATCTAGTCGTCGTCCAATCTTTAGCTATAAATATTACGTTTGTAAGCAAAATCTTTCGGTTTCGAGCAAATCAAATGTGGTCTTCAATGGTGAAGCCACCCTATACAAGCTTGCTTCTAAAGTGTATGTCCTAGTGTAATGGCCATGTACACCATTTTTGTATAAATGGAAATAGAAACCTTCATACATATAATACGTAATATACATGAACCAACATACTTCACAAGATCAAAGGTGGTGTAACGAACAGATTCCCCAAAAGAACAAACACAAGAAAGAAAATCTATATAGACTTTAAACTAAAATCTAGAATTCACAAAATCCACAAGTTTCCATTTCACTACAACTTCACCAAGAATTTCATTGCTGTATGTCCGATATTGGCAAGGACCAAGGACAAGAATAACGGTATTTCGTCATTTGGCACTATAAACTTGAACTTACCTTTCGGAGTAAATTTAACAAAGGATTCCCCATAGACCTCCACTTCACTCAGAGTCAAGATTTTCTTTCTTCCAGGAATAACAATATTGACATAACGACCCTCCATCCCACTGCACTTATAGGTGTAGGTGGCACCAGCTGGGATAGAGGATATCACCGCACATCTGAGGGGAGAAAAGAAAATTATCAACACAAATAAATTAAGCCACACATACTTTGATATTAGGCCTACATTGTGTTTTTCATGTACAAGTCTCACAATGTGTGATACCAAACATAATATCTCAATTGTTTCCAATGAATTAATCTCCTGCTGTATAATGGGTCAGTCTAGTTTTACACATCCCAATAAAAATAGTATTAACTTTGCTATGGCAGATTTACATTAGACCATTCACCTCTTCACAGTCACTGTTAAACACGGTTACTGACAAACTTGGTTGAAAAGGTATATATGGTATCTGTTAGGATTCATCAGTCCTGCTGTATTGTGGGCAAATTAAGCAAAAAAAACAAAAAAAAACAATATGTGTTTACATAGGATTGTTGTTCCCATTGTTGTCCAGAGAATGTCCAATGCGGATCTGAGCTCCGTTGAGCCTGTTAGCACAGCAGTCCTTTCTATTGGTGATAGTAACATAGTACACTTTATAAGTCATTCTGAGGTCCAGTCTCCACCAGGGGTTACGTTCAGCTAAGGTGTGGGTGCTCGAGTGCTGGTTCCAGTTGCTTAAACGTTTCCCATCAATGGCATTTTCAGCACGCCCAAAGGAATACGTAGAGGACTGTGTAACAACTGCACTTTTCGCCGTGTTTGTACCTTGAGAAGAGAATGACAGAAATATGAAACAAGACAGGGTTTAAAAACGGCATCTAGTTGTCGTCCAATCTTTAGCTATCAATAGTTTCTATTAGCGAGAATGTTCGGTTTTGAACAAATTAAATGTGGTCTTCAATGGTGAAGCCAACCTATACAAGTTTGCTGCTTCTGTGTATGTCCTAGTGTAATGGCCATGTACACCATTTTTGTATGAATGGAAATAGATTAAACCTTCATACATACGTAATACACATGAACAAACATAAGATCAAAGGTTGTGTAACGAACAGATTCCCCAAAGAACAAACACAAGAAAAAAAAATCTATATAGACTTTAAACTAAAATCCAGAATTCACAAAATCCACAAGTTTCCATTTCACTTCATCCTCACCAGAATTTCATAGCTTTATGTCCGATATTGGCAAGGACCAAGGGAATGAATAAAGGTAATTCATCATTTGGCACTATAAACTTGTACTTACCTCTTGGAGTACATTTAACAAAGGATTCCCCATAGACCTCCACTTCAACCAGAGTCAAGATTTTCTTCCTTCCAGGAATAACAATATTGACATAACGACCCTCCATCCCACTGCACTTAAAGGTGTAGGTGCCACCAGCTTTGATTGAGGAGATCAAGGCACATCTGAAGGGAGAAATGAAAATTATCAATAAAAACACCACACATTTTCATATTACATTGTGTTTTTCATGTCTCACAATGTGTCACGCCAAACTTAATGTATCAATTATTTCCAATGTCTTAATCTCCTTCTGTATAATGGGCCAGTTTTACACATCCCAATTAAAATAGTATTAACTTTGCCATGGCAGATTTACATTAGACCAGTCACTCTTAAACATGTTAGTGGCAAAATCAGCCAAAAAAACAATTACGTATTTACATAGGATTGTTGTTTCCATTGTTGTCCAGAGAATTTCCAATGCGGATCTGAGCTCCGTTGAGCCTGTTAGCACAGCAGTCCTTTCTATTGGTGATAGTAACATAGTACACTTTGTAAGTCATTCTGAGGTCCAGTCTCCACCAGGGGTTACGTTCAGTTAAGGTGTGGGTGCTTGAGCGCTGGTTCCAGTTGCTTAAACGTTTCCCATCAATGGCATTTTCAGGACGCCCAAAGGAATATGTAGAGGACTGTGCAACAATTGCACCTCTTGCCATATTTTTCCCTTGGAAGAAGAATTTAAGTAAATATAGTTGCATCAGATCATAAGTAATGCGGACATACAACAACATCTTGACACAACATTTAGTATATACCATATCTCTAAAATGGGCATCTATCTAAAAGTTGAGAGTGCCATCATGAAATCAATAAAGGAAAAAGGAAGAAAAGACAAAGGGACTGGTCGTTATTTAAATAAAACCCCGACCACCATAAACCATATTTTTGAGTGGTGCAACCACTCATATAGACAGCTATGTGTGTCCCTGGCTGGCTGGCTGTGTCCAAGCACAAAAATAGAGTTTGGTTGGTTTTCACCACCAAGTGTCACTGTTGCACAGCCTAACATACAACTAACATACAACTGTATATATGATGATTTCCGGTTTGACAGTACAGTACAGTGACCCCCTGGGGACCCACACGCAGTAACTCTGTTATTTCTGGACCGTTTTGGACGCGGGGTGGCTCGTTGGAACCAGGCCGGCACCCTGGGGACCCCCACATGGAGTTGCACCACTCAATTCACACAGGTGTGATTTTTTAAATTTTCACACCAACAGCAGGAGCACAAAGTAAAGTGAATGCTGATTGCTTGTTTAGGCGAATAGCGCCGGCCGTCGGGGGTTAATTTGGTTCCATTATGGTCAACATTAATGATGTGCCATTGCAGTTTTTCAACTAAAGATCTAAATATGAATCTGCAGTACGTGCTGCACAATTGCGCACGTCACCATTCCATTGACCATTTAGGCTGCTATAGTAGACTGCTATATCACCAGAGAGAGAGAGAGGTGCTGTGCGCTTCTATATGGACTGGTGAGTGGCGACTGGACCCACTGTCCAGTGTCTACTTCTCTACTGCTTATTCCTGTACATGTGTCTTTGACCAACCAACCACACTTGGTGCGATTGCATTCACACCTACTTTTAACAGAAGTTTCACCAGGATTCGTTCTAATCGCAGTAAAACATCCTGGTGTGAAATTCAACTGGACCAATTCCTTAGTGTGTGTGCGACGTGTGTCTGTCTGTCCAAACACTGCCAAGACCGAGAGCAACAAGTAGTTAAAATGTGGAGGGACCTTTGCTGGTAGAACTCTAAGATCTGTTCATTTTGCATGCGCACAAATGGGAGATAACAACTCAACTCAAGTCGAGTCGCCCCCCCAGACACTCAAAAATCTATATATACAAATAACGACCAGTCCCTAAAGAATAGTTAGAATCCCTTAAATAGGATTAGAGCAAAACGTTCAAATTGAACTAACAATTAGACAATGTAAGACCTTTAGTTAAACACAGTAGTACCCCCACACGCCACATGTGAATCATTGATGGGGGGAATTCACCCTTGTTTTGACAAATGTATTTCAGATTATTACTATATAGTAATACCAGCTTGAATTTTTCCACCAATACCTTTCTGAGGACTTGTTAATTTTTGTTGAATAGTCTTTGTAACAACCAGATTTCGACCTTGAGAAAAAACATGAAACATAAATTGAAAGATGAAAGAACCATAAAACTCACAAGGAAGACAACCCCATATTTACATGCTGGTATTCACAAACATATTATAATCAGTACCTACCTCCTAACACAATCTTTTTATATCGAACAGTTTGTGTAACGACTTTACTTCTTGCCAGATTTTGACCTTGAGAAAGAACATGAAAAATATAACGAGAAAAACAGACAAAAACAAACAAACAAACAAAAAATGCATTATTGGAGATTATGCCCACAATTTCAAATGACTTCATTCATTATAATAGTACAGATGACATAATATAATTAGTACCTACCTCCTAGCACAATCTTTTTAAAGAACTCCACACGGTTTCCTACGATGGATTTTTGGGGGCTTATCATTTTAAATTGAGCAGTCTGTGTAACAACTTTACCGCTTCCCAGATTTTGACCTTGAAAAAAAGATTAAAATACATTCCTTATGCATTCTTTGTAATTGTACAGTATAATTACATACTATGATTAGTACCTACCTAGCATAATTTTTCCACCAATAACATTCTGAGGACTTATTAATTTTTGTTGAATAGTCTTTGTAACAAGTCCTCCTCTTGCCATATTTTGACCTTTAGAAAAGCATGGAAAATAAATAAGTAAACCGAAACAATGCATTAATGGAGATGCACACATTTGTATATTTCTCACTTGTACAGTAGTTTCAGATGACATAATATAATTAGTACCTACCTCCTAGCACAATCTTTTTAAAGAACTCCACACGGTTTCCTGCGATGGATTTTTGGGGGCTTATCATTTTAAATTGAGCAGTCTGTGTAACAACTTTACTTCCCAGATTTTGACCTTGAAAGAAATAGGCTAATTAAAAAACAGTCCTTATGCATTCTTCGTAATTGTACAGTAGATTCAGATTACATACTATGATTAGTACCTACCTAGCATAATTTTTCCACCAATGACTTTCTGAGGACTTATTATTTTTTGTTGAATAGTCTTTGTAACAAGTCCTCCTCTTGCCATATTTTGACCTTGAGAAAAACAATACATATAAAATGAAGAATTATAGAACCAAAGAATGCATACACAAGACAAAGCCCAAATGTACTTATTCACTATATGTTAATTGTACTTGTTCAGTAGTTTCTGATGACTTAATTCATTATAATAGTACAGTAGTTTCTGATGACATACTATAATTAGTACCTACCTCCTAGCACAATCTTTTTAAAGAACTCCACATGTTTTCCCATAATAGATTTTTGGGGGCTTATCATTTTATAATGAGTCTGTGTAACAACTTTACTTCTTGCCAGATTTTGACCTTGAGAAAAGCAGACAAAAACAAACCATCAAACAATGCATTATTGGAGATTATGCCCACATTTTCAAATTACTTATACATTTATTATAATAGTTCAGTAGTTTCAGATGACATGACATTATTAGTACCTACCTCCTAGCACAATCTTTTTAAAGAACTCCACACGTTTTCCCATAATAGATTTTTGGGGACTTATCATTTTATATTGAGCAGTCTGTGTAACAACTTTACTTCTTGCCAGATTTTGACCTTGAGAAAATCATGAAAAATAAAAGAAAAACAAACAAAACAAAACAATGCATTATTGGAGATTATGCCCACATTTTCAGATTCCTTATGCATTCATTGTAATTGTACAGTAGTTTCAGATGACATACTATAATTAGTACCTACCTCCTAGAACAATCTTTTTAAAGAACTCCACACGTTTTCCTACAATGGATTTTTGGGGACTTATCAATTTAAATCGAGCAGTTTGTATAACAACTTTTCTTCTTGCCAGATTTTGACCTTGAAAAAAATGGAACAAACAATGCATTATTGGAGATTATGGCCAAATGTACACATTCCTTATGCATTCAATGTAATTGTACTGTAGTTTAAGATTACATACCTACAGTATAGCCTAATTATTACCTACCTTGCATAATCTTTCCACCGATGACATTCTGAGGACTTCTTTTTTGTTGAATAGTCTTTGTAACAACTCCTCCTCTTGCCCGATTTCGACCTTGAGAAAATCAATTTGAAATGAAAAATGAAAGAACCAAAAAATCCATAATGAAGATGATGCCCAAAATTGTACGTGTAGGCTACAGTAGTTTCAGATGAGAAATGTACTCTGCCGAGGTGCCAACTTGCGCCTTGCACACAAGTACTGTGTAACTAACTAATGTGTAACTAACTGCTGTCCTAAATCCTTTACACCCTTATACCAATAGTGAAATGTACCTTAGTGACGTCACCATCAACAGCCAATAAAGGACCACCATTATTACCCCGACATGATACATACACATACGTACGTACGTACATACGTACGTACATTAAACGTTTAATGTGGTCTTCTTCAATGGTGAAGCCACCCTATACGAGCTTTCTACTTCTGTGCATGTCCTAGACCTAGTGTACAGACCATGTCCTAGACCTAGTGTACAGACCATGTCCTAGACCTAGTGTAAAGACCATGTCGTTGTCGTACAAATGGAAATAGAAATGTACATACGGTACGACATATGAACAGGCATGCTTCACAAGAACAACGAACGACGAATAATTAACCTCCTTGTCTATTGTACTGCTAACCCTTATGTTACAGATTAGTACCTACCAGTAGGGATAAAAAGCTGACCATAAACCTCCACTTCACACAGAGTCAGGTATTGCTTCCTGCCGGTAATCACAATATTGACATAGCGACCTGTCATCCCTCTGCAATTGAAGGTTTGAGTCACACCACCTCGGATATGTCTGATCACAGCACACCTGAGAATCAAATATCGGAGATGTCCACTTAATACACAAATGCATCAGCACTGTTCTCTTATCATACACACATTATTATATTGTTATGGCCATTGTTTGAAATGTTGTACCATGTTGTTTAGACAGATGCTAAGTTTGATGTTTACTTGGTATCGTAGTTTCTTGGACGCACTATATTGTTATTTTTGCACTATACTTTTGTGTCTATTTACCCTGTTGTTTGTTGAATATGTTTGATTTTGTGCTTGTAAGAGTCTGCTAAATTGAAATTGAAATTAGTATACCTCGGGTTGCTGTTCCCATTGTCCCTTGGAGAATTTCCAATGCGGATCTCAGCTCCATTGAGTCTGTTAGCGCAACAGTCCTTTCGGTTGGTGATTGTGACATAGTTGACTTTGTAGGCTGTTCGGAGGTCCAGTCTCCACCAGGGTTTATAATCATAGCGTGTGTGCGTACAGGACAGCTGGTTGAATATGCTTGCACGTCTCCCATCAATAGCTTTTTGAGGCTTTCCTATTCCATATATAGATGACTGTGTAGCAATTCCAACTCTTGCCAGATTTTTACCTTGAAAGAAGCATGAAAAACAAGCAAATAATATCATCGGATGTGTCCAGTCATACAAAATATCAGCAGGACTTTGAAAAAAAAGCTTGGTGTAGAATTGTGACTGTTTTCTAATGTACAGTATTGCATACCTACTTGGAACAATTCACTTTAGATACTTCATAAAGCTCCATGTTCATCATGACAGATCATTCAATTGTATTGCTCACTGTAATACTTTGATTAGTACCTACCAGTAGGGATAAAACGCGGACCATAAACCTCCACTTCACACAGAGTCAGGTATTGTCTCCTGCCAGGAATCACAATGTTGACATAGCGACCTGTCATCCCTCTGCAATTGAAGGTTTGAGTTGCTCCACCTTTGATATGTCTGATTACAGCACACCTGAGAACCAAGAGATGTTAATTTAATACACAAACACATACCCTAAAGCAAACCCTATTGGAATTCTACAACATAAGTAATGATGACATAATGTGTGGACCAACTCTTTGTTTTAAAGTTCTAGTTATTGTCATTGCAATGTTATACAGTGATGCATATGAATAAAAACAGATTACCGATTACCTAGACTGATACAAGTATTACAGTTTTTCACGATTGTTAACACATGTTTTTCACAACCTAATGGCATTCTCAAAACTGCACACACAAAACTGAAAACCTCACACACAAAATGCAACAACTGAACATTGTGTGTAGTGTGTGGACAACAAGGTGATGTGAAATTGACATCAGAGTGTAAAGAAGGAAAGTCAGAGTCTAATGCAGATAAGGGAGTGTGATGTAGTGCAAATTGTGTCGAGCGATTAGGTACATGAAGTGAAGGTGGTGCAAAATCGTGCCAAACTGTTATAATATACCTCGGATTGTGGTTTCCATTGTCCTGTCGTGAATTTCCTATGCGGATCTCAGCTCCATTGAGTCTTTCAGAGCAGCAATCCTTTCTATTCGTGATTCTGATGTAGTTGACTTTGTAGACCGTTCGGAGGTCCAGTCTCCACCAGGGTTTCAATTGAAGCTTTGTGTGCGTACAGGACCCCTGTCTCCAGTTGCCAGCATGTCTCCCATCAATGGCTTTTTGAGGACTTCCAAATGAAAGCTGAGAGGACTCTGTAGCAATTCCACCTCTTGCCACATTTTCACCTTGAAAGACAAATGAAAAACAAGTCAAAAAGTAGGTTGGGAGTGGCTTATTGTTGGTAAAATCCACAAATCCATAAATGTACCATATTATAAAGGATTAAAAAAGAATCACATACTATGACTGAAAAAAACCCAATCACACAAATATCACCAGAGCATTGTTAAATGGTTTAACTCTATGAAGATAGGCACAATCCTACACCCACACTTTCTGATATGAACAATAACGCCATCACACGACTAGCACTCTCGATATTAAATGACACTGACCATCCTCTGTATCGTTTCTTTAACCTCATGCCATCTGGACAAAGATACAGAACCTTGCCATGGAAAAAGATCCGTTTTAGTAGGAGTTTTGTCCCCTCAGCCATCGCGGCATTAAACAAACTGCCCCGCCGATAGGATGGTTCTGTACACAGCTTGTGGGGACCTCATGTTTTGTTTTTTTGTACTGTCTTGGTGTTATGTGCTCTGTGTTGTTTTTGATGTGGGTGTTGAACTGTTGAACAGATTGTGAAGACAAATATCCTTCGGGACAATAAAGATTATTATTATTATTATCCTAAAATGTATGATTTAGTTTTTTACTAGAGCGTGTTGCGATGTCAGAACAGGCCAGATCCTTATATGGAGATATAGGGGTGATCAGGTCCAGTGCCCGCGCAGAGGCTGCTGTGTTGGTTCTGGACTACTGGAAATGCATGCCCCACCCAGTTATTATGTATGGCCCCTTTTCCACCCGTTGGTTCCCAATGGGAACCGATTTAGTTATTTTTGGTTCTTAGTCCATCAGCCAGAGTCCATCAGCCATGAAAAAGCATGTATTAATTTACTTGTATTGATCCTATAAACAATTTAATATAGGTCTAGTTATCCCCACCAATTTTGGAGCTCTGGCTCATGGACTAAGAACCAAAAAGAACTGAACCGGTTCCCAACCCGGTGGAAAGGGCATGCCAAATGAGGCATTTGTGCTGGTTCTGGACAACCGTAAATACCAGAGTACCTGTTCCATCCATATGTCTGTGTCCCTTTTATGCCCATATATGGAGATTTATTTCTGTACGTGTGACTCTCTGTGTCCCTTTATTCTATATATGGAGTTCTGTGCCCCACCCAGATATTGTCTGTGTCCCTTTTATGCCCATGTATGGAGTTCTTTATCCTGCTCCATATATGGAGATCTATCAGGTGTGATCAATAGGCTAATTTGGGCCCTGTCCAGAGCCTGGGCAGGGCATGAAAATGGATGATGAAGATTAGTACCTACCAAAAGGCCAAATGGCAAAACGGTGTCCATAAGCCACCACTTCACACAGAGTCAGGTATTGTTTCTTGCCAGGAATCACAATGTTGACATAGCGCCCTATCATCCCTCTGCAACTGAAGGTTTGCGTTCTTCCAGCTTGGATATGTCTGATCACAGCACACCTGAGAAAAAAAGTGATTTATATTAATGTACATGTATGGAACTTTATGTCATAAACTCGATTGAACAATCCTAAACTATTTACAATGGATTAACTGATTTAAGGTGGTATGATGATGGATCTGCCAGATCTAGAATCTGTGCCAAGCAATGTCTAGAGTTCATTTGCATGACACACCCTGCTTTGTAGGGAATGATCTACAACCACCCGCTTCGAATGTTATCAGCCTATAATCAAGAAAATGTCCATGATCAGAAGCTTAGAAAAGAGTGAATATGTGATAATCACACATACTGGGAAACGCGGACGTGTTACTACGGGAGCGCTTGCTTTTTGTAACCATGACCGTGACCATGGCGGAGGCACGCCGTCTCTGGTGGCCTTGAGCCACGTGAGGCACTGCAGAGCGAGGCGCCGTGCTGAGCATGGCGACGGCCACCAGAGCCGACTCAGCGCTGTTCGGGTTACGTACCGATAGGCACAGAATAGTAAATATTAGTCCCCCCTACTTCCCAGGCCCCCTACATGTCTGCACTAACCTGACTCCGCCAGATGATGGCAGGGGGAGTCAGGTTATGTCTGCACCGCCCTGCATGCGCGCAGTCCAAGTGAACACAGCCGAGCGCCATCGCTGAAAATAACTCAGTATGTATTTCATGTTACGTACAATACTTAAATATACCAATGTCCTGATAACGGTCGATAATGTGTATTTTAATCCAGTGATAACATGAATCTATGCATAACGCACACATGCACACACGTGCGCACACACACGCAAGCACACACGCACGCACACACGCACGCTTACTAATAAGTATATACCGGTACCTCGGGTTGCGGTTTCCATTGTCACTCTGAGAATTTCCAATGCGGATCTCAGCTCCATTGAGTCTGCTAGCGCAACAATCCCTTCTATTAGTGATGACGACATAATCGACTTTGTAGACTGCTCCAAAGTCCAATCTCCACCAGGGTTTAAATTGAAGTTGTGTGTGGCTACATGACCGCGGTATCCCATCAATGGCCTTTTGAGGACTTTCGGATGAAAGCTGAGAAGACTGTTTAGTTGTTCCACCTATTATCCGCTTACTCCCTAGAAAGAAGTAGGAACATATCACAGGAAGTGTCTTGGATCTCACCACAGTCTGATTCAGGTGTCTCAACTCCAAATAAGCCATATTTACAGGATGAAAGGACATTTTATGAACTATAGTCCTCTTCAGACTTGTCCAACCACATCTCTGATATCATTACTTACATAAGACATTTGTTATCTCATGTAACAATTTGGATGGAATTGAAAAAAAACTATATACTATAGTGCAAGTGATATTTGAAGTTGGCCCCATCATGGTAAATGATGCAGTTGCACTCTAAAAGAATACAAAATGACCTATGGTATAGTGGTATTTTTAAGTGTATTTGAGTAAATGCAGGTACAGTAATACATACAGTATATATTTTAGGAATCATAACCCTGTTAATTACAGATCATTTAAGTGTACTTCTAGCTGTGATATGATGTTACACATTATACCTACCAATAATGACCGATTTGGCGAAACGGATCCCATAAACCTCCACTTCACACAGAGTCAGGTATTGTCTCCTGCGAGGAATCACAATGTTGACATAGCGACCTATCATCCCTCTGCAATTGTAGGTGTAAGTGTCTCCACCTGGGATATGTCTGATCACAGCACACCTGAGAACCAAATATGAGACACATACATGTAATAAACAGATTCACATCACTCTCACATCACATTGTCAGGACCAGTGTTTTACATGTGAATTAGATTAACATTGTTCACAATGCTAAAACATTTACATTGTGCATACTCCAGGAGCATAAAGTTAATCATTAACACGACGCTACCGTGAGCTTCGTCAGGTGTTGTAGAGCATACATGTAGCAAAATATTCCAAATACAATACATTTGTCACTATAGCCACAGTAATTTTCTGCGACTAGAGACACAAATCAGTCACTTTGCTAGAGAGACCAGAGTTGACGTTGAAGACGGAGCTTCAACGGTGACTCTTCCGTGCTATTACATACAGTACTGCTTTATGGACTCACAATCGTACATATTTGCTCAGTTCCATAACAGAAAATTGCCTCAAGGAAATGCGGTAGATAGTTTTTTCTCCTTTCCAATTGGTAATCTCGCAAACGTTGCATTTTCTCCATTCCAACAACAATACAGAGCCTCTATAAAGGCCAATTAACCAGCTCAGTGTCCTTGTGGTGTCTGCCCTGAGACTGGGAGGTCGAAGGTTCAATCCCCGGCCGGGTCATACCAAAGACTCTAAAAATGGGACCCAATGCCTCCCTGCTTGGCACTCGGCATCAAAGGTTGGATTGGGGGTCAGTCCCTGCGACATACTAGCGTCATGTCCAGGGGGTGTACTTGTACATCAAACTGTCTCACACTACAGAAACAGGAGATAGGCTCCTGCCCTATGGGCCTCATGGCTCGGCAAGGCTACTTTTATGGAAAAGTTAACTAAGAGACGTCGCATTGCTTGGATCCAGAGTCCTGCAACGGGTCGGATTATTCGGATACCCCATGGGTTACATTTTTTAATCAGAGCGCACCCGCACTGCAGGATGTTATGAACAGCAGCTGGGTGCTTCTCAACAGCAGAGACAACTTAAGCCTGTCACATGCCCAAGGAATGGTCAGTGTGGTGTATGTAGCCTGTAGCCTATTTTCGTCACGCTAGCGCTGATGAAACACCAAAGGATTATTGAAACCCATTTATACAAATTCATATAATGAAATTGAAATAAAGTATTTGTATACCTTGGGTTGCGGTTTCCATTGTCGCTTCGAGAATTTCCAATGCGGATCTCAGCTCCATCGAGTCTGTTAGCGCAACAGTCCTTTCTGTTGGTGATTCTGACGTAGGTGACCTTGTATGAAGTTCTGAGGTCCAGCCTCCACCAGGGTTTAAGTTGAATCCTTGTGTGCGTACATGACCCCTGGCTCCAGTTGGTTGCATGTCTCCCATCAATGGCTTTTTGAGGACTTCCGAATGAAAGCTGAGACGATTGTGTAGCAATTCCACCTCTTGCCAGATTATAACCTTCAGAGAAGCATGAAAACAACAAAAATACGTTTCAATAGTCTGAATATCAGATGTGTCCAGAAATCACTGTCATCAGATTATTAAGTCTTATCTCCGAATCAGACATAGGCTATTTAAAGAGCAAAACAAGACTATGATAATTTAAAAAATCATGTCATACAAAAAGCAATGGAACATTGATCAATTAGCTTTCAGTAGGTTCATGAACGAAGGCATTCAAGTTAAACCCAAAATGTGGAATTATAATTGTTACAAAGTAGCAATATTTATGTACAGTATACCTATACTTTATATATAATTTATATAATGTATATATAGCCTTAGAATTTATTTATAATTTGAAGGCTCCATAAACCTCAATGTTAACGATGAATCAAATCATTGTAACGCTAACTAGGTATTTTGTAAAAGTCTACCTACCACAAGAGACGGGTTTGAAAAAGCGGTGTCCATAAACCTCCACTTCACACAGAGTCAGGTATTGTCTCCTGCCAGGAATCACAATGTTGACGTAGCGACCTAGCATCCCTTTGCAACTGAAGATTTGGGTGGCTCCAGGTCGAACATCTCTGATCACAGCACACCTGAGAACCAAATATCGGAGACATCCATTTGATACACAGAAGCATACTGCTCTAAAACTAAAACATTTATAATGGACTATCTGATTGCATATAAAGTAGCAAACCCTCATTGCAGGGCATGCTCTTATACAGTAGAGTCCTATACAACATATTATAAAGGACATTTAAAGTGTGAACAATTTCCATTACAGTGATATAAATTATATGCACCATGCACACATAAATAAACCAGATTTTCCAGACCTATAATGTATTAATAGGCTATACCTCTGGTTTATGTTTCCATTGTCCCTCAGAGAGTTTCCAATGCGGATCTCAGCTCCTTTGAGTCTGTTAGTGCAACAATCCCTTCTGTTGGTAATTTTGACATAGTTGACTTTGTAGGTTGTTCGGAGGTCCAGTCTCCACCAAGGTTTATAATCATAACGTGTCTGCGTACATGACTGCTGTTTGAAGTTGCTTGCACGGCTCCCATCAATGGCTTTTTGAGGATTTCCAATTCCAAATATAGATGACTGTGTAGCAATTCCAAAACTTGCCAGATTTTTCCCTTGAAGAAGCATGAGAAACAAGCAAATAGTCACTAGGATATCTATATTAAGCCCATATATGGAGATCCCTGATATCATCAATATTGGCCAGCAACTCTACATCTGACCTCAAACCCTTAGATCTCCAATAATGGAGCTGACCTGTTCTGACATTCCATATGTTGATCCTTCCACATCCATCATTCCTCTTTGATGTCTCCCTTTTGACTGATACCTGTCCATTTCAACTCCTGTCCATTTCAACTCTAGTTTTCACAGGCTGCCGTGCCCGGCAGCCTGTGAAAACTAGAGTTCTCAACAGGCCTAAAAATTAAGGCCCGGCCCTACCTGAGCCCTCATCAAACCCTGTACACTCAAGACACTGCCCACACTGCCACTCTTAGATCTCCATATATGGAGCTGATCTGTTCTGACCTCCATATTTTGTGATATAATTAGCACAACCTGGTGCTAATTGACTGGTGTAGTCAACCAGGCCTGCAGTAGACTATGCACTGGACAAAATGTGCATGACATTATTTCAATAAACTAGAAATACAAGGACATGTTAGAGAGACAATATCCAACGCAATCAACTTCAACGACCCTCCGACGGGAGTTTTCATGTAATGCATGGTAAGGCAACGGTGATTCGTTTTATTGACATCACCTGGGTGGGTCAGTGGTAACTTTCTCGACGTTAAGCTCTTAAGATGTGGAACAACACAGCCATGCATTGAGAGCTGTGAGGTGATGAAAGCTTGCCCAGCATAGCAACGGTTGCTAAACTATATTGAATTGTCATTGAACAATGCCAATGGGGTGGGATTTAGCGAAGGGCTAATTATGCAAAACATTAGTACCTACCACAATGGGGTTTGACTAAACTGGTCCCGTAAACCTCCACTTCACACAGAGTCAGGTATTGTTTCTTGCCAGGAATCACAATATTGACGTAGCGACCTGTCATCCCTCTGCAGCTGAAGGTTCGGCTGGTTCCAGCTTGGATATGTCTGATCACAGCACACCTGAGAAACAATTATTGGAGAAATGCATTTAGTAGGAGCTGACCCCAATCAGCAGCAGCTGTAGGGGTCAATATTTTATTTTCTAGCCAAAATGTGTCTTTTAGATGGAAGTTGGGGGGCTGAGACCTTAAAACCATCTTAGGGTCCGAGCACCTAGGCTCCATTGTAGCTTGACAGCGAGTTGCGGGTTTGAGTTCCGATCCTGACGGCCTTTGCTGTGTGTTTCCAGAATATATAATAATAACGTGATTCATGAATAAGAGTTTATAAATAGATGGATAGATGGCCATCTTGTGACGCTATTTCTTTTTTATGCGTAGCGTAGCGTGGCGTGGCGTTCCAAGCATTGCCGTGCAGAAGTGTATTGTTTATTTTTTACTAAAGTCGAGAGACTGTGCTATCTAGTAAGTGACGCCAGAGCTAGGCACCCCTGTACTTTGAGAACCAACACCCCTTCCCACTCACTTATACTGTAGCAAACACAGGAAGTCTGTTAGACCCTTCCATAAAATACTCTGGCCAATGCTCCACAAATCCTAAATCTTCTCCCTCATAGCTACCAAGCTATGGAATTAACTCTCCCTTAATTGCAGTCAAAACTGAAACACTTTATTTTCCGCTGCTGTTTGAAAACTCACCTGAAAACTCATTTTTTTTAAATGCTACAGTATACTGTAGTGTTGATTTGTCTTTAACTTGTTCACATATTATTTGTATTGAGATTTGAATTGCTTGACCACAAGTGTTAATAATTTACCTGGTATTCAGTTGCTTGAAGAGTGTTCATGCTTAGCCTACTCTGCTTACCCTGATTTCGTAGTTGTATGGCTATGGATAAGAGTGTCTGCTAAATGCCAAAATTGAAACTGAAATGTACGTATGTACCTCGGATTGCTGTTTCCATTGTCCATTGGAGAATTTCCGATGCGGATCTCAGCCCCATTGAGTCTGTTACTGCAACAGTCCTTTCTGTTGGTGATTGTGATGTAGTTGACTTTGTAGACCGCTCGGAGGTCCACTCTCCACCAGGGTTTATGCTCATACTTTGTGTGAGTACAGGAATGCCGTCCAAAGTGGCTTGCACGTCTCCCATCAATGGCTTTTTGAGGACTTCCGACTGAAGACGTGGATGACTGTGTAGCAATTCCAAATCTTGCCAGATTTATCCCTTGAGATAATCATGAAAAACAAGTAAATAGACTGAATCCAGTATTCTGTATCCAGATATCACCGACATCAAATCTTAAGGATTAAGGGCAAATGTACAAAATATGATTTAAAATACATTTACACAAATACCAAATAGCTTTCATCTGTGAAAGCAGGCATAACCACAAAATGTAGTAATTCAATAGCAATAATATGTTTACAGTTTGATATTATGTTATATCAGTGCCTACCAAATGGGGGAGGTCGTTCTCCATAAACCCCCACTTCACACAATACTATGTATTGTTTCCTGCCAGGAATCACCAGGTTGACATAGCGACCTATCATCCCATTGCAATTGAAGGTTTTGGTGGTTCCACCTCGGATATCATGTCTGATCACAGCACACCTGAGAAGCAAATCAGAGACATTTAATATACACACGCCTTGTTCTAATAAACTCACCAGGTGAGATGAATGATGATTCATCTTATTCACAATTCTAACATATTTACAGTGGATTCAATTATTTCAACATTTCAGTATCTGTAGTCATTATGTACTTGCTTACCTTGTGAAAGATTTTCTTCCTATTATTATTATTATATATTATTATTTTATGTTGTAATAATAGTTTGCCATCTTTGCAGATACTTTCACATTTTTGTAAAGAACATCCATAACACGCACTATAACAAACATCCTTACTCAGAGAACTATAAAAGTATGTAGATACCTCGGGTTGGAGTTTCCTTGGTCCCTCAGGGAATTTCCAATGCGGATCTCAGCCCCATGGAGTCTCTTGGCGCAGCAGTCCCCTCTGTTGGTGATTCGGATATAGTTGACTTTGTAGTCATTTAAGAGGTCCAGTCTCCACCAGGGTTTAAATCTAAGTAGTGTGTGGGTCACAAGGCCATCTCTTATCAGATTTTTCCCTCGGAAGCGCAAAGCTGTGGAAGCTGTGGAAAAACAAGGAAATACTCATTCACTCGACATTGGCAATGTTCAGATATCTCTCTCAAGAGATATGTTTGGATTTTGTTTCTTTGTAATAGCTATATGTTATTATTACTGATGTACAGTAATATATACCTACTTGCAACAATTTCCCTAAGAGGCATCATAAACCATGATTTTCACGACAGATAATTTATTGTGTTTTTAACTGTGATATTATGTTACAGATTATAGTACCTATAATTGGGGCCATAAATGGGACAGGTCGTTCTCCATAAACATCCACTTGACACAAAACCGGGTATTTTTCCCTGCCAGGAATCACAATATTGACATAGCGACCTATCATCCCTTGGCATTTGAAGGTTTTGGTGGTTCCACTTCGGATCTGACCAATCACAGCACACCTGAGAACCAAAGATCAGGGACATGCATTTAATATACAGTACATACACCTTACTCAAACACACTCTTCACATCACTCAGAGCTATAATGTATTTATACCTCGGGTTGTAGTTTCCATTGTCCTTCAGGGAATTGCCAATGCGGATCTCAGCATCACCGAGTCTCTTACAGCAGCAGTCCCCTCTGTTGGTGATTCTGATATAACTGACTTGGTAGACATTTAAAAGGTCCAGTCTCCACCAGGGTCTAAATTCAAGTTGTGTGTGGGTCACAATTCCATTTCTTATCAGAGGTTTCCCTCGAAAGAGAGCTGAAAAACAAGGAAATAACTGTTTACATACATGTTTTGTCTGTAAGCTGGGGCCAATGGTTTCCAGGGGCATACCTGTTCTGTGGGGGTGAACAAGAGCCCGGGGAACATACGTAGAGATGACCCAGATAGTGCCGAGCCCGAGACCCAGATCGAGTGGAACCCTCAGTTGCAAATGTTGCCCCCTCAGTTTAAGTTTTATGTACATCGTTTTACTATATAACAAGCCCAAATTGATTAAATAAATTAATTACCAGCTGCATTATTATTATCTGTGGGCACTGCTGACGTTATGCCACTTTTTAGCCGCGCTCCGCTGTTATGCTCAAATTAGTGACCCTAAAGAATTCTGAGGCAACATGGCTGGCAGCCAATCAGAACTGCTCGACTAGCCATGCCTTGCAGACGATGGGATGTTATGGGTTGTTGCCAGTGGTGGCAACTGTCGTGACAGAAATAAGCTAAGCAGCCTCCAAAAACCAAACCAGGCAAGCAACTGTGAATGAATCCACGTTAGGCTATGCAGGCTTGGCAACCAGTGTTGCCAACTGGTGACAGAGCAGGCTCAGCAGAAAATGACGTGCACCTTGCCATTTTCAACTGCCCTCTCAGTCATTTGATTTCATAATACTAAATTATGTTTTGAGCAAACCCACATTTCAACATGCATTTGAACGAGAAAGTGTAGGAGTCATTTTGTAGTAATTTTAACATACTGGTACACAAGCAAGATTTAGTTTTTTTTAAACCTGGCAGTCCAATAAAACTAGCCTTGTATTGGACTTTTGCTTCACATTCATACAAACATTTTGTGAGCTCTTTAGCTGATAAAATGTGTGAATTACTACCCTCATCTGGGCCCACCCCCCATGACAAAGCGCTCACCCAGCAGTCTGCCTTCTGCGGATGCAGAGGCGGATGCGTGCACACCAGCTTGCCCTTTAAGGGTGAGGTCGCTTCTCGCCCTCAGGCGTCTTACTTGTAGGCACACTTTGGCAACAATGTTTTTGTGGGCTAATCAATTATTTTCTGAAATGTTCTGTTCTTTATGTGTACTAAAAATGCTTGGAATGTCCTTTTAATCATACACAATCTGGACATTCTGCTTTTACATTGAACAGAATTGCCTCTAAACTGAGTCGTGGAAAGTAACATATACTCAATTACTATTTTTGAGGGGCGCTAGCCATTCCTATATATACAGGTTTAATGTTTGTTTTTCCTTAGACAAACATTAAAAACACCATTGACAATGGACAGAGCTTAATGTTTGTTTTGTCACTAACACAAACATTAAATTCCATTAACAATGAACAGAGTTTGTTTTGTCTGTGATTGTTTTGTCCTCAATGTTAAGATGGTAAGAGCGCCCCTCACTTCACACATGTGTGATTTCTTTTTAAAATTATTACGTCAGCAGCAGCAGCACAAAATAATAGTTCCATGTCACAGAGGAGTCAAAGTTGGACAAAAGTTGAGCTATGGTAGAAATATTTCAACAATTCAAATGACTAGTTCTCCCACCACGGGATTCAGTCAATCAATGTATAGCAATCCTTTGCAACCACTATAATAATGGTAAGTATTTCCTATACAGCTTGAAGTCCAAAAATATGAACTAACCGTAAATGTTATTATTATTTAAAATGTGCTCTATATTCTGATAGTACTCGAGTGTTTGTTCAGTAACAGGATGCTCCTTGTCTTTCCAGCTCTTTGGTAAACAGAAAGTCATTTTCAGGTTGGGATACCAATTTCATTCAACCAGGAGAGAGAACTTGAACATGAACTCAAATTTGCAACCCACCTGGAAATGTATTTCCCCTTTATATTGATTTTTATACATTTAGAAAACTTGTGAAAGGGGACATTCTGCATAATGAGTACTTTTACTGTTGGTACTTGTTGGTGCCAATACTTTTGTACTTTTCCTCATGAAGTGATTAATTTTTAATACCAGACTATTACTTATGTAATAAAGTATTTCTAAATTGATAGATACATTTGCTTAAGTGAGTACTACTACTACTAGCTACTTCTTTCACCACTGCACTGAAAGTGTAGTAAACAATTGTTCTAACACTGACTTTGTCACTAGTTAACTAGTTTTAAAAATCCCATTGAAAATTGGATTTGATTGAGGGTAGGTACCCTCACAAAAACATGCAGTAATCCTGGTCTCTAAAAAAACTATGGAGGGGAAAGGAACTGGTCGGAATAACGTGTTCCTTCCACGCGCTACGTCCGGCCAAGGAAATTCCCCCCTGTCAGGTGAAAAGAAGCAGCTTGGAGCAGAGGAAGTGTAGCACACAGGATTACATTAGATAATATTGGCACTGGGTGAAAAAACTGGGTTGCAAAATCGTGGGATAAAAATGATAGGAAAAAATAAAATGGGATTTGATTCATTTCATTGTCAGCAGGAATACAAAAGAAAAATATGCTCGCCTACTGTACCTGTTCAGAAAATGGCTTATTCAAAACAAAAGTGTTTTGTTACCTGTTTATTATTTTCTCTTTAAAATATTTAGAAAATAAAAAATAACAAGCTCTGCATGGCACATTGCCATGCAGAGCTTGTTATTTATGTGAAATAATAAAAAGTAAAAGCACCTCAAAATTTTACTTAAGTGCAGTACTTGAGTAAATGTTCTAAGTTACTTTCCACCAGTTCACATAAACATAATGTAATGAATGTATCTGATATATCATAGCATAGAGATCTTGAAAATGTATTGCATATGCCTATATGCTGAGTCATTTGAACTGCAGGCATTGTTTGAGAGAATTAATCATTGATCAATTAATTATTATGGTTTTACTGTATAGAGAATAAAAAACATTTGCACTATTTGAACAAAAATATTAAGGAAGCATTGTCACCTAACATATAGTAGGCTTATTTAGTTCCCCTGGGAAAGCCATGTGTCTGCCTGCATGTGTCCCTTTTTAACTTTTAATTAATATAATTCTTATCTTATACAAAAAAGCAAAAAGAAAGTGGGGGGGAGGGCAACCATCTTACCTGGTTGTTGGGTTCTGATTATTATTCCTTTGAGAACCAAAAAGAGAAAAATTAGGCCCAGGCTTTTCATCCTGTTGGAGAAATTGGGTACAGGTTAATTGAGCATTGGTGCAGCAAAGATTTTTGATACAACTTAATTTGATGAGTGGGGGAGAGTAGGATTTATTTGAAGAACAGAATAAGTAGAGCAGATTTACCTGAGACCTTTGTAGGCACAATGCCTTCCTCTTTCTGTAAGAAAGGATAAATTGCGTTTGCCTTTTAAGTCTCGATCCAAAAAAACACGAGTAACAAATGTGAGTGTGTTTGAACATGCAGAATTGATGTATATATTGATGTCATATAGAGTTAAGCAAATCTTTAACGCTTTAGGCACATCTTTCAATTGTATGCCTTTAAAAGAATTCCCTCAAGCACAATGTATGTATTTGATTAGATTTTACATATTTATTGGCAATGCTCTCTAATGAATTGACATGAACAAAGATGAAGACCGCAGATTGAACTTTCTTAAGGCAATGTACACAATGTCAATTTATATTGACACGGAATGTCTCATCTCTACATACTGTATGTACATTATGCTCGGCACACCCAACACTGTTTTAAAATACCACATACAGTATAGTAGAAGTCCCCCAGATCAAGCCAATTATATACTGTACTTTAATTTAGTTTTTCTTCAGTTAAGCCCATTTCATATGCATTCTGTACAAAATATAGTAGGCCTACATGAATAACGATTGATTTGACTTACAAACAAGTCAGAATGCACTCTAAACACATATTTGTAAATAGATAAATAGATAAGCCGGAAGCAAGGACTGTCTAAAGAGGACAAGAAGCGTCCTCTTTAGACAGTCCTTGGCCGGAAGTAGGAAGGAACAACTGGAAGTGGAAATTTTTGGGAGCCTGTAGCTTGCTGGGAAATGGAGTTCTGGCTCTTTTAAAACTAGCCAATAGGAATCGCAATAATTTGTTATTTTTGTGTGTTTGTAAATCTGTTTACATTGACGCGGATGGAGACAAAGATTTCACTTCTGGTTAATTTTTAGAACCATTCATATACGTTGGCGAAGAGTGCCATCTATCATAAACTACAGTTCTCAAATTCTGCCTGAAACCGGCCCTACCCAACCCGTACCTACGTTTTCAGTGAGGCCAGAGCCTAAATTGTATGCTGATTGGTCGGGCCGAGCCGAATCTTGCAAGCTAGAATGTCAGGGAGAGAGATAATAAGAGATGCATGACAACAAGTTGCCATTTCGGCAACTATTATATGTCCGTCCGTTCTTTCACTGCATTATAATTTGAGCCACTGGTGCTGCTTATACTGGCGATCTTTTTTTTCTTCTCTCTCTTCGTTTTTGGGCTTAAAATGATGAGAATTGTTAGGGTCGGGCCGAGCCTACGGTTGGCTAGCCTCGGTCCCAGCCTTACTCATCTGCGAAGAGAAAAGCCTGGATGATCCGTCAGATGTATTTCACCCGGATACGATATTTTTCCGACAAATCACAACACTTGTTTCATTCACAGAGAATGTAAACTGTTTTTTAAAGCATCAACGTAATTTCCTTGAGCGGTACTTCTGCCCCCAAAAAATGATAGTGTCTACCGCGTAGGTCTTGCCCAGCGTGCCGGCTGGCCCACTAGGGCCAAGTTAGGATAGGGCCCTAATATTCAGCCCGTAGAGAACTAAGACCATTGAACTACCGTCTTTGACTTCGAGGCGTTGGATTTGAAAGAACGTAAATAGACTTTCTTGGGAGTCAATGGGTTTTAATGGATTAGGTCAAATAGATCAGACCATTATGGTAACAATGAAGGCTTTCAAACTCATTAAAAGTTGTCACTCAACCTGTTTCTAGGTTTGCCAGAAGTCAGTTAAGACATTACTGAAACAACTTTGAATTGAGATGATAATGTTTCTTTCCATGCCCTGAGGTCACACTGAAACAAAAGTGTCTTAATTCAGCACAGTTAAGAAGATGTTATTAATCTGGTAAACAAAGGCCTGCCCATAGGTGTTGAAGTGCCCTGAGCAAGACTTTCAACCCCTAACAGCTCCCCCAAGCACTCATCATAACCATCTGAGCAGGCATTAGCTGGGTGAAGCTGAAACTGAATATATCCTATGGGATTAATAAAGGTCTACAAACCAAGTAATAAACCAACCACAACTCCCAGACGTAGGTTCAGCAATGGAAGCTATCAACAATTTCACATCCGTGAAAACGTTTGGATTTCCCACTGATTTGCCCACGAATTGCCAATGACGGGTCCATTGAAATTCTCAAATGTCGCATCTGTACCGATATAGCCTTATGGAGATTGTGGAATGGTTGACAGGCTGAGACTACATTCAGTGTCAAGGATTGGATTGGTAGTAAGTCACTGCAACATACAGTACTTGCATCTTGTCCGGGGGCAGTGTCAAGCTGACTCATGCATGTATACTTATTATAGTATGTACATAATGCCACATTCTGTTTGCTAAGAAATACGTATATTTACTGGGCAAATACTATGTTGCTCTGACCTGCTCAGGATCATCACTTTGAGGAAGACATAAAAAATATAATGTTGCGACTTCATCTGTAATGTTGCAATTCCATTTTTTTAAATTCAGAGAATTTCACAGAGAACACAAAACACTTCAAATGACACCTCACTCACTGTCCCTGAGTCTCAAACTGAATTTGACAAACAAGCCGTCATGTTCGCTGCCCCTGCAGCTAACTGATCTTGTTCGTCTATAAAATTGTGAATGGTTTGGTGGCAAATTCTATCAGAAACAGCAATTGCTTCCTTATTTAGTTTGTTGTGAGTTATAGCATTATGTCTGGTGTACTACAGTATAGGTCTTTTTAACATTTGTTTTACATTATCATATAAAAACAGTAAAACAGTTTAATACTGTGTTTATGTTGACCTTAACTTTTTTCACAAACTCTCCACGAACTCTACCGCTGGGTTCTGTATGAACAGCAGCTCAAGGGTGATAAACGGTGCATGTGTGAGCACCAGGATACTATTAATTACCAGTCTTAATATAGGCGATGAGCGACCGCAGGGAACTAGCTTTCTACCTTTCTAGCTGCTTTTTACTGTGGGAGGGGTGGGGAAAATGGAGAACATGGGGGCATCTATGAAACAATTCAAGGCCAACATGTATGTTGGGACAGGATTATAGGCTGATTCAGGGTACGTGTTTTGGTCTGGATTTTATAAATAGCTTGCGTGGGGCCGGGGTCGGAAGATTACTAAAACTCAAGTACTTCCATTTTCCCCGCTCGGAGGAGGCTTTCTCCATTGTAAGAAAAGACTAATGTTAGCATTAGCTCAAGCTAGCTATCTTTCTCGAGAAACCAGTACCATTTCAGATCCATATAAAGCGATATAAAACGTATAAAGGCCCTTCATGGGCTGGGTGAGTGGGGTCCTCCATAATGCGGGCCACAGAGCTCCTGCACCATGCTGGTGTAGATGTCCTCCATGGAAGCCAGACTGCTGTGGGTGTTTTTCACCATCCTCTGCAGCGCCTTCTTGTCAGAAGCAGAGCAGTTCCCATACCAGGTGGAGGTGGTGATGGAGAATGTGAGAGTACTCTCTCCACCACACACCTGTAGAACGCCTCCCGTACTGAGGTATTGAGGCCAGCTTGTCTCAGCCTCCTGAGGAAATAGAGGCCGCTGGTGAGCCTTTTTTAAGATGTTTGAGGTGTTTGTGGTCCTCTGAAATGTGCACTTAAAGCCTTTCCACCAGCTCCATTTATATGAACAGGGGGAGGGGGGGAGGGGAGGGGCATGGTCTCTTCTCCTAAAGTCCACAATGATTTCCTTTGTTTCCCCCACGTTGATACAGAGGCTATTCTCTGCACACCAGTGTGTGTGTGTGTGTGTGTGTGTGTGTGTGTGTGTGTGTGTGTGTGTGTGTGTGCACGTGTGTGTGTGTGTGTGTGTATGTGATGTACACATACAGTAAGTGTGAGTGCAAATGAAGACGTTAGCATGGCCTACTGTATATTGTTGTTCTGTGCTCCTTTATTATGCAAATGGTGTTTACTAATAAAATGCCACTGGGATAAATAGAGCTTATGAGTCCCTGGAATTATGATGTTGCGGTATTAATCAGCAGATTAGTGATGATTATTGTTACGATCCGAATGGCTAATCAGCTCTCTAAAAGAATAATGAGAGGAGGCTCGTTAGCAAACCGAACACCTGTGTGGGCAGACGTTTTGTGTGATGTGGTGTGTGTGTGTGTGTGTGTGTGTGTGTGTGTGTGTGTGTGTGTGTGTGTGTGTGTGTGTGTGTGTGCGCACGCACACGCACGCGCAAGCCTGTGTGGTTGGACCTGGTCCAAGCAGAGTAGTATAATACTGTACCTGCACTTGTCCCCAGCTTAATAAGAGAATCTGGCAGAAACACTGTTCAACTCATCGCCCATAGCATACCTATAGACTAATGTGATTATGGCAGTCTCTCTCTTTGTGTCTCTCTCTCTCTCTCTCTCTCTCTCTCTCTCTCATCCCTGCATACTTTACCTTCTCTCTCTCTGTCTCTCTCTCTCATCCCTGCATACTTTACCTTCTCTCTCATCTGTTCTCATCTCTCATCCCTGCATACTTTACCTTCTCTCTCATCTGTTCTCATCTCTCATCCCTGCATACTTTACCTTCTCTCTCATCTGTTCTCATCTCTCATCCCTGCATACTTTACCTTCTCTCGCATCTGTTCTCATCTCTCATCCCTGCATACTTTACCTTCTCTCGCATCTGTTCTCATCTCTCATCCCTGCATACTTGTATACCTTCTCTCTCATCTGTTCTCATCTCTCATCCCTGCATACTTTAGCTTCTCTCGCATCTCATCTCTCATCCCTGCATACTTTACCTTCTCTCTCATCTGTTCTCATCTCTCATCCCTGCATACTTTACCTTCTCTCGCATCTGTTCTCATCTCTCATCCCTGCATACTTGTATACCTTCTCTCTCATCTGTTCTCATCTCTCATCCCTGCATACTTTACCTTCTCTCGCATCTGTTCTCATCTCTCATCCCTGCATACTTTAGCTTCTCTCGCATCTGTTCTCATCTCTCATCCCTGCATACTTTACCTTCTCTCTCATCTGTTCTCATCTGTGTCATGCTACCTGTACGGCACTCCCAACTATAGTCTAACGAGGCAGTCAGCAAGACCTCAATGATGGTTGAAACGTAGCTCTGGTCCATAGCCCTGATGCCCTTGCTGACGTTGCATTAAGGCTCTGCCACTCTTTGCTTCCTGCGCTCGCATGAAATGCAGACCAGCTTCTCCTCTGTTGCAGAAATATAAAGAATATTTTACCAACTCACCAATACAAAGGCGGCTTGTGTTATTAGAAAGCCTATACTTTCCTTAGTGGACGCACTCTGAGCCCCCCACCAGGCCACCACACGTATAAAATGCACCATTTGGCCAGAAAGGGATTTTTTTCTCCACTGCGCCCCCTACCGATATTGCCAAGAGAAAATCTCATATAGACAGGATTTTTCCTTCCGGTGAAAAAATCCCTTTCTGGCCAAAAAGTGCATTTCATACGTGTGGTGGGGAGCTCAGAGTGTGTCCACTAAGGAAAGTAGGCTTTCTAATAACACAAGCCTCCTTTGTATTGGTGAGTATACAGTAGGTAAAATGTTATTTATATTTCCACAACAGAGGAGAGGCTGGTCTGCATTTCATGCGAGGGCAGGAAGACAACAGTCCGATAGCTCTAATGAAGGCATTTGAGATATGGACCAGAGATAGTTGAAATTTGTATTGTTATTTTTGGTATATTGTATACTGTACAGTGCATTTTTTTTTCTTCCAGTCATTTAAACAAGAGATCAATACTAATACATTCATATTCATATGTGAAAGTGAGTGTGTCTTGTTGGTTTTATATACATAACTAAATAACAATAGCTTGTGATTAAATAAGAACTACCTGTAGGCTACTGCAGTACATGGTTTCCATACATTGGAAGTGGAACAGAGGTTATTTTGCCCCATTTTCTACAAAGTAACAGTTTTGGACATACAAGTTTCCTACCCTACAGCGACGCTATAATGGTAGGATATGTTAGTTCATCATCTCGGGGGTCCTCAGCTGGAGAGCTTCCTTTCCGTGCAGAGCAGTGGTGACTGATCTGCATGGCCCCGGTGGGACAGAGCAGTGTGACTGATCTGCATGGCCCCAGTGGGACAGAGCAGTGTGACTGATCTGCATGGCCCCAGTGGGACAGAGCAGTGGTGACTGATCTGCATGGCCCCAGTGGGACAGAGCAGTGTGACTGATCTGCATGGCCCCGGTGGGACAAAGCAGTGGTGACTGATCTGCATGGCCCGGTGGGACAGAGCAGTGGTGACTGATCTGCATGGCCCCGGTGGGACAGAGCAGTGGTGACTGATCTGCATGGCCCCAGTGGGACAGAGCAGTGGTGACTGATCTGCATGGCCCCGGTGGGACAGAGCAGTGTGACTGATCTGCATGGCCCCGGTGGGACAAAGCAGTGGTGACTGATCTGCATGGCCCCGGTGGGACAGAGCAGTGGTGACTGATCTGCATGGCCCCGGTGGGACAGAGCAGTGTGACTGACCTGCATGGCCCGGTGGGACAGAGCAGTGTGACTGATCTGCATGGCCCTGGTGGGACAGAGCAGTGTGACTGATCTGCATGGCCCGGTGGGACAGAGCAGTGTGACTGATCTGCATGGCCCTGGTGGGACAGAGCAGTGTGACTGATCTGCATGGCCCCGGTGGGACAGAGCAGTGTGACTGATCTGCATGGCCCTGGTGGGACAGAGCAGTGTGACTGATCTGCATGGCCCGGTGGGACAGAGCAGTGGTGACTGATCTGCATGGCCCGGTGGGACAGAGCAGTGGTGACTGATCTGCATGGCCCGGTGGGACAGAGCAGTGTGACTGATCTGCATGGCCCCGGTGGGACAGAGCAGTGTGACTGATCTGCATGGCCCGGTGGGACAGAGCAGTGGTGACTGATCTGCATGGCCCCGGTGGGACAGAGCAGTGGTGACTGATCTGCATGGCCCGGTGGGACAGAGCAGTGTGACTGACCTGCATGGCCCGGTGGGACAGAGCAGTGGTGACTGATCTGCATGGCCCGGTGGGACAGAGCAGTGGTGACTGATCTGCATGGCCCCGGTGGGACAGAGCAGTGGTGACTGATCTGCATGGCCCGGTGGGACAGAGCAGTGGTGACTGATCTGCATGGCCCGGTGGGACAGAGCAGTGTGACTGATCTGCATGGCCCCGGTGGGACAGAGCAGTGTGACTGATCTGCATGGCCCGGTGGGACAGAGCAGTGGTGACTGATCTGCATGGCCCCGGTGGGACAGAGCAGTGGTGACTGATCTGCATGGCCCGGTGGGACAGAGCAGTGGTGACTGATCTGCATGGCCCGGTGGGACAGAGCAGTGGTGACTGATCTGCATGGCCCGGTGGGACAGAGCAGTGTGACTGATCTGCATGGCCCCGGTGGGACAGAGCAGTGTGACTGATCTGCATGGCCCGGTGGGACAGAGCAGTGGTGACTGATCTGCATGGCCCCGGTGGGACAGAGCAGTGGTGACTGATCTGCATGGCCCGGTGGGACAGAGCAGTGGTGACTGATCTGCATGGCCCGGTGGGACAGAGCAGTGGTGACTGATCTGCATGGCCCCGGTGGGACAGAGCAGTGGTGACTGATCTGCATGGCCCCGGTGGGACAGAGCAGTGGTGACTGATCTGCATGGTCCCCTCTTCACTTGCAATTATCTGGCCAAACGGGCATTAGCCAGCTCCAGTATTTCTTTTAACACAGTGTAAAATAATTTGCAAACGCCTGTGATCTTTTTCAGTGTTGGTCACACGATTGGAGCATTGTTGACATATGGTTTCCTAAGGAAAGACTCTTCTGCATTGGTGCCCAGAGAATGTCAAAGCAGATTAGGGGCAAGGTAGAGGGACAGCGGAGGATTAGGGGCAAGGTGGAGGGACAGCGGAGGGTGAAGGGGTGCGTTTGACGTGCATCGTGGTGCGAGCCAGGCGGACGCCCTGCTGGGTGGCCTTGGCTGTCGTAACCTTTAATTACGGCTGTGCTGACAGGGTCGCAGATGGTCTTGTTCAAGAGGAGGGGGATTAAAGAAACAGAGACGCATAGGAACTACCACTTCTCTACTTTTAGCTGTCTCTCACTGTCACTGATCACTTTCAATCACTCCGTCCTGTGAGACTGTTATTAACATGGCTATGAATGCTGTGTGTACACTATATGATTGATTGATTGATTGATTGATTGATTGATTGATTGATTGATTGATTGATTGATTGATTGATTGATTGAATATTTTATTAGACCGAAATGCAAACAGAAGTATTACTTAGTGTCTTAGTCTAAAAGGATAAACAATAAAAAATCCAGTGGACCTCGTCATATATAAAAAAATAACAATATATATATACAACATACAATAAAATATAATACAATATAATCACACATATAAAGCACAAACTGTACAGAGTAGAAAAGGACGGGTGAATACCTTGATGATTTGTGTAGGAATAGAATATATAGAAAACACCATATGAGACATTCAACTCTACTGTGCATGGACATACTGCAGGGCACTCACAAATAGTATACCTTTGCATAAACACCGGGACTAAACAACAGAATTGCATAAAGGTAACAACAAGTTATTTTAAACTCCTTCACTCAGTGAATCGCCCTATGGGGAGTGCCATCTCTGGCATGAACACACAGAATTAAACCATATACTTCACGAACAATTTCATTGGTCGGGACTTCTACCCGCCCATGGCATGATCACCCCTCCCACCGGGGTGATGACGTTCCTCTCATGCCACACGGGTCATTCCGATTGTCTTCTGCTTGCTGAACGCACGTTAAGCCACGCTACCTGTTTGTATTTACCTGTTGAAACCGTATCTCACCAAGACGGGCCATCGGCTTGTACCAAGAGATTCACAGTGTTCTGCAAACCCTCCGGTAGCCCTCTTCACGACGAAACGTCTCTTGCAAAAGACCACGTAAGTGTTTACCGGCCGCTGAGAAGCGTAACAAAGGTCTTGTGCAGTGTAGAGTTGTTAGCCTGCTAGCCAGCTTCCTCCTCCGGTCGTTAGCTCTAGCTAGCGGCCCTCCTCGGCTAGCCTTAGCTCGGTGGTGCAGCGCCGAGAGACGCCACTTAGCCTCGCTAGTACACAACGTTAGCCTCCTCCCGCGCCGTAAGACCGGGCTGTCTGCTAGCTTGCACTCGCATACACAACGAGCCTTAGACGCGGCCCTGCCTTGTTAGCTTGACGCCGAAAGACACTAGCTAACTCGCCGCTACGCTCCGCGCCGCTGGATACACATCGCCGACGCGGCCCGACCTTGTTTACTTGCCGCCGAAAGACGTTAGTTTACTCGCCGCCGAGGCTACTCTCCGCCTCCGACATTTTACACGCTCCCGCGGTAAAGACCGGAGTGCATCTTCCAGGCCATCGCCGAAAGACGAGGCCTCACCACTGGGTTTATTAGTGTAAACAATAACCCACTTGACCCACGTGACGACCCGCGGATAGTGACCACTTTCTAGTAGTCACTGAAGTAACTCTGGTTGTAGTACTTTCCCCGAAAGTTACGAAAGTAACCCGGGTTCTAGTAATTTGAATTTTTTTTTGGAAATTTTCAAAAAATTGGTTTTCTCTGCTATCTTGAGTGTTTGTGTAAACTCCACTCTAGTTAACATGGATACTGACAAGAACCTGGCATCCACTAGCACCAAGGCTAGCAGCATAGCAGCTACTCCACAGAGGGTCTGTCTCCACAGGTCATGCTCCAACCTTCTGGCTGTAGATGACCTCCACACAAGCTGTGCCTTCTGCCTGGGCCCCGAACATCTTCGCCAGGCCATCCTTGCTCCGGGCTTCTGTCCATGCTGTCTTCCCCTTTCCTTCCGACGGAAGCAGCGGCGTCTTCAGCGGGTTGAGGCCCGCATCGCCCAGCGCGATGCCAACTTGGACGACCCAGGTTTTGATCTGAGAACACAATTCTCCACTCTGGACCAGCGCCCCAATACGGGGGCTCGTCCTAAGCCTACATCCACCGTCACCAGACCGGCAGCAGCCTGCACCTGGAACCAGGGGGATGGGCACGACTACGCTCCGGCTAAGAAGGTACCTAAGCCCGCTGAAAAACGGGCTCCGGCCTCCTTCGTTAACCCTTTTGGTGCGGCACCGCAGCCTGCCGTGAGACAGGCCCGGCCCCCACCGACAGCAGGTCAGCGACCCCCCCCGATGCTCCGCCACCCTGCTGCACCTTACACTGCAGCCAGGCCCAGCTACTATCCTGACTATGAGGCTTCCCTGCAACGACGGCACGACGAGTGGGCCGATGACATGGACGACGCGGATCCCCTGGACTTCCCCTTCCAGGGCTCCCCTTCGGATTACAGGGTTCTCGATGAAGCCGTGTACGAGCAGACCGTCTACGAGTACGATGATGACTCCCCGGAGCCGGACTACGAGGGCAACTACCGTGCAGACAACCTGTCTGCCCGCCTTGCGTCCTCCCCCCTCCGTGTGACCTTCACGGACGGAGACCAGGCTGCCCCAGGAGGCATCCAGGGTCGAGACAGAGCAGTCAATGCTCCTCCCCTGCCGAGGGATGAGTCCTCCCTCCTCACCATCTACAAGGTGGCAAGCATCAGGTGCGACCGCGCCTGGCCGGCAGAGTTTCTGCCCACAGTGGATGAGGACGATGAGTGGCAGGGTGTGGTGGAAGACGGTCCAGAACCTACTCCTCGTACCGTCCTCCCCCTGGCTAAGGGTTTCAAATCCTTCTTTACAGCCCAGTGGGAAGAACCGCTGAAACCCGTTCCGATGCCTCGGAGCCGTGAAGGCCTGTCTCTCGAGACAGAGCACATGGCCTCCGTGGCTTTGTCCGGGATGCCGGTCATGGACAGGACCCTGGCCGCGTTCCTGCTCAACCCGAACGCGCCCCGCATCACCCCGCTGACCAAGGCCCCTACTCTACCCCTCAAGATCGACAGGGACGCCTCCCTGCTCAACGAGAAGGCGTTTACCAGCCTTGCCTGTGCCGGCAAGCACCTTAACGCAGGGGCGCTACTGCAGGGGTCCATGACGGCACTGCTTCTGCAGGTGGGAGATACTCCCAACGCAGAGCAGATGGCGGAGATCCGCCGCCTGCACAATGAGTCTGTACTCCTCAACCGTACTGTCACACAGCAGGTGGGGAGGGCCATGACGTCCTCCATCTTACAGGAGCGCGAGAGATGGCTCAACGCTTCACCTGACCTGCAGGACGAAGTAAGGGGCAAGCTCCAGAAGCTGGCCATCCTACCGGGAGGCCTCTTCGAGGGCTACATGGAGGTCTTGACTCTCCTGGCGGACAGTCAGAAGAAGGTTGACGCTTTCAGGGACATCCAACAGCCGCCTAAACGTCAGCCTCCGCCACGCCAACCTCCACGCCAGCCTCAGCGTCCGCCCGGGAAACCGGGCGACCGCGCCAGCTTCAAGCCCCGTCAGGTCAAGGACGCCTCACAGGGCTCTTCCAAGCCCCCCCCAGGCCGCAACAGATCACGCCCCCACAAGCGTGAGGACCGCGATCACAGCCGTGACGGCCCTCCAGCCGCCACCAAGCGCGGACGGGGCCGCGGCTCTGGGTCGCGCAAGTGACCGACGCCTGGCCTCGGAGGGACGCGACCAGACGTCTCTCCAGCCCCCCTCACGCTCCGGGCTCCCGCCAAGATGTAGTGGTCTCGGACCTCACACTCGGGCCGCCCCTGAAGCGGATGAGGCTCTCCACGGAGACCGCAGATATTGTTCACATGAATGCACCTTGTTTTTCAAATGCACTTTGTCATGTTTCTGTAATAAAGGCTTTGCCCAAAAAACACAAACAACAACAATATCGGGGGGGCATGAGCTCGCTGTGGAGGGAAACCCCTGGGTTTCCCGACACAATGAGACGGGACCTATTTCCGGTGCCGAGTGCACCCGTTTCGACGGGCACACTCGTCACGAGCCGGACGGGTCATGCCCAATTTTTCTCTCGTCCAGGGAGCTCCACTGCCACAGTGGAGGCTCCCATGGCAACAGAGAACCCTCTGGCTCGATGCCGACCGCAGTGGGAACTGTGCGGAGCATCCCCCTGGGTCCTACGCACCATAGCGAAGGGCTACAGGCTCCAGTTTGCTATGAGACCACCCGCTTTCGCAGAAGTCCTCTTCTCCGAAGCTCGTGGACAAGCGGCAGAAGTGCTCCAGACAGAGATTCAGTCCCTGCTAGAGAAGAAGGCCGTCAGAGAGGTACCATTGACTCAGAGTCGCAGCGGTTTTTACTCCCGCTACTTCCTGGTCAAGAAAAAAGGGGGGGGGCTACGTCCGATACTGGACCTACGGGCTCTCAATCGGTACCTCAAGACCTTCAACTTCAAAATGCTGACGGCCAAGTCCCTTGTACGTTCCATACGTCCGAACGACTGGTTCACGTCGATAGACCTGAAAGACGCCTATTTTCATATTCCCATTTACCCACCTCACAGGAAATTCCTGAGGTTCGGTTTCAAGGGGAGAGTGTACGAGTACACTGTCCTCCCCTTTGGGATGTCCCTGAGCCCCAGGGTCTTTGTGAAATGCACCGAGGCAGCGATTGCCCCGCTGCGGCGTCTGGGTCTCCGCGTAGCGAGCTACATCGACGATTGGCTACTAAGCGCAGACTCTGCACGAGGGGCGATGCGGAACACCACTCAAGTGGTGCTCCACATGACCTCCCTGGGGTTCACCATCAATCACGAGAAGAGTGTTCTGGTCCCCACAAGGTCGATAGACTTCATAGGCATAGCACTGGATTCAGTCTCCTACACGGCTCGACTGAGCCAAGCGAGGATGGACGCTTTCCTACAGTGCGTGACGCTGTTCAGGACGGGACAGAGGGTCCCCTTCCGAACCTGCCTAAGGATGGCCGGGCTCATGGCGTCGGCCATCTCCCTGGTACGGCTGGGCAGGCTATACATGAGACCTTTCCAGAGATGGATAAGGTCCCTAGGTGTGCCCACCAGGTGCCTGTCACGGCGAGTGACGGTATCTGCAGGCTGTGTACTCGCCCTGAAGTGGTGGTCGAACAGAGGTGTCCTGGTGGAGGGTGTTCCCCTGGGACAGACCCTTACCAGGAAGATCGTCACCACGGACGCCAGCATGTCGGGGTGGGGGGCCACTCACGACGGCAGGACGGCCAGAGGAGTGTGGCACGGAGCCATGAGGCGTGCACACATCAACCATCTGGAGCTCCTGGCGGTCTTCCTTGCCCTGCGGCACTTCAAACCGCTTATCCAGGGGTGTCACGTTCTGGTTCGAACCGACAACACCACGACAATGTGCTATATCAACAAGCAGGGAGGGCTCAAATCCCTGCGCCTGCACACGTTGGCACACAGGCTACTGACATGGTGCCACGAGCATCTGCTGTCGATCACGGCCTGCCATGTCCCAGGACTCCTGAACACAGGAGCCGACCTGTTGTCCAGAGGCCCACTCCGCTACCACGAGTGGTCGCTGCACAAGGAAGTAGCAGCTCAGATATGGGCCAGATACGGCACGCCGGTGGCGGACCTGTTCGCGTCGGAAGAGAACACGAAGTGTCAGTACTTCTTCTCCCTGACAGGGTCCCCGTCTCTGGGCATGGATGCGTTGGCGCACCCTTGGCCGAGGGGCCTGCTTTACGCATTCCCTCCTCTGCCCCTGATCCCCCCCGCCCTGGCCAGGGTGAGGACTCAGGGCCTATGCATGCTACTGGTGGCCCCGGCTTGGGGGTCTTGGAGGTCGGACATAGTCCCACTCCTGTACGACCAGCCCTGGCAGCTCCCGCTGCGGAGGGACCTGCTCACCCAAGCGGGGCAGGAGATCTTCCATCCACGTCCACAGGACCTGGACCTCTGGGTCTGGCCCGTGAGGGGCTGAACCTGGATGCCGAAGGCCTGCCCCCGAACGTCATCACGACGATTCTAGGGGCGAGAGCCCCGTCTACTAGACAACGATACAACACGGCCTGGACCGTGTTCGAACGTTGGTGTGCGGCCAGACCTGTACGGGTTATCCCGTTTCAGGCTTCGGTGAGGCACATTCTGACCTTCTTGCAGGAATTCCTGGACAGAGGTCTAGGCCAATCCTCTGTGAAGGTCAACCTGGCGGCCATTTCGGCGTACCACGTGGGGGTAGACGGCAAGACAGTAGGTGAGAACCTGCTAGTCCGTCGGTTCATGGCGGGCGTTAGGCGAGCCTGTCCAGTTTCCAGATCTCTGGTCCCGTCATGGGACCTGACTCTGGTACTGGACGCCCTTTCACAGGGCCCCTTCGAGCCACTGGGGACAGTGGACTTGAAGTTCCTCACACTAAAGACTGCTCTGCTGGTCGCTTTGACGACTGCGAAGCGAGCCAGCGACATACATGCGCTTTCGGTCAACCCGAGCTGCATGAGATTCAGCGGGAACGACTCTAGAGTCTCTATTAGGCCGAGCCTCGCGTTCTTGCCTAAGAATTTCCCCTCTGGCTGCGCCCCGGTCGATCTGATGGCATTTCACCCGCCACCTTTCACCTCTGTGGAGGAGAGGAGGTTGAATTGCCTATGCCCGGTCAGAGCGCTGAGACACTATGTGGACAGAACTGCTCCTTTCAGGAATGGGGATCAATTGTTCGTGTCATGGGGTTCCCAAAGTAAGGGAAAACCGATAACGAAGGTAAGACTTTCACAGTGGATTGTGGAAGCCATTCGTTTGGCATATGCCGAGAGAGGAGTGGAGCCCCCAGGGGGCTTGAGGGCTCACTCTACTAGGGGTATGTCTGCATCCTGGGCGCTCGCTAAGGGTGTCCCCATTCAGGATGTTTGTACGGCGGCGAGCTGGTCGTCCCCTTCGACTTTCGCCACGTACTATAACTTGGATGTGGTGCCGTCTGCAATGGCTCATGCCGTTTTAGACGTCGCTTCCAGGTAAGAGGTGGGTTGGGTTGGCCGTCACAGGTAAAAAGCCTGTGACGTTGGTTGGGACTTGTTCAACTGGTAGGTAGCTATACGGGAGTTTATATTTCCCCATAGGGCGATTCACTGAGTGAAGGAGTTTAAAATAACTATAGGTTACTTTAGTAACCCCAGTTATTTAAACGACTGAGCGAGGTGAATCGCCCGAAAGACTACCCTTCTGACTTAACTAAGCAGAAGCCAATCTGGTTAACATGGAATGACCCGTGTGGCATGAGAGGAACGTCATCACCCCGGTGGGAGGGGTGATCATGCCATGGGCGGGTAGAAGTCCCGACCAATGAAATTGTTCGTGAAGTATATGGTTTAATTCTGTGTGTTCATGCCAGAGATGGCACTCCCCATAGGGCGATTCACCTCGCTCAGTCGTTTAAATAACTGGGGTTACTAAAGTAACCTATAGTTTACAACTATATACCTAAGGAGGTGAGTACGCATCTGACGTGATCCAATATAATATACCATGCAGCGATAACCTTGTACCAAATCAATAGCTTATAGAACACCAGACAGTGCAGACATGTCATGTAATGTGACATGTTTAGAGTTTCTGGCTTAACACAGTTGTACTGTACATGTATTTCACAATGACCATAACATCATGCTATATGTATTCTGAAGATCAGAGTGGCTTGTGTTGTGCGTGTAAGGCTGTTATTTCTTCACTGTGGCGTAAATCAATAGTAAGAACAGTGTTCTGAAGCATTGCAACAGCCACTGTCACACAGGAAGGGATCTGTGGAACAGTGTGTGGTTGTGGTATAGCCTGCTGGCTCACCCTCAGGTGTGTGACTTCAGATGTTGTGTATTATAATTTTTTCTTACTCCTATATGTCTCGCCAAACAAAACTTTCCATTAATGGCACTAAAAGCTTTTTCCCATTCATTCACACATAAAACTGGATTCACTCTGTTCCTGTGGAATTCTTGGAAAAGACACAGTAATTGATGTGATTACTGTGCATCACCTGTCAGTGCAGTTGTAAATGCAAAAAGACAGATATTTGCTCAAATGGCAGGGAGGTTGGGAGGGTAGCAGGTGAAAGTGAATAGACAATTGAGTCATCTTGGTTAATAGCATGCATTTACTCCATTTAGTCATATTCAGATGTGAGAGAAGTGGAGAGCGAGAGTGTGTGTGTGTGTGTGTGTGTGTGTGTGTGTGTGTGTGTGTGTGTGTGTGTGTGTGTGTGTGTGTGTGTGTGTGTGTGTGTGTGTGTGTGTGTGTGTGTGTGTGTGTGTGTGTGTGTGTGTGTGTGTGTGTGTGTGTGTGCGTGCGGTTGGGGGGGGGGCTAGGGTTAGGAAATAGAAAGTCAGAGAAGGCGAAAATACGAGTGCAATCATTGATTTCTTTATTTCACATAATAGATGCTGTATAGACTCTGTAGAGATGAGGGATAATGCATTAGGAATGTTCCCACACAGTAAAATCCTTAGTGTTAATTAAACATTTTTTTATAAATTGTGAAATCAACACTGAGGATTTTACAGCAAACTGTGACATAGATATATTAGCCGTGCCCTCCGACTGGTCCTCAATAGATTGCTGAAATCGCAATTTACTCCACTCAGTATTATATGCAAATGACTGTTGGCCGGCTCCTAATTCATAGTTTGCACCCGGTGGCCTCTTGCCAAACCATTGTCCCATAATTAATGACTCATTCGCCGTTCTATCCATCATTGAAGTTATTACTTTTTACAGCTTTAAACTCTAGAGACTGAAAAACAGAGGAGACAAACACTGAATTTATGAGATCAATAAAACACAAAACAGGAATTCACCTAACTTCTTAACATGCAGATGATTTGTAATAATTCTGTGAATGATAATAAACGTGATGCATAATTTACAGATGCTAATACCCTCCTATTAGTATGGTGAAATTGTCACCTATCGTCTGCATGCATCAAGCGGCCCGCTGTAATAAACACGGCATTAATTCAGCAAAATTGAATTAACTGTTTGATAGATGACAAGATGGTCCTTCCATGCAAATAGAGTCATACCATCTGTGGTTTATGTGGTTTTAAGCCCCAAGGGACAGCTAAGATTGCCATTTACATGTAGCCATTATGGTAGTAATGTCTGGTTGGCTAAAATGCTCAAGCATTAAAACAATGGTTGGTTATAGTTTGCTTTAAAACAGCGTTTAGGCAATAGGGGGTTGGAAGGCAGATCTGGAAGGTCTTAACTACATGAACCCAATAGCATGGAATAGCTGGAATGCATGACATAATGGACATGTAATAAGAGGCAAACATTTGGCAAATACTGTATCTGGCGGAAATGTGCTATTTTCAGTATTTGATGTACTGTACAATGGCATACAGTATAGAGCAGTGGTTCCCAAACTGTGGTGCGTGCACCCCTTGTGGTGCGCGAGCGCCTTCTAGGGGGTGCGCGGCATGAAAAGGCTAAAGGTGGTGCTATGATTTTATTTTAAATATATTACCATATTATGCCAATATATGGCAAGTATATGCAGAATATAGCCTATCCAGCATATACATGCATATTCAGGTTCATGTGGATATATAGGAAATATATGTCTCTATATAGCTTTTGCAATTTATATTTCCATTTGGGGAGGTGCGTCAGCTAGGTCGGGAGGTCCCAAAAGTTTGAGAACCGCTGGTATAGAGTGTAGCTGTGTAGGGTAATTGCATGCACACCAGCACACATGACGCACACACGCACGTATGCACGCGCACACACACACACACACACACACACACACACACACACACACACACAAGCACAAATGTTGCTTTCAGATTGTCTTTTCCTCTCAAAACATGTCTCCTATTCTGAAGGAATATGCACAGTGGCTGGGCCAGCAGCCAATACTGTGTCACATGTTTGCTGGATCCGGAGGTTTTAAACAGCTTGGAGCTACACTAGAAAACCCACTTGGCAGAAACCAAACCTGCCTCTCTGCATACATATCACACTGCGCTGTCTGAGGCACGCAGCTGTAAGGTGACCTGCTGGATACAGTTGCTTCTCGCAGAACGCACACGCACATGCACATGCACATGCACATGCACACGCACACGCACACGCACACGCACACGCACACGCACACGCACACGCACACGCACACGCACACGCACACGCACACGCACACACACACACACACACACACACACACACACACACACACACACACACACACACACACACACACACACACACAGAGATCACATTCTCAAGCACCATGGAAAATCAGCCTGTGACATGACAACCATGCAGGCGGACAGCCATGTGTAAAAATGACTCTCCATCTATCTACTCCCACAATCCATTTATCCATCCATTCATGCATCCATCCATCCATTCATTTGTTCTTCTGTATGTCTGTCAAGTCATGCATTGGCCCATCGATCGTCCTCACTCATACAGTATGTCTGTCCAGCCATCAAAACTGAGTTTGAATGTGGGTCTGTGACAGTGTTTCTTAAACCCTGGTCGCAGAAAGGGTGGAATGCTGCTGGTGGTAGTGATGTGAAACTTCTGTTTGAAAATGTTCAACCACTTTCACCCTGGCATTCCAATATTTTGCGACCGACTGATGGGATCAGTTTTGACCTCGCTATTATGTGTATGAGTATAAGGGCTTAAAGTTCTCAGTCCTGGGGACTGATTTCAGTCCTGAGGATCTCATAGGGGTCATTTAATGAGATCAGTGCAGATTTGCAAAAAATGTCATGCAGTCTTGGGATTGTTTTAGGCTTTAAGTCCTGAATGTATAGTTGTAGCTGAAAGGATTTGCAACAAATGCATATTAGTGTAAAGATATTACAAATCTTAAATGCATGCAATAATGTTGCTTGAGCACATGATCACCCTTCACTGAGTCTAGAGTCATTGCAGTGACCAGAAATTATTTATTATTAACATCCTGTGATAGCATTTACTTGACAGTATCCTGAAAATGTATCCACTCCGATTTAATTGGGGTTCATGGAAAATAAATGCATTATTATTTCATCCTATGAGTGAGTGAGTGAGTGAGTGAGTGGGGGAACAGAAAGAATGTGCCGTTTTGGCTGCAAAATATGTCAATTCCTGTCACAAGAAAAGGGACAACCAATAGGACACAAATACAGTATGCCATGTTTTATTTTCTGCACCACCTGCTTTATTTTATTTTATTACTTGCGCAAGCAGAGTGCGCAAGTACTAGTTTCGCCCGGGACTCGTATGCACCGTCCCAGCATTTTTGATGCGTATGCACCTTCCCAGCAAATGACGTAATGACTACTTGTGCCTGATACGGCAGTAGTGCCAGATTACATACATGTATACATAGGAGCATTACCTTTAATCCTCCCGATACTAAAACATATCGTCATTACATCACCACCATCGAAAACCATTGGTTTTATCAGGTACAACTAGTCATTACGTCATTTGCTGGGACGGTGCATACGGCATACATAGAAGTAACCACAGTATACCGCTAATCAACTTACAAATTACATATAGGCTACATATACATAAAGGCAGTTCCTTGAATCCACCCGGCCCTGGTATAACTAGCTCTCAATGATGACGTAATAAAGATGTGGATTAAAGGACCCAATGCCAGAGTGTAACTGGTTTTCGATGGTGACGTAATGACAATATGTTTTAGTGTTGGGAGGATTAAAGGTAATGCTCCAATGCATGTATGTAATCTGGCACCACTGCCGTATCAGGCACAAGTAGTCATTACGTTACATGCATAAAGTAGGTAGGTAGCAAATAGTTAAACCTAATAATTCAACATTTCAAAGAAACTGAGATTTTAAAGTTTGTAGCGGTCGAAAGTACTTGCGCGCTCTGCTTGCAAGTATACGCACTCGACAGAGTGCAGTTCTAGTTTTAATTATTTTTTTCATGTCATTGATATTATGTTATATTGTCATGCCAATAAAGCCAATTGAATTGAATTGAAGTGAGTGAGTGAGTGAGTGAGTGAGTGAGTGAGTGAGTGAGTGAGTGAGTGAGTGAGGTAGATTCACAATGATTGATTGTTAAAAGCATAACACAATTTGGTCCTGTACATGATGAACATGGACCATGCATAATATAGATGCTTCTAAAAGCTGGATGCACCACGGTGGATTTGAACCCAGAATACAATTATTTTACAGTAATAAAAAACTGAATAACTCTCAGATGCTCATTATGAAGAAGATCATTATGGTTTAAATCAATTATAGTCAGAGGCAAAGCATTGCAAAAGTAACAGTAATCAGCAATCAGCATTACATTTTTTGAATATTGTGACTGAAATACAATACATCATTTTGTAAGCAATCTTCCCAACTCTGCAGAACATGGTCATTAAGCACTATATAGCACTATTAAGCAGTATTCGATCTAAATCAAGTGTTGCAGTGCCAGCCATGTACACCATCCATAAACACAGAAACATTACTACCGGTGACAACAGCTATTAAGACTCAGACAGAAATCCCCCCCCCCCCCCACGACACACACACACGCAAGCACACGCACGCACACACACACACAGGAGTAACCTGCCCATGGCCAAGGTCAGGAGGCTGCAACATATAGTATACGAGCATATTTGATCAAAGTACGAGAGGTTATGCAAATAGGATCTCTGCAATTAAACCAAATCCATGCATAATACATCAAGCCTCTGCACTTGCGTGTGTGTGTGTGTGTGTGTGTGTGCGTGTGTGTGTGTGTGTGTGTGTGTGTGTGTGTGTGTGTGTGTGTGTGTGTGTGTGTGTGTGAGAGAGAGAGAGACACACAGAGTGAGTGAGTGAGTGAGTACCCTTGACCCTATTCATGCAACTTGCACAGCAACAAATGTTGCACTATCCACGGCTGTCAGTAGTTCAGTGTTCATCAATGCATTCGTTTCCAATTTGACCATATTGCCTAAATACATCTTATTCAGTTATTTGCTCTCATTTACTGTGTTTTTTTTACTATTACATAATACACATAAAGCTGCATAATCAGCAGCAGACCACTGTGCCAGTGGACTAAACTGGAACTGTGAGTGGCCTTGTGTGTTTCAGATGACTTGACCGAAGACGCTAGAGCAGTGGTTCCCAAACTTTTTTACTCAAGACCCAAAAAAGACATTTGCCTGCAGGGACCCTAGATGTACAGGCTCACAATGCCTCGCTTTGCGTCATATTGTGAGCTTGTAGATTGGCTATTACTTCTTAAACATTTATTTTCTACATTATGGAATTTCTTAGATTGTTCTTTGATTTTTTAAAGAAATTAAAATTAAAATTATTGTTATTCACGAATATATATATTTTTGATGTTTTTTTATTATTGTTTTGAAATAATAATAATTAAAAACTAAATGTAGGGAAAACAAGTAGGCCTAAAGGGACCCATAAAATTGTGTCCGCGACCCACAAATAGGTCCGGACGCTGCAGTGTTATCTAGAGTTATCTGACTGGGCACAAAGGAACTAAAACACATGCAGAGCAGAAGACAGAGACCTCATATGAGGGTCATGTGATTCATGTCCATGACATACTCTGTCTTCATTAAGCCATTCAAACCGGGAAAGCATGTGTCATTTAGCATTGGATATTATTATATTTTTTGAAAATGTGCGTAAATCTTTGATTTTTTTTAAAAACTCAAATATTTGCTTCTGGGGCTCCCTGTAACAAAATATTTCGAGATGGGGTCAAATACATATATTTTTTCTGAGAAATGTATGTTTCTATATTATAGAAATATATATACGTTTTTCAGAAAACGGATTTCTGTAAGACATATTGTAGAATGCATGGGCCTCAGGTCTTATAATGGGTTAATATCTTGGAGCTACACAATCTGGAACTCGTGTAATGGCTTTCTGATTGACAGCTAATATAGTTCTGCCTGAATCCACTCTTCCAAATAAAGTCGGGTCATCATACTACTGATAGTGAAAATAAGGGGCTGTGTCCTTCAAGGTGTTCATATCCCGAGCACAGTGCATGCTTTGAAATGTTTTCAATGGGAACACTGTATTTATGCCATGCTGCAAACGGCATGATGAGGCACCGAGTCTATTCTGTGCTGTGCACTGATGTCCTGCATGTGTTTTTATCGGGGCCTCTGCAGGACTCTAAGTCATTGACATGAATATGTTTGAAAACCACTTATTTGAACATCAGAAAACAAGTCCAAATAAGCATCAACACTTTGGAAACTGGCATAGAAACCTGCAACCTGCAACTTCCAATTTATATAAATTATCATAATATGTGATGATAGCAGTTAGCAGGATCATAATAAGCAACATTAGTTCCACATACTAATAAGAGCTGGCAAATATTATTTTGAAGAAGATTTTGGTTGCAAGACATAAAGCAAAATAATATTAAAGGATACGTTATTCTCCAGAAACTGCAGGTTTCTCAATACAAGGCTTTGTGGGGGACTGGAGGCCCAGTTTATGGCCATAACATTACAATGGAGGTCTAGGACTACTGCAATGGAGTCCTGTTTGGGATCTCAAATAAGTACCGAAAGGCTGCAGTATGTCCAAAACTCAGCTGCCAGAGTTCTCATCCGCACCAAGCCTTGGCAGCACTCGCCCCCACCCTTAAACAACTACACTGGCTTCCTGTCAAGTTCTGCGTCACTTATGAACTCCTCCTTCTCATAAACCTCCTGTGACACGGAACCTGCAGTCCACAAACTTGGACCTCCTCTCTGTCCCCAAGGCAGTCAAGCGAACCTTCGGGGACAGAGCGTTCAGTGTGGCAGCCCCCACCCTGGAACTCTCTCCCAATAGAGATTTGCTTATGCTCCATTGCTCCAGCACTTTTAAGGCTGCCTTGAAAAGACACTTTTTTTGGTCGAAGTAGAATGCGGTTCTTTGATGCGTGTCACGGGGCAGCCCGTGCCCTATACACACACACACTGATTAAGGACATTGCACGCACGCACACACCACACAGACTGTGGGTAGTGGGGCAGACAGGTCCATATAATCATATCATAATGTCAATACTGTTGATGTATGCATTTACAGGATGTACAGATGAAATGATGCACAAAGGGAAAGCATTCTGTTTGTTAACCTGTGTTTATTGCAACCTCAGTGTTTGTATGGCCTTCCCAGTACTGGCACTTTAAGAAGGTGGGAAGGTGCCAAGTACTGTGGAGGAGTAGGGGTGTTCCACAATGTCAAGTGTAAAGTATGTCTATTATCTGTTGAAATGAATGTAACCCCATATGATGTGTAATCTAAAATAGAACAGCTAGGGGTGGGGTTACCTATTCAGGTTCAGCTGATAGGGGTGAGCTTGTAGATCTACTGGTTATATTTAATTGCTTCTCGGTTGGTGGTAGGATCCTCTCCTATAAAGAGGAGACTGCAGGCAGAGCTAGTCAGTTATGCTGGGGCAGGCATCATGCTGACAGCCCTGTGAGAGAGCTGCTGGGGCCCATGTCATGGGCGTAGCCTAGTGTATTTTGTTATTTTTCCTCTTTCCCTACGTTGCACATTAAGTCTTTTTGAGTTCTTTGTTTTGTATTTTTGGCCAGTATTATCTTTGCTGTTTGATTTTTCGTTGGTGAATATCTACACTGGAGCTGGAGGTTTTGAACAATAAAAACCACCAAAAAGCATCGCTGACTGTTTTTGGAGCCTTGGCCCTCGGGCAACTTCACAATGCGCATTATGATTTGAATGAGGCTTCACACCTGCCAAACGAAGCGCAGTTTCTGGCAATGCGCAGCAGGATTCGTTTTAATCGCAGTAAAGCATTCTGGTGTGAATGTCACCTGAGTCTCGCGTTGCCAGACTGTTGCCTCTCGCAATAGTTATGTGAGACTAGTGAATATGCAAGACAATAGTTATGCGAGAGAATAGGCTATGCGAGACTAGTTAAGCACCAACACAGAAGCTTGCCCTCACTTGAGTACACCTTTGTTTCACACTGCATTTTTAACACATTCACACCTGGGAGGTGCCAATTACAGCAATTTGTTCAGGCTGCCACTGAGCACCTCCACTGGAGCTGGGGATTTGATGCCTTGCTCAAGGTTCACCTCGATAGGACTACATGAGGGACGGAAAAGCATTTCTCACTCACTTTCACCCACAACACTATAAGCAGGTCCGTGATTCATGCCATAACCCTCCATGCCATAAGCCTGTTTCTCTATCCTCGAGGCTATACTGCCACCCTGTGAGGAATAGCCTTGAGGTATTTCAGGGGCATGGATTACGATTGATGTACACTTATATTTTATTGTACACGTAATATTTTGAATTCATATACGTGTACTGTATGATAGCGTGTGTCTGTGTAAATATGATTCAAATAAGTTGATATATAACACTGAACAGATGGGACAATTACAGACTTCCCGTAGCGTAGAACATACAAATCGAGTATTATTGTGGAATGAACATGCAGTGTTGCAAAACACTCAACCCAGAAGTCGCATCAGCCATATGCTGTGCTAAATCATGAACCCTAGACCGTGGGATCAACTCATTTTGCAGGATTCTGATCCGGTCTAGAGCAGATATAACAGATATAACAGATATAACAGATATATCAGTATAACCACACAGCGGAAACTAGAGCGGATATTGAATAGTCTGTGTCTCTCCAAAATGATTCCCTGTGGCTAGAGGCATCATCATTTTAGGACCCTCATAAACCTGTGATACTGCGCAGTTAGCTCATCTTTAAAATAAAGAATACTTCTTGGAATACTTAGTCTGGTATGTCCATGATTTATTTTAACTCAAGTGACTGGCGAGACCAGGCTACTTAATTTGGCATTAATGTGGGGGAACAATGCAGCACCCAACCGAATATACCGGATAAGTAGTAGGTGTCGCATCACACCAGTCAGTTAAAAATGTGAAAAACTCTGGTAACGCAATGTAACATATTTATTTAGCCAAATGTAAATGGGCCAGAGTTAAAAGCTCATTTTCATCAGGCACATGAACCCAATGCTCCCTATACAATGGGCATAATATGTGAGATTAGAGCTAGAGGTATTTTCTGTGAAGAGATGAGGGGGCTAAATCTAGAGCCCTGGGGGACCACAGTCAATTGTTTAAGTTGTTAATGTGAAGTAAAGTTGTAAGGCCTCTGTAGGTTTCTTTCCTCAACAGATTGAACAAAATGAGAGACATACTGTAGCTTTGTATCTGTGTAACAGAATAGCTGTGAGGTTCAGGTGTGTATGGTGTGGCAAATGTAATTCTCATGGTCTCATTAAAGCTGACTAATTGTATGAAAGAAAGAAAGTACTCATCAGAGGCTGCTTGATAACCAGATTGTCAATCACAGTGTGGTCGTCCCTCTATAGGCTTAAACGTTTAACCCTTATTCTCGGGGAAAACAGTTAACCACTTGAACCCCAGCATCCCAATTCAGGCGGGAACATTCGCCATATAGCCGATCTACAAGCTCACAGTCACAACTCGACTCAACACTACACATTGTGAGCTTGTAGATCGGCTATTTCTGGTGAAGCAATTTGGTGTAGAATTAGAGGGGTTAAAACAAGTAGTTAAAATACAGGTCACACATTTGCACATACAGTAAAGTAGCTGTTGTCTACTACAGTAGCTGTTAACTACAGTAGCTGTTGTCTACTACAGTAGCTGTTGTCTACTACAGTAGCTGTTGTCTACTACAGTAGCTGTTGTCAACTACAGTAGCTGTTTACTACAGTAGCTGTTGTCTACTACAGTAGCTGTTTACTACAGTAGCTGTTGTCTACTACAGTAGCTGTTGTCAACTACAGTAGCTGTTGTCTACTACAGTAGCTGTTAACTACAGTAGCTGTTGTCTACTACAGTAGCTGTTGTCTACTACAGTAGCTGTTGTCTACTACAGTAGCTGTTGTCTACTACAGTAGCTGTTGTCTACTACAGTAGGTGTTGTCTACTACAGTAGCTGTTGTCTACTACAGTAGCTGTTGTCAACTACAGTAGCTGTTGTCTACTACAGTAGCTGTTGTCTACTACAGTAGCTGTTGTCTACTACAGTAGCTGTTGTCTACTACAGTAGCTGTTGTCTACTACAGTAGGTGTTGTCTACTACAGTAGCTGTTGTCAACTACAGTAGCTGTTGTCTACTACAGTAGATGTTGTCTACTACAGTAGCTGTTGTCTACTACAGTAGCTGTTGTCTACTACAGTAGCTGTTGTCTATATACAGTAGTTGTTGTCTACTACAGTAGCTGTTGTCTACTACAGTAGCTGTTGTCTACTACAGTAGCTGTTGTCTACTACAGTAGCTGTTGTCTACTACAGTAGCTGTTGTCAACTACAGTAGCTGTTGTCTACTACAGTAGCTGTTGTCAACTACAGTAGCTGTTGTCTACTACAGTAGTTGTTGTCTACTACAGTAGCTGTTGTCTACTACAGTAGTTGTTGTCTACTACAGTAGCTGTTGTCTACTACAGTAGTTGTTGTCTACTACAGTAGCTGTTGTCTACTACAGTAGCTGTTGTCAACTACAGTAGCTGTTGTCTACTACAGTAGTTGTTGTCTACTACAGTAGCTGTTGTCTACTACAGTAGTTGTTGTCTACTACAGTAGCTGTTGTCTACTACAGTAGTTGTTGTCTACTACAGTAGCTGTTGTCAACTACAGTAGCTGTTGTCTACTACAGTAGCTGTTGTCTACTACAGTAGCTGTTGTCTACTACAGTAGCTGTTGTCTACTACAGTAGTTGTTGTCTACTACAGTAGGTGTTGTCTACTACAGTAGCTGTTGTCTACTACAGTAGTTGTTGTCTACTACAGTAGCTGTTGTCTACTACAGTAGTTGTTGTCTACTACAGTAGCTGTTGTCTACTACAGTAGCTGTTGTCTACTACAGTAGCTGTTGTCAACTACAGTAGCTGTTGTCTACTACAGTAGCTGTTGTCTACTACAGTAGCTGTTGTCTACTACAGTAGTTGTTGTCTACTACAGTATAGCTGTTGTCTACTACAGTAGCTGTTGTCTACTACAGTAGTTGTTGTCTACTACAGTATAGCTGTTGTCTACTACAGTAGCTGTTGTCAACTACAGTAGCTGTTGTCTACTACAGTAGCTGTTGTCTACTACAGTATAGCTGTTGTCTACTACAGTAGCTGTTGTCTACTACAGTAGCTGTTGTCTACTACAGTAGCTGTTGTCTACTACAGTAGCTGTTGTCTACTACAGTAGCTGTTGTCTACTACAGTAGCTGTTGTCTACTACAGTAGCTGTTGTCTACTACAGTAGCTGTTGTCTACTACAGTAGTTGTTGTCTACTACAGTATAGCTGTTGTCTACTACAGTAGCTGTTGTCTACTACAGTAGTTGTTGTCTACTACAGTATAGCTGTTGTCTACTACAGTAGCTGTTGTCTACTACAGTAGCTGTTGTCAACTACAGTAGCTGTTGTCTACTACAGTAGCTGTTGTCTACTACAGTAGCTGTTGTCTACTACAGTAGCCAACAACATGTCAGAGTACAGTAAAAGGGAAATCGGGGTTTGGAGATGCTTGTGGGTTGTTGTTTTTTCTTAATTTCTTTTCTGTTGATATCAACCCTTCCTGAAAACAAGAAAAAAGAAAAAGAAAACAAACGAAAAGGATCTTAAAGAACAATGACATATGATAGCATTTCAATAAGAAGGTTTTCCACATACTGTATTTCACCAATTGGAATTGTGCCTTTGGGTTGATTTAGCTTGTTTTTGTGTGTGTTTGAATCTCTCTCTGCTTGCCTTCAGATTGCACCATCCTCCTACAGCCTGTCTATTTCACTGTAATTATGCTTATCCTTTTTGGGTCCCCCCCTGCACCCCCTTACCCCCCCCCCCCACACACACACACACACACACAACCCCACCGTCCCATCCCTGCAAACCCTTTTTGGAGCCCTCAGCAGTTGTCATGGAAACGAGGCTTACGCCAGGCACATGCTTCACCCTTTGAACACAATTAACATGTGGCCTGATTTATGCCCCCCTTTTTTTAGGTGTGTGCGTGTGCGTGTGTGTGTGTGGGGGGGATGAACACTATTCAATATCTTTTTTTTATCCATCTGCAGTTATACGGTTGTAGGGGTGTAGGGAGGGATGGGTGGGGATAAAGAGAGCGAGGTCATGGTGAGCGAGCTAGTTAATGCTCTTCTTTAGCTTTCCTCTTCATTTTGGGGTGTTGAGATGTGTGATGGAGTGGATGGATGGATGGATGGATGGATGGATAGTGTGTGAGAGGGAGATGGAAGGAAGTGTAGGGAGTGACATGAAGGGTCAGACAGACAGACACTTTTTTAATTGGCGACAAGTAAACAACGCTTCGAGCCGTTCTGTCTTTTTCAAGTAAACATTTTGTAGTATTGAAAGAGAATCGTGAAAGTGCACTGACATCTGTGTGTGTTTGTGTAAAATGTGCCAATGAGTGTTGCCAAGTTGTATAAAGCGGACCAGCCAGCAGGTGTATCAGGTTAACTAACACCTGCTGGCCATCTCTGACATCTTTCCTAATTTAGTTTCTCACTCATTTTCTCTCCTTTATGTTTCCTCTTACCCCCACATCTTCATGTCTTTCTGCTGAGTACTCTCATTCTATGTCACTGTCCTCTCTCTCCTCTTTCAATACGCATCAAACACAAAAGCACACATTATCCCTGTTCATTAGATGTCATGTGAGAGTTCTTCAGGGCTTGATCTTACATGGGGCCGAAGCTTAGAGAGCAGAGTGGGCGAAGACAGAGGCGAGAATGAGGGCAGGGAGAGACAGACTCAGAACGGTGAAGGGGAGAGAGAAAGATGGAGCGAGAGAGAGAGAGAGAGAGTGAGAGAGAGAACATATAGAGAGCGAACGGAGGAAGGCCAGGTGACAGAAACGCAGAGGCAGTCAGGTGGAAAGTACCCCGGCGCTGGAGCCAATTAAATCCCACCACATGTTTTTCCGGAGACAAAAGCCCAGGCACTTGACCCTCCTGTGAGGGAGAGGAGGGATGAATGTGAGGCGTGACAAAGGCAGAGGGAGATGAGCGGAGCAGCAGAATGGGGTGCATGGATCCGGGCAGGAAAAGGTGCAGCAATATTATGGAGGGACGGATGAACAAATAGGGGGATGGGCGAGCAAATAGGAGGATGGATGCAATGAAGGGATGGAGAGAGAGGAGAGAGACAAGGAGTAGAAATTGTGGGAGACAGCATGAGGGAAATGAAGAGGTGGAGAGGTAAGGGAGAAGGCTACCCCCTCCACCTCTTAGAGAGAACAGACAAGCGCTGTGTGGTTCGGGGAGGAAACACCATCCTTATAGGGTTTCTTTTCTCTGTTGTTTGCTTTATTTTCATTTATTTCTTGTCTATCTGACTGCTGCTCCTGACATAATCACGCACACATACACGCACGCACAGGTCAAGGTTTTCTATAGTTAGATGAAAAAAATTAATTACACAACAAGATAACTGTTTAACTCAACGGAATATTCAAGTTCAGGAGCCCCTGGTTAGGGAGTGCCAAAGGTGGAGTAAACTAATTATTACACACCCTACCCATCATCACCTGATGGCCTGCAGAGGTGTTTAGAAACTTCGCAAACTTTGAGAGCCCGTTTATCAACTTTCCGAATTCCGGTTTAACAACATTGAAATGTCCCTCAAATATTTTCAAATTTCATTTGAATATTTACATTCTGTATATAATCTACCACAAATAAAATATAAAATGACTTGAGTCGACATGAGGATCAAAGTGCTGACCTCTGTCACATATGACTGACATGCTACAAACAGTTGTCATACGTCAGGTTTCACTAAAGCCCCCCTCTCTCTCCCTCTCTGTCCATCTCTGGCCTCGCTGACTTTGGGCATGTTCATACCTTTAATCCGCCCGCCTGAGACGGACGGACGGACGGACGGACGTGTCTGTGAAAATTTAGGTGAGGGGTTGTGCGGCAGCGTGTGCCTGAATGTGCATGTGTGTGCATATGTCCTGGCAGTTATACATACACAAACGCACGCGCACACACACACACACACACACACACACACACACACACACACACACACACACACACAAAGCCAGAGTGCAGTAACTACATTTTGGTCAACATTTAGTTATAACAAAAAATGTACTCCTTGGTGTCTGTTTTATCTTGTGACAAAGTTTCAGAGTTTAATTTAATTTTAGTTTTTAGAGAGACAATTGCAAACTGCAAAATCTAACTCAAAACCAAGGCATGAACTATATTTTTGGGGGGTCAAGGGTCAAATCAGCCATTCAGATGGCCAGTTGAAACCTTTTAAAGCCAATTCAATTATCTCAGTTTCTCCTTGAGCGTATATAGTTACTTTGTAGGGCATTATACTAGATACACACAGATATAATAGTAATTTTATATTGATGATCTAGTATCACTCTGATCTAAAACCAGTAAAACCAATCCAAGCATACAGTACTGTATAGTGCTACTATTTGTATGTTAACTATAGTATCTACCTTACGTTGCACACATAGCAACTCCACTACTGAACACTGACATACATGTTTTTGTTACAATAGTATTGGTGCAAAAAGTGAATAGGTATAGTTATAGAAACAATATGAGATATGCTGAAATAATGGTGTGTGACAAAACACGACTTGCACAGGCTTTAACATGAGAATGGACCACAAGTTACAACTGTACCTGGAAGGGAGGAGGAATTCAGTCTGTTGATTCTGATGATTGATTGCTGCCATCATGCTTGTGACTGTGGAATAGCACCCAGACAGACAAGGAGACGGAAGGAGTGTCAAAGAAAGAGGGCAGCAGAGAGGAGGAAATTCAGACATGAGGGGAAAGAAATACTGTATACTGTGCCTGTTCCTGATCAGGTTCACAAGTGTACAGATACCTTGAGGTACAAAAAAAAATGTATACTATATATATATAGTTTAGTAAGGTGCAGTAGACTAGTCTATTTTATCCTTTTACATTTGTCCATAAATAAATGCCCTATTGTATATTTCAGTAGCGAAAACAGCCAATCTACAAGCTCAAGAATGTGTCATGATGCAGCTCGTTGTGAGATCAACAAATTAAAACGGAATAATTTTGCATGATGACATGCCTGAAATATGGATGCCAGGTTGAAAGTGGTTCAATCTGTTTGTGTCTATTTCATTTCCTGAAAAGTAACAGTTTTGTACCTACAAGGTTTCTCGCTCGACAGTGGCGATTTGTACCGTTGTGCTGCTACAGCACTGTGAGCTTGCTGGTGGAGTGCTTTGGAGAGCTTCAGGAAATGGGCTGTGTTCCTGCCACATTCTGTGCAATGGCACGGCTGTCACTGCACAAGAAAGTAAGTCATCATTTGGTGATGTCAGCCAGTGGATGGAACAAATTAGGAGAAATTGCACTTGGGATTGTTTGGCTTAAAATTCTTCAACACAGAAGTGACTTTTTATTCTGCCATTTCAAGAGTGACATTTGTGATGTGACAAAACCATATACTTAAGGTCCCCACACACCGAGTGTCACAGTCTGTGACTTGTGTTATGTATTTTGTGTACCCTGTTTCATGGTTTTAGTTAGTTAGTGTTTTACCTTTTTACTGTGATGTTGTACACTGTATTTTTCCTCGTTCTTAGTTGCAGTAGTTGCTTTACACTGTGAACCGTTATTTTGTAGTCTTGTTTTGTGCCTTCCTGTCTGCCCCTGTAGTTCTGTTCCTGTCTTGTCTCACTAGTCCTGTGATTGTCAGTGTTTCCACCTGTGTTCCCCTTAGTTCCCCAGCCTATCCCAGTGTTGATTGTCAGTGGTGTTCACCTGTGTCTAGTTATCCCATGTCTATAAGTTTGCCCTTGTGTGTTCAGTTCCTTGTTCGTTCGTAAAATGTTGTCAGTGGTTTTCTGTTCCGAGTGATTTCCATGTTCCTAGTGTTTTGCCTAGCTCCTAGTTTTTCCTCGTGTTCCTAGTGTTTTGTTTGTTCCTGATTTTTGGTTAATAAAACCCCCTTGCATTCGACCTGCCTGTCCTCTGCCTCTGTCCTGCACTTGGGTCCTACACCTGCCTGTCCTGAACCGTGACACAGAGCGCGTTTTTAGGATTTTTAGCAGCGGTTTTCCGAAGAACGCGTCCAGTGTGCAACCACCTTTAGGTCAATAAAGTTTGCAAGTAGGCCACAGTACATATGGACCATTATGTGTACTGGCTGCTACCAGGATAACTTCTATGAGAAGGGCTTAATATTTTGTGGACTGGCTGCTACCAGGATATTCAGGATATTCAGAGAGTCTTGACAAGTGATGTCTCACGCATGGTTTGTTGTCCAACATGGAACAAATACAGGTCACAGGCGATGCAATGGGTGGATCTTATATGGGTGGACAGTGAACGGTCTGTCAGACCCTTTTCAGCCCTCCTCTCAGCTTTTCCAACAAAATGCAAAAGGAGAGAAAGTAGACATGCACTCAAAAAAGATAGCAAAGGAAAATGCCATCGTCTGATTGCTTCAACAACTGTCCCCCCACCCCCTCCCCCAAACTGCCAACCACCTCACTGTACTCAACACCACACGCCGCGCCGGCAGCATCTCTCTGGGACAGCAGGCTGAAACAAGCACTCTGGGGGGAAGGCAATCTGGTGCTAGATATGTCATTAGAGTGGACCTTTGAGAACAAGTGATTGAGCATAGTGCTTCCCTGGAGAGAAGGGGTAGAGCATCTCTCTGAGCCTGTCCCTCAGCTTTCTCTTTCATTATCCCTACCATCCTTATTTCCTTCTTTCTAACACAGCTTTATTATCTTTCCGTTATCAACAGTGGGGGGAAAACAGCAAAACAAAACACTAGAATAAGGTAAGACTAAAATAAGTGAGATGAGGACAGAAGTCTTGCTGAGGACAAAGGCTCTGATGTTCATAAAATAATGAGAAAAGACAAAGAAATAACGAGAAAGACATTAAATAAAAACAGTGCCAGAGTTATCTACACCACCATTAAATTATATTCCATGTACAAAAAAGGAGTAGGAAGAAGTTTTGTAAAAGAGAAAAACGTGTTCAGCTTAGTTACCGAATTCATGTTCAGTCCACTCCAGCAGTGCTAGTCATCCTGCCGAGCTGAACCTCACACCAGCAGTGCTGTCCCGCAGTGCCCGATCTCTGCCTCTCTGTCTCTGGAGACCAAGCTTTGTATGGGTTTGCATAGCCTATGCGTATGCCTGTGCACGCAGAGTCTAAACATCATACTGATCATTTCTAATTTCTATAGGATGTCAACACAATGCCCCATTGATCACTATGGCCCTGCAAGTCCTGTCCCATGCAGCCACTCATAGGTGTTTGTCATCACCTATAGATGCACTGCATACTGTAGTATATATAAACATTAAACAATATCGAATATTACATGATGATATGGTTCCGAAATCAACGTTTGCCACAACATTATGCGGGAGAACCACATCAAAGGTCCTCTCTCTGGCCGATACATGACAAAAATGGAACATAAAGCACTGATACTCAAAGAAATCCCACAATTACAATGGAATCCAAAAATACCCTAAACCCTAAAATTACCGGCATTCAAATACATACAAAACCGTCACCAGTGATCTTCATTACATTTACATCATCATCCTCATCAGCGTGCTTGACTCTCTCTGTGTTCATTTCATACATTTTAACACTGTGAGTTAAGTGAGTTTCCTCTGAGAACATGTTTGACAGCTCACGGTATGCATCCAGGGTAAAGTAAAGTTCCTTTAACTTAACCTATAGACCAATTATTTGTTTACAAACATTGAGACTGGTCGCACGGGTGACGGGTTTCATGTAATCAATTCCCAACAGATCTCCAAACCTGTTGTTTTGGGGAACACTGGTTTCAGTCCATTCAACTTACTCATCTGTGAAGAGAAAAGCCTGGTCACAACCTAAGGCAGAGACGCTATCAGTGGAAGTGTCGGTCCGGAACATCCGTCAGATGTATTTCCCCCGGATACGATATTTTTCCAACCAATCACAACCTTCATGGAGAATGTAAACTGATTTGTAAAGCATCAACGTCATTTCCTTGAGCGGTACTTCCGCCAAAATCCTGCAACTTCCACCCCCAAAAAATGATAGTGTCTACAGCGAACAGGTCTTGCCCAGCATGGGTGCACCCTAGGAGACATTTATACTTCACTGCACAACTGTATTGCACACAGAGAACAGCTGACAAGCTCACATCAACTGTTGTGAGCGTAGAGGTCTGCGTGCGCAACACCATCGCGGGACGAAGCATAAATTATACTTGATGGGCTGCAGGTGTGCGTGCAGCCATGCACAAATAGGCTCTGCTGCTGTGATAATGAGCACACCTCCCGTTCTTATGACAGCGAATGTATAGGTGTGGTTTTGAGGACAACTGCTTTGAATTGCTATTATTGTTCACACACAACAGAAACCAATGGATTATATATTTCAAGAGTGAGAGAATACAATCATTCTTCCTCCACACTGGGAGAAAAACAGCATCTGAAAGTTTGATGGGGCATGTTGTACACGTGACTGCAGTTAGAACTTTTCCATTGCATCTTATGAGAGGTGGGTAACGTTCTTGTGCTGCCGGCCTGCACGTGCATGCTGGTGCCTATCAGTGTGACGTCTATAGACTCCACTAGGTTATATTATTTACATGGATGACAGGGCTCATCAATGATCTATCAAAACACACCACCCAGAAAAATGACATACTCATTATATCAACCCATCTGTAATTATGACTGATCAACAATACTGGCACGCAAAAAACACCTTCATAAATTACATAGGTGTGAGGTGTCTTTTCAAAGTGCTATAGCCTACTGTAAATATATACACAGCTCATCAAGTCTTTGTTGACCTGAGTGACGTCAAGACTCTGTTGACCCGGGGGACATATTGATGGACGCTTCACTTCACACTTACAGTATGTAGCCAAACGAGATATACCGGTAGATTAACAGTCTCTAATGTCATATTGATATTATTGAGTCTTGAGCTACGTGGAAAGTCTGTAATTATACAGTAGCTTGAGCATTACATGAGGAACTCTCTCTCTCTCTCTCACACACACACACACACACACACACACACACACACACACACACACACACACACACACACACTCTCTCTCTCTCTCAGGCTGTTGAATGTGTGATTGATATAGGCCCTGTGAGATGCAGCACTCTGTGCTACGTCCCTTACAGCCGACTGTCAGCCAGCCTGTGGACAGAATAATGTCTGGGTGATTTGACTGCTCCCTAACAGGGTACTATGTCAATGTGTCACCAGGCAATTGGGGTTATTATGTGACAGGGCAAACACACACACACACACACACACACACACAGTGAGACACGGACATGCACACGGCATACGCATGCACGTACGCACGCACGCACGCACGCACACACGCACGCACACACACACACACACACACACACACACACACACACACACACACACACACACACACACACACACACATGCACACACACACACACACACACACACACACACACACACACACACACATGCACACACAAACATGGGCAATTGCATGCAGACAACCAAAATTCCCCATGGGCAAAAGCAGAGATACACACACGCGATACAAACACATACTTACTTACAGACATGCATAGAAATTATTTTGCACACATGCAAAATAGTCAGATTATGAGCACTAAAGTTCAATCAAGTGGAATGGAACAAAACAAAGAATAGAGCAAGAAGAGTAACACAGCGGTGGAGGTAAGGGAGAATAAACACTGGAGCTATAGAGGGAGGGAGCATAGAAGGGTATCGGGGGATGAAAAGGATGGAAGGAGGAGATACATGGAGGGCAAGTTGGAGGAAGAGGAATGGTATAGGATGCCAGGAAGGGAAAGAACAGAAGGTGGCTAGAGCAAGGAGATAGAGATGGAGCAGCGCCCAAAAAATCACAGCCATTATAGGCTTATGCCGTTGCTATGGGAATTTGGGGGCTCTTTTTCACCCCAAAACATATTTGAATACTGGATTCACACACACATACGCCTGCGCGTGCACTCACTTAGGTGCAAAGTAACAATGTGACAGAGTTAAATCCCGTTAAATCCCTCATTTCATTTCATTTCATTTTATTCTTTGTACTGTTATTTTGTTAATTATGGGGCATAATAATACCCCTATAACACTTTGAAAACACTTCAAATAATACTGTAAAGTAGACAACAAAATTGTGGCGTGTACATGCGTGTGAGTGAGAGAGAGAGAGAGAGTGAGAGGGAGAGAGGGAGAGAGAGAGAGAGAGAGAGAGAGAGAGGGAGAGAGGGAGAGATAGATAGAGAGAGAGAGAGAGAGAGAGAGAGAGAGAGAGAGAGAGACTATAGGCTTATATGTAAATGAGTATTTTTGACTGAAGTTAACAACGTTTTCCGGAAACTTTCATTATAGACCATTAAAGGGTTAGTTCCAATTTTTGGACTTAAAGCTGCCTCAGCCAATTGAGGCTCAACCAATCAGGCTCTGCCAGTGGGCCGAATTGATTGCCAAGTACACTTCTCACAGTCAGTTTGCAGTCTTCACACACAGGCACACAGGCACATACACAGATCTCCATGCGGGACACCAGCTGACAGTTAAAACAGGTGCTATGACAACGTATGGTTCCCAAGTTGCATCGTTCCCAAGTAGGCCGGTGGCCGACTGCGACGGGCACGTACAGGTCTAGTTTATTTTTAATGGGTGGCCCCCAGTGCCCACCAAATGCCCGGAACTACTTTATATTCAAACCTCACCAGAACTCCCACCACGGGACTCAATTAATTAATACATTTGCAACAAGTAAATTGGCAAGTATTTCCTACTGAATCCTACACAGCTCAAGTAAAAAAAAGTCTGAAGTAACCCTTTAGATTGAAGAAAACAGGATGGATTGTGGTAGACAAGACCACAATCATGAGTCCCCTCTGAGAACAGGTTTGACAGCTGACAGTATGCATAGGGATGCATTTACATCCTGCTTGTTAAATTTTAACAGGTTTCAGGTTTAGCCTATGTACATATTGGATGACACAGGGCTCAAAGATCTGTCAAACACGTACACCACCCAGAAAAATGACATACTCATTATGTCAACCCAACCATAATTAGGATTTATCAACAATATTGTCACGCAAAAACCACACCTTAAATTAATTTGTCAAGAACATTTTCTTTATCCCACAATTTTGTAACCCATTTTTTCACCCAGTGATAATCTAATGTAATCCTGGGTGGTACACTTCCTCTGCCAACCTGGGGGGGCAGCGGACTGACCTTATGCTTCCTTCTATGCATGAAGAGTCCAAGCTGCTTCTTTTCACCTGACAGGGGGAGGTAGTTTAGAGACCAGGATTACGGCATGTTTTTGTGAGGGTACCTACCCTAGGGGACACGGGGAGAACATGCAAACTCCACACAGAAAGGCCCTTTCGCCTACCCCGCGCCAACCCCGCCTCGGGTATTGGCACTGATGACGCAGAGGAGGGAACACGCCCCCAGTGCCCACAGCGTCCCCAGTGGGAATCGAACCCAGGACCTTCTAGCTGTGAGGCGACATACCGACTGTGCCACCGTGACCCTATCAAGAACATTTTATTTTATTTTTGGTTATTGTTGTCTAAACCAAACTATGTTTGAATGTGTCAATACCATAGGCTTGTATTAATCAGAGGTTTTCATATTATGAGGTATTCATACCATATAGCTTTGTCCTAATTCCACACGGATCCATAACAAGTGTGGATATTGGATAAGCTCATGGTCAATATGGATCATTTTTTGAGGGGCGCTAGCCCGTCCTATATACAGCTTTTTGTCCTACCTCGTGTCACATTCGCTATTGACAATGAAAGGAGAATTACGTCATACGTGTCTGAGAGAATCGACATGTTACGTCATGATGATGTACGATGATATGAGCACTGATCACTTCACACGGGTGTGATTTTTCACTTTTTTTAAAAGAACAACAGTGAATGAGGCCTCATGGCCCATACTAGCATTCATCATTGCCCTCATGCCCAACATGAACAATTACGGTATACACACTTTACCTTTTTATAATCTGACAGAATGCATGTGGAGATATACACTTTTGTCAGTGCAATTGCAGCACTGCAAGTGACGTCAATGTAGCACATATTTCAGATTGAACCAAAGTCCAAAACATTAATATGCGCCATATGCTTGTGGTCTAAAACCCCCCTGTCCAGGAAGGAACTGTGGTTATTTGTACTCTAGGATTTACCCGTGGCTTATTGCTATGAACTAAGTAGGCGAGAGGAAATCAATAGATGGCGACAGCTAGTCAATCTCAAACTCAATGTTGGAACTGCAGTCTCCTTAAGCGGATGGATCTTCCCCATAGACACATTCAATCTCGACAAGGACGCCGTGCTGCCCGAGACGGAGAACCTCCATGTAAATTGAACCAAGGAGGAATAAATCGCCTGACAGCATCACTAAATAACTTTAAGTCCAGCCATCCCTGGGTGGAAATGGGCTTACGTCAACTTGTAGCAAGAGCATTTACATCAGGGCAAGCCATGGTGTTTTTACATGCCTTGACTCCAAACGAATAGAACTCCTGACACATCAAAAAACTGTCTGGGAAGCTCCTAGGTCTTAAAAGGAGCCCCGGAGCATGGGGGTGGGGGGGGGGGGTGTCACAGAGGGGAAAAGCAATTTGATTCTTCCACGGTTCTTGGGTAAATGAGATGATGCAGTTCCATGTGCATGCAGGAATTGACTTATCAGGTAATATCTGTGGTGTTGGAAGAAAAAAAAGAGGCAGAGAAATACCTATTAAAATCAAACAGCTTGGGCATTTGCTATCATTTGGTCTATTGCTTTGGAGAAAAAAAAATCCTCACTCAAGGCCTCACTCATTTTAGGCTGTTTCTGGTGCATGTTCCATGGGTGCATTCAGGTGGGCTTTTCACCCATCTGATGTGTGGGCCGCGTGCATTTTCAGAGCATTTTAATTTTAATGATCAATAATTCGATTGTGTTGTGGCGTCGATCAATGGAATAGAGTATACTCTGTATACACTATAAGTTTCTGTGTTCAGTATCACAATGAAAACTACATTGTCAAGGCTTTAAAGAATAAGTACCGTGACATGAGATAACGACTTTGTTTTTTACATAATTGTAACTATCCGATCTACAATGACACATTGTGAACTTTAGCTATTTGAAATATTTTAAAATAGTAAAAAATTGGCAAGTACGTTTTGGAATAAGGGGTAAGGGCTTAGAGTATATATGAATAGAGACGGCACCCGGAGGAAACCCTGAGGCGAAATGGACATAGTGTCCGAATTTGGTATTGCAGCTCGAGCCAGCGCTGGTCCGTGACTATATCATTGCGCACGTTCATGTTATTGGGGCCATGACACGTGAACGAATGTTTCATACATGAACGCGCACAAACGGCACAATGATAGTCAACGACCAGTGCGTTCATGTTATTGGGGCAATCCATCCCAGAATGCACTTGTTCCTAGGAGTAATATCGCCTCATGCGCTTTTGAGCAACTTAATGCAAGTGGATGGGAAGAGGAATCCGGTGCCGTCTCTATTCATACTCTAAGGGGAAGGGGTGGCGCAAGATATAGATAGCCGTAGAGCAGCGGTCCCCAAACTTGTTTGGCCGTGCACCCCCTGTTACCTCCTGACATAGCTGACAAACCCCCCCAACGCTCATTTGGCCAAAAATGTTACATTATGGTAAATAATCACAGCTGTATGAGAGACATGCAGCTGCTGTATACTCCTGCTGCTGCTCTATACATCTCCTTACAACAGTGGTTTACCAGATTTAGCTGTTCGTGTTAAATAACACCATAAAACAGCCATTGCCCTTTTCATGTCACGCACCCCCTAGAGGGCGTTCGCGCACCACAAGGGGTGGAGTTTCCAGTTCAGTTTTTGTGTTTGTTTTAGAAAGGTTGAAAGGATGTCTAACACACAGCCTGGCTGCATGACTGGCTGAGTAAACAGCCACTCGCCTCTGTCAGGATTGGAAGTTGCTCTTCTTGGTAGCCGGGAACTACTTTCTTGTCAAAGTTGTTCTTGTGGTGAATTATTAATAACTAAGAACAAATTTTTCTTTAGAAAACCAATAAGCCACGCAAGGTCTCATGTACCTGTAGGCTATTTTATAATGGCATCACTACGCCCTTCAGCCATTATAAAATACTCGTAAACTGCGACCTCTAGTGGCTTATTGGGTTAATATACAGCACGTACTGGAGAGGTGTCCTAACCACAACTTTATGTCAAAGTATGCTCACTAGTACTGATGTTCTAACCAGTGCAACTCAAACTGACTGTGTGTGTGTGTGTGTGTGTGTGTGTGTGTGTGTGTGTGTGTGTGTGTGTGTGTGTGTGTGTGTGTGTGTGTGTGTGCGTGCGTGCATGTGCGCAGCTGCGCGTGTGCGTGCATGTGCTTGTGCGTGTGTGTGGGTGCATGAGGGGACAGAGAGAAAGAGAGGCAGAGATCAGAGATGGATAGAGAGGGGCATCAGTGAGTGTAATTGCTGGTATATATATTTCTTCTATATACGTGTATGTTATGAGGTGACACTGTCAGAGGATATCTTCAGGTTTATGTGTTTGTTATGGCTGGATGTAATGCTGCGCATCACAGCAGCTGCTTTGTGTCTGTTTTCAGGGTCATACGTTCATCCATTCATGTGTAGGATTCTGCCTTATTGGTATAATGAATTGACAGCTTGTGGTCCTGGGGCCAAGCATGCGCCCAAGCACGTACGCACACGCACATTTTAACCATTTATTTATGACCACACAAAGAAGATGAATACAAGGACACAACTTTTACAGCTGCAGTAAGGTTCCATTTATAAATAAAGAGACCAGCAATTCTCAATAATTATAATTGCATATACTGTACAATATGGCTAAGTCAATCATGGGTTGCAGCCAGGGGAGGATTATCCAACGGGCCTGTTGGGCCCAGGCCCAGGGGCCCTTGAGCTAGGGGGGATCCGGGGCCCCTGAGCTAGGGGGGCGCCCTGAGCTTGAGCGTCCACGTGACCGCAAAGAGGCTCAAGCTCAGGGGTCCCCCAAAAAAGGGGTAACATTGATTAACAGTGACGCACACAGTCCTTGTCACTGTTATTAACAATGGGCTAATTCATTTGTGTCAATAAAATAACCCCAAAAGTCCTAAACCGACAGACAGACAGACAGACAGACAGACAGACAGACAGACAGACACAAAAAGATAGAGCTATATCCAATGTGTGTAGGGCAGGAGGGAACCGTTGGTTTGACAGATCACAGGAGCCTTGAACTGGGGCCAGTTGTCCTCTGTGTGTGGTTGGCTGGGGGGTAGGTGATGTCAACCACTGGCAGGTAATTTGGCCTGAGCCTGGCTCCCAGGGGCAGGACACACGCACGCACGCATGCGTGCACACACAAACACACACACCCACCCCCACACACACACACACACACACACACACACACACACACACACACACACACACACACACACACACACACACACACACACACTCTCTCTCTCTCTCTCTCTCTCTCTCTCTCTCTCTCTCTCTCTCTCTCTCTCTCTCTCTCTCTCTCTCTCTCTCTCTCTCTCTCCCCCTCCCTCCATACCTGGACCAAATCCCTCCAGCAACTGTTCTATAATAGGCAAGTTCTTCAAGAGGATATTAGGAAGGAAACATTACACCACATGAAGCAGTGTCAAAAGTGCTGTTATGCAAAAAAAACTATGTGTAACATTAAACACAAACACGCGCATGCTCTCAAGCACGCACGCATGCATGTGTGCACACACACATACACACGCCCACGCACGCACGCACGCACGCACGCACGCACGCACGCACGCACACACACACACACACACACACACACACACACACACACACACACACACACACACACACACACACACAATTCTGCTGCACTCTTGGTACCCATATAGGCCTATAGCCCCAGTTATTCCTCAGTGTGTTTTGGCTATACATTGCCTCAGTCTGGGCTGTATTGGACAGGTTGTGTCTGTGTCTGTCTGTCTGTTGGCCAATTAGTGAGTCTCTCTCAGGGGCAGGACTTGAGGCCCTCACCCTGGCTGCCCCCTGCAGTCCTCCGTAGATCTGTTAGCAGTGTGATCTGGATGTGAAGGCACGGTGAGGGCATGTCAGCTGGCAGGTCGCTATGGCTCGGTCACACACTGCCTCCCTGTGAAGGCAATGTAGGAGCATTGTGCTTTGGATTTTGTCAACAGAACTTGATTGCGTATAGGCTATTAATGACTTTCGTTAAGTGAGGACACATGACACACAGGTGTGTCATGTCACACAGGTGTGTCATGTCGAGCTGGTACCCTCATACCTTGGATTTTAAATCGCAAGCATGCATGTGCACGCACACACACACACACACACACACACACACACACACACACACACACACACACAGGGCACAGCAGTACAGTACAGTACAGTACAGTACAGTACAGTACAGTACAGTATGGGACGTTACAGTACAGTACAGTACAGTACAGTACAGTACAGTACAGTATGGGACGTTACAGTACAGTACAGTACAGTACAGTACAGTGGTATATGTTATAATATAAAAGTATTTTATATTATAACATATACCGCAGTATATAGCCAAATGTATTGTCAATATATAAACATTTCTGAATTGATGAAAAGACGATGCAAGGTTAGTCTAGACTCTAGGACACTGATAATACCTTTCATCCAACCCATTTTGTAATGGCCACTGGCCAGCTCTTTCAGCAGGCTTACATGATCTCTGTCCCACGGCAGCCGCCAACTGGATATATCCCCCAGTGTGTTTTAGATATGAAAACATGTCGACATACTGGTTGGCCTGGTCACTGCTATTTTGGCCTCAATGGACTCACTAACTGCCTGGGTTATGTTTGTCTGTCTGCCACTTGGATGAATTTGGCCTGGCTAGGCTATGAACTGTCTGTCTACTTCCCAATTATCTGCTGCAGGCCAGGACCCCTGAACACTCGTCTTCTAGGACAGACGTATATATCCCCTGTGTGCTTTTGATATGTCAGAGAAGGTTGGCCCAGTTAGTACTGCTTTGGTCAGAATAGCAATGCCTGTCTGTCTGTTTGTGGCCTGTTTTTGCCGTTCAAAGCACTGGAGCAAATTTCAAGGCCACTTTGAGGTCTATCACAGTGATCTCCTAACCTTAAACTGGAGGTCTAAGCTTAGGAGAACCTTTCTATGACATCATTGTACATACTGGCATCTATTTCTTAGGTCATTGATCTGTAAACACATTTAACTGTTGTATTTGAATGCAGTGTGTGCAGCTATATACTTATTGTCTGTGTTTGATTTTAATGTTTCTGATGTCATTGATTTGATTTCATGAACTCTAGGCTTTCACTTCTGTAATTGCTTAATGACTTGCAGTCTTGTGATTCATAGACCCTTTGGATCTGGAAGAGTTTAGTACAGTATGCGTGATTCGACTACCGAGTTTATCAAGGTAGCAGGTTTTAGAAGGTTTCACGTATTTGTTAAATGTGACGGGATCAGAGATTAGTATAATTACATTGCATTTAAAACATTTTTAAAGATGATATCAAATCAGAAGAGCTATAATTTCCATTGTATATTTCAAGATCCATCTCTTAGCTGAGAGCATAGTCATCTCGTAGCTGAGAGCATATGCACCGTGGTTCATGCAGGCCGGAAAATGTATAATAATTTCAATCAAAACAAATTTCTGTTACTAGGCCTATAATAAATGTGCTGTATCCGTGCCTTATCCTGGTTAATTGCCTGTGTCAGTTTGTTCATATAACGTGCGTGTGGAGAGAGAAAGTAAAAGCCACTTTTCAGGGTGAAAATGCACGGAAATGCGCGTGTACGAGGCGTGTGCACGAGGCGTGTGCACGAGGCGCGTGCACCCCCTACTGATCGCTCAGCACCTCCTACTCTAAATATCTTCCTGCGGCCCTGCCACGGTTGAATGGTGAAATTAGCATAGGGATGATGCCATTTTGTACTTGATTGCAATCACCACCCCTGTGTCCACAGCTGTTCAGATTTTTACTAATGTACAAAGTCACAAAAAAAGCATAAAATCATGGTCGATCATGTTATATCTCCATCTACATGCTTGCGAGCTTTGTAGAACTATTTTTGGGGCGCAGCAGCAGTGGCGCACGTACAACTATTAGTGTAAATTACCCTGAACGTTGACATTCTTCAGCAGCCTACACCTCGGCAACACAGGTGCACATTTTGCACCTGTGCCACCAAAGACAATCATCACATCTGCTATTCACAGATCTCTAGGACCAATTCCATATTGTCGTGAAAATCATGAAAACACCTGGCCACACCTGTCTGTCTGAATCTGGGTTCAGTTTAGTCCAAACCAGACCCCAACAGAATCCAAAATGATCAGGGATGGCAGAATGATTCACTTACATTGACTCATTTTGCTGTTTTCAACGTAATATAATGCTATTCATGAATGCATGTGTTTCCTACTCGGTGTGCGGGTGTGATTTCTCTATAGGCCTATCATGTTCTGTAGTAGACTGCATGTGGCTGCCTTCACCTCTCTGTCACTGCCTGTCTGTCTGTCTGTCTGTCTGTCTTCTAACTCCCAATTATCTTCTCCGGGCCAAGACCCTCAGACCTCTGAAGGAGATAGAGATGGAGGAGTTAGCCTTGGGAGGGTCATGGTCTTTTTGGGATGTGGAAGATATAACACAACAACGCTCTGGCAAGAATACAAACACACACACACACACACACACACACACACACACACACACACACACACACGCGCACACACACGCACACGCACACTCAGTTCCCCATATTCCCATCCTAGGGCCATGTTTCTTCAGTCAGCAGATTCAGTACTGTTCCTCTGTGGTGTTTCTACCATTTCACACTAACGCAGGCACACACGCACGCACACACATGCACATGTTTTGCTTTTTGTTATTGTGTCGCTTTAGTGACAAGCAACCATTCAGAATTCATCATGAAACATATTTTGACAATAATAATTTCAATAGTAATTGGACCTACAGTCTTGCAACTACAGTATGTCCTGTTCAAACCAACATCATAAGTGTCCTCCTCCATCAAGTATTTTTGCTCCGTCCCTCGAAGGTGTCGCGCACGCAGACCTCTACACTCATAGCAGAACAGCCGCATCCACGACACGATGTGAGCTTGTATTGCAATACGGTTGCGCAATGAAGTATACAGTAAATGTCTCCCTAGGGTGCATCTCACTAGCCAGCTAGAGAGGAGGTTGAATGAACTGAAACCAGCGTTCACCAGAACAACAGGTTTGGCGATCTGTTGGGAATTGATTACATGAAACAGTCACCCGTGCGACCAGTCCCAATGTTTGTAAACAAATAATTGGTCTATACACATATTTTGCTAATCATAATAATGTCAGTGACCCTAAAGCCTATTTAAAAAAAGAGAAGAAAAGTGAGCATGCCAGATGAAGCAGGTTGAGCTTCTCCTTTGGTGCACATCACTGGCTGTGGCATTTTATAACATCTAAGCAATTTATCTCTGCAGCACTAAATGCTTTCACGAAGTGGCAGTCACGTTCAGCTATCACTCTACAAAGACAATGCAGTAAATGGAGACTTTTGCTGATTATCTTTCTTGACTGCTGATACAGTTTAAACAGTATAGACCAACTGACCAACGAGTCAAAACATATCAAAGATGTCCAGGCAGAAGTGGGTTTCAGGAATCAGCATCATGCCATTTGGTGGACAGAACATAATATATACACAATCTAGGAAATGTGATTAATTTGCTAAAGGCTGTCTATTCTCTTACATTATATGTTTTATTGATGTTCCACAGATGACAGGGAGGTGAATACCGGCAATCATATTCTAACATTTCTGGGGGAGACGATCCATGGCAGTGCTATCATTAAAAAGAGCAGACAAACATCATTGCATGCTCTCATTATGCACACCTCTCTCTCTCTCTCTCTCTCTCTCTCTCTCTCTCTCTCTCTCTCTCTCTCTCTCTCTCTCTCTCTCTCTCTCATCCTTTCTCTGTTTTCCTCCTTCCTCTGTCTACAATTCCCTTGGTGGCTGCCAAGGCTCAAAGTGAAATGCTTCAAGGGAGACAGAAAGAGACAGAGTATGGGGGGATGTAGAGAGAGAGAGAGAGAGAGAGAGAGGGGGGGGGGGTACAAAACAAAAAGATGATCCTGGCACCAGCATACATTGTTTTTGCTCTTTGCCACGTTTCCTATTTTCTCCTCTTTTCATCCCCCGCCACCAGCGCGCTCCCCCCATCAGCTCCCTCCGTCTGCGTGGCTTTTTAGTCTGCGCTGCTCCAGGCAGATCAAAATTCAGCTCGCTGATGTGTGACTAACGTTGGGACACACAATATGCCGCCGCAGACTCTTTGATCATAATTCCATTTAACAGTAGAAATGTATGAAGCGAAGAAAGACAGAGGGAGAAACAGGAAGGGGTGGGGAATGAAGGAGGAGGTGGGGGGTCGGGTGGGATCCGGTGGGGTGGGGGGGGGTGGGGGTTGCTGGTAGAAAAGCAGCAAAATTATTGCGCTTGTTACTCTGTCTGCATGCCCCATCAAGCTTGAGTTGGTTGGGTGAGTGGCAAGAAAATGCAAGACACGTACTGTACACAATTAGGGATTAGTTCTTCTAAATAGGCCCACAGCAAAGACAGATGTTCCTTTTTTTCCTGTTCTTTTTTCTTTCATCTTCTATTTTTTCCCCATCAGTTTCATCCCAAGACATTGCTTTAATCTGATGAAGAACAACCACCATGAGTTTTAAATCCACAATATTCCATGTATAGGCGAGACATTTAGGTAATAATATAGTAATAGTTGTATACCGGTTTGATTTGATTTATTGAACAATGTATTAACAGTTTGCAGAATGGGTCCACATGAAAGCACAACTCAACAACAAAGACTGTTGCTGTCATTCCACTTGTTTACATAGTGTGCACTGTGGTTGCTGCACAGATCCAGATTTTTCGTGGTGAAAACAAAAATATCACTTGATATGCTACATAGGCTATACAATATTTGTCACAAATACGTTAAATGTTGTAAATTGATTTTCTATGATCTGTCATTAAATCGTTTGATATGTGTTCTCGACAGAGAAGAGAAGGAGTTACATCACCATTCTGAGCCGTGTGCTGGTGTGTCCCATTATACAGTATAGTTATGCCAGTATGTGTACTTGTACGGTGTAGAGTTGTGTGTGTGTGTGTGTGTGTGTGTGTGTGTGTGTGTGTGTGTGTGTGTGTGTGTGTGTGTGTGTGTGTGTGTGTGTGTGTGTGTGTGTGTGTGTGTGTGTGCGTGCGTGTGTGCAGCATGTCAAGCTGTCAGCAGCTCTCTCAGTAGGTGCAGGTCTCACACATTCTTAAATAGCAAAAAGCTGTGCTCTTGTCACCAGAAAAGGTGAGAAATCAGAAGAAAGAACAACAACACACTTAGCAGAGAGTTTCTTGTTGGGTGGGGAATAGCAATAGTGTTTTGAGAAACAGTGGATTCAAGTAAATATTGAAATAGGTATCAAGTTTATTCTGTACGCATCTCACTGGTGAATAAGGTCTCTCATTGAAAAGAGTGGGGCCACCTGCTGTGAGGAAAACACACTACAGAGTATTTGTATTTAGTACTTGGCCAGACGTGTATTTAAAAAAATGGTAATATGGTCACTGAGGGGACCCCGGAACTTCCAGACCTACAGGAACACGCCCAGGGCGCCGGCCCGGTTCCGGCGAGCCGCCCCGTGTCCGAAACGGTCGATAAATGACAGAGTTACCGTGTGGGGTCCCTGGAGAGTCCCAGGAACATCCAGACCCCCAGGAACGCGCCCAGGGGGCCGGGCCGGTTCCGGCGAGCCAAAACGTTTGAGAAATAACAGAGTTACCGTGTGGGCGTCCCCAGGGGGTCCCTCTACTGTATTTTACTGTACTGTACTGTTACACCCGAAATTATCATATATGCAGTTTGGATGGACATGGAAGGGGAAGGAGAATGCATGGATTGAAGAGGGGGGAAGAGTATGTTGTATTTCTTTGCCGTTCGCCAAGTGAAATATGGCAGGTTTGTGAATATATTCTACTATACAGGCTATAGATATAGAAGTAAGGTTGCTCCCTATAAACAAGCCATCAAAGGGCATAGCACAACCCTGTCAAAGACTGACACACTGATAACTTGTCTCATTTGCCATAGTTGTGGTTTTTCTGATATTATTGTTATTATTCTATAACGAAAACATGATGTCCTATATTTATGGGTTTGCCTTATCTAACACTGTTCAGGGAACTGTAGTGCAACATAGTCTGGTGGGGAGTCCCCTACGCAGTGCATAATAGTATGACAGGTTAAGTAGTATATTAAATTGTACCCAAATTGTACCATCCTCAGTAAATAAATGTCTGACTTTGTATTCCCCAAGGGAGGAAGACAATTAATTTGGTCACATTGATCAAGACTGAATACATTATTTTGGGTAAAAGGAAAAAAAGAAAGAAGGCCACAGACTTTACGATCAGAGTGGGTGACAATATTATCACAAGGTAAGAAGAGATTACCCATCTGGGTTTTATTTTAGATAACATTTTAGGTGATAAACAACAAAACAAAAGTAATCAATCGATTTTTGGGCAGGATATTCTGGTTGGTCAGTAGGAATGCATTGCTGAGCTACTAGCTGGAGCACTCATCCATTGTCATTTTGACTATCCATGCACCTCATGGTACTCTAGCCCCTTAATGCCCTACAAAACTACAGACCTCTCAAAACAAACAACTAGTCGGACTAGTGTCTAGATCTCACACCTATAAGGCTAGGACTCATTATACTATAGGGTGGGATGGCTCAGGGTAGAGGACAGAGTAAAGCAACTTGCAATGTGCAAGTTTTCAAGATACTCAAGGGACCAGTGCCCATGTACCAGCCTCCTACTTCTACTTCAAAAGAGTGAGAAACGCCCATGGGCACAACACTAGAGGGAGCTCCACTGATCTCATGCCCCCCAGATTTGGCACAAACATGGAGATGAATTCATTTCTACTATTATGCCACCAATGTGTGGAATGCCCTACCACCAGTCATCAACATGTGTGACTCCCTATACCCTCCCTCAAAACCGCCATAAAAGAGCACCTGGACCTCTAGCCTGTATATATACCTTTACTGCTCCTAGTGTTGATGATTTCTTGTATAGTTTTGTGTATGTCTTGATTATTTCACTGGGACAATTTGTAGAGCTGGTGAACATAATGCATTAAATGAGCTGAGATAAGATATGATGTACAGTGGGATATTGGTCATTGCCTGGGAAGCATACTTGAATAATATTAGCTATAATACCTACCGTAAGACAGTTAATCTTGTCCCACAGTTGGGCGCATACATTAGTGCGACATACCAATAGTGGCTCCGACATGCACACGTGGAGACGCACACGTGGCTTCCGCGTGCGGTTAGGTTAGGGTTTGGGGTAGGGTGTCGGACTATTGTGTGCGGATCAAAGACATGCACCCGTCCCACAGTGCAGCAATAGATAGTTAGCTTGCAACATTGTGTATTGCATGTAGAATCCTTTGGCCTTTAAACAAAAACAGCCACCTCTTTAATTGATCAACTGTCGGCTGTTGGATTTGTGTGGAACCAGTGCCCCATCTACTGTATTTTGTGTATTTACCAATACCATGCCTTCTACAAGCTTATTTCCTCTCACGCAGGTGCACAACAGCCCCATCCGCCGTCTGTCTGGGTGATGTGTACACACGAACACACAAGTTCTAACTCGTATGTAGAGGCCTTAAGACAACTAATCAGGATGTGCAGGTGTACCAACTAACTCCTTGGTATACAACCCTGGCTCTCTGCCTTCTAACTCAGCTGCCACGTAACTCTTACAAGTTAAAATGAGTCCTGGCATTTGTTGTCTTAAAGTATTTTTCTATGCGGTAAAAAGTACACCTTCTATAAGGCTACACATATTAACTACACATATTAATTGAATTAAACATGGTTTGTAATTGCACACAATGTTAATGGTGAGCTATCCACAGGATCCTCTTATAGAACCTAAGGATAGTTAGCTATGTGTCCAGGGGCTTATGCTACTTATTGGAGCATAAATTAGTCAGAATAAATTAGGGAAATTAACATTAAATGTCTGCGCATACTCAAATGAGGAGTTGCATGACATGCATGTACAGTACTAGATGTATGCTCACAAACACAGCGTGTGCACACACACGCACGTGTGCACACACACACACACACACACGTGTGCACACTCGCGCGCACACACACACACACACACACACACACACACACACACACACACACACACACACACACACTACATGGTTACAGTATAGCTTGGGGATGTTAAATACATTCTTAATTAAGCGTTTCATTTCAGGGCATAAGGTAGCTCAATGTAAGATGATTACACTAACATGACAATATTAGGAAAATAAATGCAGATAGTCTTTTACCATAGCCGATATCATTCTCACATTCCTTCTTTCTTTCTGTCTTTCTTTATATTTTGTCTCCCTGTCTCTCCGATTCTTTATTAAATGCCCTCGCTTTCCCTCTGTTTCATTCTCTGCCATGGTCAAAAGGCCATCGTCATGCATGAATGCAAACACATGATTTTCTGTACCAGAAATAGACTAAATGTAATTGACTATACACAGATAGTCCAAACTGTCACCCTTACATCTGCATAATAAAGGTCTTGAACATGTTTTCCATTAATGAGAGAGGGAGACAGATATATTGTGAGCTAGATGAATGAGCCTCATTCAGATAAAAGTAAGGTGTAAGTACACTTGGAGCATGCAACTTCAGTACAGTAACTCATAGTAGTGGCTGTAACTCAGATATCAAGCTTAAAAATGCCATTGCCTTGAGGAAACCTCATCTGATCAATAATCACAAATGTGTCATTGCCTTTTCAAAAATATTATGACCTTGAGTGTGACACAGTCAACCTTATATAGTATATCACCAGATAACAAGTGAAGTGTGCGTTGATGATTCAGGACACAGTACTTTATTCTTTATTAATATTTAATTATTGTACCAAGCTAGTGAAACTCTCATGGTGACATTATTGCTGGATATTCCTGGTGACGCCACCAAATAGATTGAGATTTCACGTAGGCTTCTCTTTTAGATTCTACAATTTGTCCAATCACTTAAGAAAGTATATCATTAAGTAGCAGATGATTTGATAACAGCCTCAATGGTTCATAATGCATTTACATAAATGTTATGTCAAGCTCATGTAGCCCCCAGCCAAGGGCCAGCCCGCAACAGCCCTGCCAATCGGGCTCAGCCCTATTGGCACGACAGGTTGCGAGTTGGTCTGGCGAGCCCCGGGTTCAATCCACGCTTCCGTGCAATGCTACAATCTGGCGTAGTCGGCAGGACGTGGAGCGTGATATCCTCGCTTGAGGGACATGAAGGACATCGTGTGCAGCGGTCCGCGGTGTGAAGTGAGAAGCGCGAGGACGCGCTTCAAAGACTGGGGGGCCCCAGCCAAGACCCAGCCCGCAACAGCCCTGCCAGGTTGGTCTGGCGAGTGGGAACCCCAGGTTCAATCCCTGCTTCCGCGTAATGCAGCACTCACCTTGTACTGGTTTATCAGTTATCATTTGTTACTAACAATAGGAACTTCTGCTGTCCTTGCAACATCTTCAGGCAGTATCCCAGGCTTTTGGTATGAGTACATATTTACTTAGTGTACATCTCCCAAGTTGAATTTTTGTGTTCCTATATCTTTCTTATCTTTCACATTCCACATTTTGAATTTCAGGCTGTCTCAATTACACACCCTGTCTGTCCTTCCTTCCATCATTGTGCTCTCATCATCCCATCAGGTATTAGGGATTTCCTTGAGTTGGACACTTAATCAGCTCCTTCCCGGAAGATGGAATTCCTCTCATTCTACTAACCAATGCACAGACCTGTCTCCACCAACAAAAGAAAGTTCAATCAAAATCAGCCTCTTCCTCTATCCTCCCTTTCATTCATTCCTAATCTGCCCTCTCTATATC